>NW_027411755.1:161304694-161762223 GCF_047663935.1 Musca autumnalis | reverse complement strand
GGTCCATGTTTTGGTATAGCCCCCATATATCGGTACCTCCCGATTTTCGGTATTTTGAGAATTTTAGCTACAATTTTTAACTGAACTAGCTGTAATTTGCAATTTTAGGTTCTCAAAGGTCATAAACATCTCCACCAAACATCGTCAACATAGGTCCATGTTTTGGAATAGCCCCCATATAACGGTACCTCCCGATTTTCGGTATTTTGAGAATTTTAGCCACAATTTTTAACCGAACTACCTGCAATTTGACATTTGACGTTCTCAGTGGTCACAAAACATCTCCACGAAACATCGTCAACATAGGTCCATGTTTTGGAATAGCTCCCATATAACGGCACCTCCCGATTTTCGGTATTTTGAGAATTTTAGTCACAATTTGTAACCGAACTCTCTGCAATTTGACATTTAAGGTTCAAAGTGGTCATGAAACATCTCCATTAAACATCGTCAACATAGGTCCATGTTTTGGTATGGCCCCCTTATAACCGTACCTCCCGATTTTTGGTATTTTGAGCATTCTAGTTACAATTTTTAACGGAACTAGCTGCAATTTGACATTTGAGGTTCTCAGTGGTCATGAAATATCTCCACGAAACATCGTCAACATAGGTCCATGTTTTGGTATAGCCCCCATATATCGGTACCTCCCGATTTTCGATATTTTGAGAATTTTAGCTACAATTTTTAACTGAACTAGCTGTAATTTGCAATTTTAGGTTCTCAAAGGTCATAAACATCTCCACCAAACATCGTCAACATAGGTCCATGTTTTGGAATAGCCCCCATATAACGGTACCTCCCGATTTTCGGTATTTTGAGAATTTTAGCTGCAGTTTTTAACCGAAATAGCTGTAATTTAACATTTGAAGTTCTCAGTGGTCATAGAACATCTCCACGAAACATCGTCAACATAGGTCCATGTTTGGTATAGCCCCCATATATCGGTACCTCCCGATTTTCGGTGTTTTGAGAATTTTAACTAAAATTTTTAACCGCACTAGCTGTCATTTGCAATTTGAGGTTCTCAGTGGTCATGAAACATCTCCACCAAATATCGTCAACATAGGTCCATGTTTTGGTATAGCCCCCATATAACGGTACCTCCCGATTTTCGGTATTTGAGAATTTTAGCTACAGTTTTTAACCAAAATAGCTGTAATTGGACATTTGAAGTTCTCAGCGGTCATAAAACATCTCCAATGAAACATCGTCAACATAGGTCCATGTTTTGGTATAGCCCCCATATAACGGTATCTCCCGATTTTCGGTATTTTGAGAATTTTTGCTGCAATTTTTAACCGAACTAGATGTATTGATCGGTATTTTGAGAATTTTAGCTACAATTTTGTTTTGTATATCCACCCATATGACAGATCCGCGGTGAGTCGAACTTCCGCATTATGGCGTGACCATCAGAACCTGTGGACCATCAGAATTAGCGTTATATCTTTGTTCACGGTTGCTTAAGTGATCTACAAAAACAACAAACAAAGATATAACGCTAATTCATGATGGCTTACAGGGTTTCTTGCAAAAACTTCATCACGCCATAACGAGGAAGTTCGACTCACGGCTCATCTGTCCTTAGGGGTTTTTATCTCTACCCCAACATTTGTGTTCACAGTGTAATTTAAGCAATATTGGGAGGCAGTAGGAGTCTATCCATTGTCGAAAAGCTGTTTCACATAAAATTGTGAAAGGACCCTAATTATTCCATTTTAATTAAGTCTATTTTATGGTGGAGGGTATAAAAAGTTCGGCCCGGCCGAACTTAACGACTTTTTACTTGTTTTTTTTTTTTTGTTCATTTATGTTAATATTTGTATATATTCTTTTTGTTTTACAGATTGGATTTCAGCCGCAATTATACTCACTGCAATGCATCTCTCTTGGTCAACGACACACTGGCCATGTCCGGGGATCAACCAACATGGTTGAAGCTGTTACCACCTCGCATGCATACCCCTGAAACTATACTAAACACTTGGCTACATTTGGGTGGTGCTCCACTAGCCCCTATTGGTTTGATTATCGAATTGCCACCCTCTCAGAGTGGTACCTGTTTCACGGGCTGTTTACATTCACTGAAAATCAACGATGATAGCCGTGAGATATTCGGGTAAGTAACACATAAAAGAAAAGAAACGAAAAATAACAAGTGAAAACATCAGCTTTGTTTTTTTTAGTTGCACTACAATCGTGCTACTCCAGAGATGGAGCTTCTAGCAAACACAAATATTACAATACCTTTAGTTTTGGCATTTTAACCGAAGTTTTTCCTGTTTACAGCGATATTATGTTTTTCGTAGGCTAGTGCGATAAAAAATCCCTATCTATCGATATCGCCGCAAATTTTTGAGTTTTAATCCTATCCATACTTTTGTCGGTTCATACGTCCAAAATTTTGAAAAACCCCCTTAATACGAGTACATAAGTTTTTTTTTTAAATGTTTTTAAATCCGCACAGGCTAAGGCAAAGCCCGACTGATACTTTTTTACTTGTTCTGAGGCATTTGTTTACGAATACTTGGAGTTTCGTTGTTACTGTCGTTGTTTTGTTTTATGATTCGCAACCATATAGAAGAATAGATTTAACGCTTGAATTGAATATTTGCATTTTGTGCCGCTTCGAAATTTGCGATCAATTCCAGTTCGCCAGCCATAACCATCGTATCGCCTGGTCTGACAAATGACATTACCTGGCAACCCTTCATTTCAGACCATCTCCCCATAATTGTCTCCATTAGCAGACCACCCGATTTCTTCACCTCTGAACGACGCACATTCGTCAATCATAGGAAAGCTGATTGGCCGAGTTTCAGAGAGTTCACCAATCACCGCTTCAAACAACTGTCCAGTCCTTCTTATGTTCTGGTAGCGGAAAGGACGTTCCGAGACATCATCAATGTTGCATCCGCTCGCCATATACCTGCTGGTCGAATACCCGAAGTAAGACCAAACTTCCCAGCAGAGGCGACAGGATTAGCAAATTAGCGTGATGAGCTTCGGCGAGCATAAGTGGAACAAGTGGTTAAATCATCGGAAGATATGCAAAATTGGAGCCAGTATAAGTGAATTGTAGGCAATGGTAAAGTCACTCTCGAAGCCTGGAAGGAGGGAATGTACGACCTCAGTCACCTTCGGTGCCGTTACGTTGACTGAACCGAAGAGGTGCGCAAGTTATTTCAATCGACAGTTTGTCGAGCACCCCGGAGTGGCAGGGCGAAGAGTATTACGTCGCATCAGATCTCTTCCTGCCGAGAATGAACCACCACAGTTTACAATGGATGATGTTGCGAATACCATCAGGAACGCTAAATCATCTCCTCATCTCCGTGGAAATGATGAAGCAGCCGGGAGTAGATTGTCTCACTAAAGTTCTCAACTTGTCGCTAGCCACCCTCACTGTTCCCGAAGTCTGGAAAATGAGCAGGGTGTCTCGCTAGGGAAGCCAGGTAAGGATGCCAGTAATAGTGAATCCTACAGGCCGATTTCGCTTTTGTCGCCCGTAGCAAAGACCCTTAGGGCTTAGTCCTCCCCAGTATCAGAAATAGCTATCAAGTTGCCTATCAACTGCGCTGCACGCCACCTCCACATATGTATATTTGTCAAGGACTCAACCAGAGACCGCCGTGTGATAGAACAGTGATGGTGGCGCTTAACTTATCAAAAGCCTTTGATACAGTCAAGCACTCCACGCTGTTTGAGGACATTGAGCAGACAATCCTCCGGCCAAGCTTGAAACGTTGGGTAGTCAATTATATGTGTGGACTCCAGTCGTACGTGGAATTCAGGAACAAGAAGTCCAAACTCCGTAGAAAGAAACAGGGAGTTCTCCAAGGTAGGGTGATATCTCGGGAACTGTTTAACCTCTACCTATCTTGTATTCCACCGCCTCCAGACGGCATCGAGATCGTACGTATGCGCATGATTGCACGATCCCGGCGTCAGGTACCTTCCCTGACAACATCTGTGAGAGACTGAACTCCTTCTTAAGCGATCTTACCACCTTTTTTCCACGCGACAAAATCTACAGCCAATCTGTTCACCACATGGACAGCGCAGTTTGGAAGAGAGTTGAATGTCGTCGTCGACGGTAGCAGAATTCCGATCACAAATTGCCCAAAAAAGGACAAATATAAATAAAGGTGGAAAAAGCTACCTTAGTATATGTAATAAAGCATTGAAAAATAGGGTTACCAGTCAAGTCGGACCATAGGAAAGGTTTGGAATTGAATAACTAACATCAAAAATAAATAAATAATTCGAATATACAATTTTGGAACGATTTGGGGTGTAAATGCTAGTTTCCAAGCTTAGCCTTCGTCCACCCACTAAAATAACATTCTGATATGCCTGATGATCGGTCTAACCACCCGTGAAACGTAGCATAATGGTTGAATGTGTGAGGCTTCGGTGGATTCCCAATTTTTCAATGTACCTCTCAGGTCATAACAGATCAACTCGAAAGAGAGAGAGATTAAATTCAAATATCACTGTAAAAATCGCCTTCCTAAGGCAAAACAAAAAATTTTAAGTTACATTCGACACTACATTCAAGTCGTGCGCGCACGCCACAGCTATCTGCGACAAACTGAAAAGTAGGAACAAGGTCCTGAAGTCCCTAGCCGGCAGCACTTAGGGCGCAGATAAAGAATCCTTGAAGACCAAATAACGCGATAGGTCGGTCTGTAGTAAGCTATGCGGCTCCAGTTTGGTACCCGGGATTATGTGATACGAATTTGAAAAAGATTCAAACCTGTCAAAATGCCGCCCTGAGAACAACAACAGGGTGCCTTCTCAAGTCTTCAGTGGACCATCTACATGAGGAGCCAAAGATTCTTCCTGTACAGAAACAGCTTGTCGTTGCAGTACTTACCGTGAGAGTCATCCCAAACACCATCTGGTAAGTAGGCCCGACTCATTCAGGCACATCAGAAAGGATATCCACGCTCTAGAGGGAGAGGGCCCTTAGATCAACACGCATATCAGTAGCATTCACACGGATACAGTTGCTAAGGCCGTATGCAAATATAGTGTGAATAAAGTCCTCGGAGTACATCTCCCAACTACGCAGCTGAGGAGCGTCAGCAGCCACGACAAACCAGAGTAGTTTTGGATCAACTACGCTCGGGATATTGCAGTCGCCTAAATTTTTATTGGGCGGAAATCGATCGCGCCGTGCAAGACATTTGCGCAGTATGCGACATGGGCCCGCACAACACAAAACATATTTTCAACTGGTCCGCCAAACAAACTCATCAAACTCCTGGAACTAGAGATAGACCCAGAGCCAGATTGAACATACAAACACAATAATAAACAATGTTACAACAGCAACAACATGGACCCGAAGTAATGAGGTAGAAAATACGTATTTTTGAATAGTAAATTACAAAAGGCACAAACACAAACAAAAAGCAAGCAACGCGGAACCGATTCTTATACAACAATACTGTTTTGGAAAAAAATCGTACTGGGGTTTGCTTCTGTCACAGGCTGAGGGCATATGCCTGACTGATACTTTTTTACTTGTTAATTACACTGTGCAACATTTTCAAGGTAATTTTGTGGTAAACAATTTCAAATGCGGTTTTCATGAAAGTACAGACGCAATAGACAAAAACCCTCTTTGGGTTTTGTTTTGTTAGATCGGGTTCGGATTTTATGGCCCTATATAAACATGGCTAAATATTGATTTTTTAAAGAAAATCGGGGCTATAACTTTGAAACTAATACAAATCTTTCCATGACATCCGCAGCAAACTTGTAGATAAGAACAAGAAGAACGTATTTTGAAACATAATGAACACGAATAACCTCAATTATTGCCTCAAATTTTATAATATATCAAAAATTTCCGTGATTTGTACATATTTCGCTGCGTATCTCCAAAACCGCCAAATTTTTCTTAGTGTTATCTTTGGGAAAAATATTCGCTGGAATGTTATACACAACTCTTCAGAACATATCATTCTTGTAAAATTCCTCTATCGCGTGGTTTCTATCATATTTTTCAAAGACAATTTGATAAATATATCAACAATACATTGAAATTTCAAATATGAGAATAAACAGCCTGTGTGAACGTTGTTTGAAATATGTTTTGTAGAAAGCATCATATGAAACAACATGAAATAAATGTTTTACAGTTTCAGAATGTTCTGAAGAATTGCTGAGGACATTATTTGGAACATTTTTGCGAAAGTCTACTTGGTTCAACTCTCAATAGTTTGGCAGTTACTGACCATAATTCCAGAAATTATGTAATCTTTCCTATATTTTATCAATTTAGATGCGCTATATGTGGTTTTTCGTAATTCGTTTGTTTGACATATAAGTGCTACTACTTTAGGACTACAATATTGCTGAAGACCGCAAAGCAAATTTTTTTTTAGTTTCTGAGATAAAGAACGGATCAATTGAAAAAAGGCTCGTTTTAGACCGGTATAGATGTGGTCATAAAAACCAAACCCGATCTAAAAATACGAAACCCAATTAGGGGTTTTGTAGTCTTAATATGTACTTTCAGAAAATGTTCAGTAGAAATTGTTTCCATTTTCAGTGTTGCACAGTGTTATATAAGTTAATAAAACCTCCCCCAGACTACGAACTAGAGCGCACAATATATATAGTCTGGTATATCCACACCGGCATTTGTGGCCACTTTGTATCACCCTTTTCTCAACTCAACCTTACCTTCTTTGTCAATCGCGTACAAGGCGCCTCATTATTACTTCGATTAATGTTAGAGACACTCAAAACCTTCATACCATTTACGTCACCTACAAAAATTACATCACACATTTTAATGTGTATTTTATTTTACTAAAATTTCAATTCATTTCCTAAAAATATGCATAACATTACATCGTTTATTTTGCAAGAACCACTTCCCATAAAATGGATCAGAAATCAATGAATACATTATAAAACGACATACCATTTCAAAATTGATTGAAATCCATTAAAACGCAAATGGCGACAATGAAAACCATTACGAAAATGGATTTTGACTCAAACACTTGCAAATAAACAATAAAAGCGATAATAACGAAAAGATTACAATTTGAAATACCCGAACACGAAACAAAAAAGGGCAGCAACAAAAAGTAATCTCTCTCTGGCAATAATGATGATGCGTTGTTAAAATCAATTGAGAGTGAAAACGAAATAAAACATAAACTCGAGACAGAAAAAATACAACAAAACTAACTACAACGTAGAAGAAAAAAGACGTCAAAACAATTGTCATAAATAAAAATGACGACAAAATCACAAAAGGCAACTTTCTGTTAAACTCGCATCACAGATAATGGCATATCAATTGGTTCGTAATGGAAGCCATTTATCCTCGATTTTTTTTTGTGATAATTTCCCAACAAACATGTCACATAAAAATGTGTAGAATAACAACAACACCAAAAACATTAAACTAAATTCAAACCAAAGTCACAACACACTTGACCAAAACAACCGACTGTCAGTGTCATCAAATGTTAATGTCAAAGCCAAATACAATTAACAAACAACGGCAATAGCAACAGTAACCTGCATGCAAATTTATTAACATTCATTACCCGGTTGTAGGTCAGTGAAAAAAGCGATGTTTTTTCGCATGCACTTGCTATTAAATTCTCTACTTATCCACCCTCTCCATTGCTCTTATAAAAGGTTAAAGTAATGATGATGATGCTTTTTTCGTATGGCCTTGGGTCAATATGAGCGGCGTAGAGAGCGGCGAACGAGTGCATGTCCGTATGGGCAAAAGTTGGTCAAAATGCTGCTGTTGGAACTTGTTAAAATGAGGTTTTCACCCTTTTCTGCATTTACATTTGTAGGTTGGGGACAGTATCTGTGTCTTTGTGCCCGTGTGTGGCATGCCACAATCTGTGTGCTTGTAAAGTGGCTTTATTTGTGGTTTTTATTTTGGTTCACACAAAAAGGTCAGCAGTTAATCAAAAGGATGTTTTCCATGAATAATCGCAATTTCATGTGAACTGGTAAGCGATGAAATGATAGATTACCGGAAGATAATAGCGGAGCTTAAAATAAAAAACGATTTCGAGGAAAATAGTATATTGCAAATATAAGTTTTTTACACATGAAAATGTTAGTTATTTTTGGGCTACGCCAACAAAATTCTGTTTTCTGAAAATCCGTTAATTAAAGTCAATGCTTTGATTTGTGACAGTAGGGATTTTTTGAAGCTTTTGTTGCTGTTGTAGCAACGCAAATATGTTCGATCGTTTATTATTTCAGTTATCAGGTTCTGGTTCCTCTGGATCCAGTCTCAAAAATTCTGCAACCTGGACTGATTGCGTCCATAAAGAATCAGGAGACAGGTGAGTGGGGTTAGCTGGGCAGCTAAATAAATGCAACGTGTCGTGTGGTCCCAATCCACATTTCGGCATGTGTTGGGTATCGTGGCATCAATTCGGTTCCAATAGAATTGAGGAGGCAGCATCGTCCGGATCTTATATGGGCTAAAACCACTCGTGTTTGCCTTGGCAGTGGGCGTTCTTCTGCTGCGATGGATGCGGGATTGTCTCTGTGTACTGCCTGCGCGACTGCATCAGTATGAATGCTATCGAAGCCTGCGTGATAGGCTCGTTGATCTGGAAGTTCTCGTTTACACCTTTGGGCATCCAGATCATGAATATCTCTCCTGGCAGATCGTGGCAGAGATGTTCACGGCGTTAACTCCCAAGCACGTACGGCTTGGATCACTGGTGTATTGCAGTCCTCAGGGTGACATTCTGGCAGGATAGAATATTCTTCCACTGAGTAGTAGTTTACCAAAGACTGGCCTATTGTTTGATTATAAGTCAACAAGGTTTCTCTTAAGAACTATGTTCCTACTTCTTATCTTGCGTGATTGTGTGAACGACTTAAAAATAACTGTCGAACTTTACACCCAATATCGTGAGGTAGTATGTGGTCAGAATCAGGACACCATCAACCTTGTGTTCAGGGGGAGCCAAGTTTCAGCCGTCCAGGTGGTGAACAGTGTGGCAGTGGATTTAGCGACGGATATTTTCATATTAATCAGCTATGTAGACACTTAACCTATCACATATGACATCGTGACAAATACTCAGAAAATGTAAGCCAGCATTACACTGAAGGGATTTGCCACCGCCGAAAATTTCGATGTTCTGGTCAGGGATTGAAACGCAGACCTTCTGAGTGCATGACGGACGCACTTACAACTGCACGGTGAATCCACACATATACTTAATTATCCAACGTTTCAAACACGGCTAGAAGGAAGTCTTTTCCATACCCTCGAACAGCTGGGCGTGGTTGATGGTCAGGAGCGTCCATACCTGTTTGATCACACGGCCTGTTCAGCTGGTTCAGTCATCAACTGATATGTGTGGATATGGCGTGTAAGGCTGTTGTGGTGCTGTGCATTTTCCGGAATCCATGCTGATTTTGGGCAACTGGAAAGTGTTCCTCATTGTGCGGAGGAGTAGTGCATCTAGAGTCTTTGCTAAAGGCGACAATCGCTATTGTCGGCCTGTACGATTCAAATCTGCTGGCATCCTTTCACGCTGGCATCAGTAGCGGGACCACTCTGCCAACATTCTAGGCTTCTTGTACAGTTTTGAGAACATTTGTCATATACTCCGGTTTCGTCTAGTTCATACGCATTGTGTGTCGTCCCAACGCTTTGGATTAATTTGCATTTCGGATAACTTCTGCACCATCGCTTATCGATGGTCTCGGAATGCGGCATTCACATTGCATCTCTTTACTGCCTGTGCGACTGCATCAGCGTGAATGCTTTCAAGCCAACGTTGGAGGTTCTCTAGGTTATGAAGATCTCTCCTGATGTCCCTGGGTGGGGGAAGCGTGTCCATTAAATCGTGACAAGGATGCTCACTGCGATAACACCCAAGCAGGTACTGCATCGACAACATCCTGTTGTGTTGATACACTCGTAAAACCTTCACCTCCTCATGTCATGAGGAGGCACCCTGTTACAGTCCTCAGGGCGGCCTTCTGACAGATTAGCGCTAACAGTTGCATACCATGCTGGCGCCGCATAGCTTACCACAGACCGGCATATTGCTTTCTAAGTGGTCAATATAATTTCTTTGCTGCCGGCCAACACCTTGCGGACCTTGTTCCTATTTCTAATCTTATCGCAAAAAGCTTTGGCTTGCGCGGACGACTTAAACATGCTATCTAACGTTACACCCAAAATTTTGAGGTAGGTCGGAGTCAGCGCACCATTGACCACTATGTTCAGTGGGAACGTCATTTCAGCCGTCGAAGTAGTGAACAGTGTGGCAGAGGATTTAGCGGCGGATATTTTCATATTCCTCATATGGAAGAACTGCACTAGATCAGCTATGTAGATATTTAACCTATCACATTTGTCATCGACGATAGGAGCCGATGCCAAGATCGTACAATCATCCGCATACATTACGATCTCTTTCTGTGTGGAAGTTCAGAAAGGTAGAGGTTAAACAGTTGCGGAGATATCACTCCGCCTTTGGAAACTTCCTGTTTCACTCTACGTGTTTTGAACTGGCGTCCGCACGTATAGTTGATTATCCAACGTTTAAAACTCGGCTGGAGAGTACTCGTCTCTATATCCTTGAACAGTACTCGTCTCTATATCCTACGACAGCTCAAACGTAGAGTTAGATGAGTAGGTTTGGCAGGGCAGTTGAAAAGGTGTAGTGTGTCGTGCGGGCCCCTGCCGCATACTGAGCAGATGTTTTGCACGGCACGACCAATATCCGCCCAATGAGAATTTAAGCGACTGCAATATCCCGAGCGTAGTTGAGCCAAAAATACTCTGGTTTGTCGTGGCAGCTGACGCTCTTCAGCTGCGATAGAAGGGGGATGTAGTCCGAGGACACACTTTTATTCACACTTTATTTGCTTATGGCCTTAGCAACTGCGTCCGTGTGAATGGTATTCAGACCTGCCTGATATGCCTGTTGATCTAGGGGGTTTTTTCCTATATTGTTGGGCTTCCCACTCTAGAGCATGAATATCCTTCCTGATATGCCTGGGTGTGTCGGGCCTAGCCATCAGATGGTGATTGGGATGGCTCTCATGGTAGCACCCGAGCAACAGCAACGAAAGCATCTCATTGTGTTGCTGCACTGGAAAAATCTTTGTCTCCTCATGGAGATGGTCCACTGAAGACATGAGGAGGTACCCTGTTGCTGTTCTCAGGGCGCCATTCTGACAAGTTGGAATCTCCTTCCAATGCGTATCAACTATATTCGGGAATCAAACTGGCGCCGCATATTTAACCACAGACCAACCTATCGCGTTATATGTGGTTAACAAGGTTTCTTTATCTGCACCCCAAGTGCTGCCGGCTAGGGACTTGAGGACCTTGTTTCTGTATTTCAGTTTGTCGCGGATAGATGCGGCATACGCGGACGACGTGAACGTAGTGTCGAATGTGACCTCTAGAATTTTGTGGTCGGAATTCTGCTACCACCGACCGCGACATTCAACTCTCTTTTATACTGCGCTGTCCATGTGATGAACAGAGTGGCTGTAGCTTTAGTGACGGATATCTTCATATTCTCGCGTGGAAAAGGTGGTAAGTTCGGCTAAATAGAAGTTCAGTTTCTCACAGATGTCATCAGGGTAAGAACCTGATGCCAGGATCGTACAATCATCCACATACGTTACGATCTCAATGCCATCTGGAAGGGGCGGAATACAGGAGAGGTAAAGGTTAAACACTTCCGGAGATTTCACCCCACCTTGGGGAACTTCCTGTTTCACTATACGGGTTTGGACTTCTTGTTCATGAATTCTACGTACGACTGGGGTCCAAACATATAATTAATTATCCAACGTTTCAGACTAGGCCGGAGGGTTGTCTGCTCAATGTCCTCAAACAGCGTAGAGTGCCGGACAGTATCAAAGGCTTTTGATAGGTCAAGCGCCACCATTGCCGTTCTATCACACGGCCTATCATGGTTGAGTCCTCGACAAATATATTTGGAGATGGCGTGCAGCGCTGTTGTCATGCTGTGCAGCTTACGAAATCCATGCTGATGATCGGCAACTGAATAGCTGTTTCTGACGCTGAGGAGGACTAAAGCCTCAAGGGTCTTGGCTACTGGCGCCAAAAGCGAAATCTGTCTGCACGATTCGCCTTTACTGACATCCTTGCCTGGCTTCAGTAGCGGGACCACCTTGCCCATTTTCCAGGCTTCGGAAACTATGTGGTTGGCTAGGGACAGGTTGAAAACTTTAGTAAGATACTCCACTCCCGGCACATACAGCTGTATTAGCATTACCATGGAGATTTCATCAGGGCCCAACTCTTTGAATGATTTAGCGTTCCTGATGGCATTCGCTACATCATCCATTGTAAAATTGGTGGTTCATCTGCGGCAGGAAGAAATCTTATGCGACGTAGTACTCTTCTCTTCGCCCTGTCACTACGTGGTTCTAGACCAACTGTCGATTGAAATAATTTGCGCACCTCTAAGGGTCAGACAACGTAACGTCGCCTACCGGGGTTCGAGAGTTGCAACACTTCCGATGATTTACCCACTTGTTCCGCTTATGCTCGCCGACCAGCCTGTTAACTTCCAGTGTCAGCTCACTGACTCTGTGGTCACTGGGGTTGGCTCGACGAGGCTCATCACGCTCATTTGCTAGTCCCGTCCCCTCTGCTGGGAAATTGGGTCTGATTTCTGGTATTCCACCAGCAGGTAGGTAGCGAGCGGCTGCTGCAGTGATGATGTCTCGGAAAGTTATCTCAACTAACCGATGATCTGATGGAGAGGGCAGCTCTCTGAAGCGGTTATTGGTAAATTCTCGGAACTCTTGCCAATCAGCTTTCCCATGGCTCCGAAAAGTACTGCGTTCAGAGGTTATTCAGTCGAGTGTTCTATTTATGGAGACGATGATAGGAAGGTGGCCTGAGTCAAGGTAAATGGCAGGTTGCCAGGATACGTCATTTATCAGACCTGGTGCCACAATGGTGATATCTGGCGAGCTATGGCAATATCCTCTTAAACTCGTGGGAGCGTCTTCATTCAGCGTGCTATCAATTTGTAGCTATTGATTTGTTCGGCCAGCGCTGTACCCTCCTGGTCATTACCTAGGACTGAATGCTGAAGTTCATGATGGGCATTGAAGTCCTCTGGCACCAGGCGATAATAGTCCTCCAATAGTGAACTAATGTGGGACATATAACGCTAGGCACAACTATTCATCGGCGGTATGTACACATTAACCAGCTCTACCTCGGCACTACCACACTTTACTGCTACCCCCATACATTCCATGTACTGGATCTTCTATCAGAAGACATTTTGGTCTTCTATAAGAAGACTCTGCGGTCTTCAATAAAAAGACCTTGAAGTATTCAATAAGAATACCTTGTAGTCTTTAACAAGAACACCTTGTGGTCTTCTATAAGAATACCTTGTGGTACTCTATAAGAAGACTTTGTGGTCTTATATAAGAAGACTTTGTAATCTTATATAAGAAGAATATGTGGTCTTATATACGAAGACTTTGTGGTCTACTATAAGAAGACCTAATTGTCCACTCCTTCGGCTACCTCCCACACAAAATGTCGGAAATGTTCAGTTCAGTACCTGCTCCCGAATTGCTTGGATTTTTGTTGCAGGCACTTGTATTCACTGCCACCCATGCGACGGTACAAGTTTCATCAGGGGCAATTCCATACTTCCTGAGAAAATGGTCTGAAAGGTGCAAAAACCTCTTGACGCCGTGTGCAGCGGTTGGAGCGCAAGATAGTTCTTGAACGGATCTGCCGATTCGGTCCAAAATTTGGAGTTCGCAATATTCTGTCTAAACTTAGTTTAAATTCGAAGAAAAGCCATATCGGCCCACTCCTTCAGGTACCTCCCCTACAAAAGTTCAAAAATGTTCGAAAAATTGTGCGCACAATAACTCCTGAAGGGAGTAACCGATTTGGACCATACTTTACACATGCTAATATATCTACCAGATTTAGATCAGGTTCGAATATGGACTATAATTGTTCAATCCTTCGGATACGTACCACACAAAATGTTGGATAAGTTCACTTTAAGATCTGCTCTCGAATTAGTTTGATTTTTTTTTTTTTGACGGAACTTGCATTCGCTGCCTCAATTACGACGGTAAAAGTTTTTCAGGGGCAAGTTCATACTTCTTGAGAAAACAGCCAGAAATGTGTAAAAACACCACGATATCTCTCGAACTGATCAACTGACTTGGTCCAAAATTTAGTTTCAGTTGGAAGATGGGCAATATCGGTCCACAACTTCTGGTACTTCCCCCAATATTTACCAAATGTTACTAAAATGGCATGCACGATATCTCTTGAATGGGCCAACCAATTTGGCCCAAGCTGTGGATCTCCTAATATTTTGTCCAAATTTAGTTTAACATCTAAAATGGTCCATATCAGTCCTCTCCTTAGAGTACCTCCGCCACAAAAGTTCAAAATTTGTGTCTAGGTGCAGTTTAGGGTCTGTTTGAAGATCAAAATATTGCGGAGGAGGTACTTAAAGGAATGTGGATCTTATTTTGAGAGTCATTTCAGTGGGTCATCGTATGATTTTTGGCCAGTAAGCCAGGAAGCATGGAGCTGTCCATGGAAAACATAACATCGCTGCAAACAGGACCACACGAACCGAACTGTCCGTAAATGAAAGTTACAATTCACATAGGCTGAGGGTATATCTCTGTCGGCAAAGCCGAATGATACCTTTTTACTTGTTTTCTCCCATAAAACAACAACATGTAATTTAAATATATCCTGTGTTGTTTAAGGAAAAAGTTGTGTTCTATTCGAACTTAATTGCATATTTCAATGCTTCAATTTCTAATGTTTTTGACACAAACTTAATGGAAATTTTTTAAAAAAATAAAATTTTAAGGATCACATTCCTTTAATCAACTGCGTCACTAAAATAAATTTCACTTTTATTCCAATTCGAAGTACATTAACAAACTACCACATGCGAAAGAAAAAAAAAACAACTAAACGCAGGAATGTCATTGTTTTGTGTCACCAACAGATGGAATAACTGTTATTGGTGTTCAATATGGACGTGAAAGTCCATTAAACCAAATACATGCGAGGCCACACAGGTAGTTCGGACACTGAATGCTTAAATAGCGTTTGGTTGATGTGGAAAGCAAAACAAAAGAAAAAAAGAACCATGTGTCAGACACATCACGCACGTTTTACTTTTTTGTGTTGTTTGGTCGGATTTGCTTTGTACGAATTAAGGATATAACTTTTTGCTACGCCACGTATCAATCGCATTTTGGGGTTCTTTGTTATATTCACCTTGCCACAGATGGATGTAACAAAACAAAAAACGAAACGAAAATGTGTGCTTGGGTTTGAGTGGGTGTTTTCGTCACTGTTGTTTTTTGAGGGAAAACAACCTATTCTTGAGTTAACCATGAGATGTCCATAAAAGGGTCGAGTAATTTTATTTTGTTGTCGTTTGCCGCAAAAAACCCCAGAACCTGCAAGTTCTTTAAAAGCTAACTTTGTATGCGATTTTTTTTATTCGCTTTTGAATTCATTCTTTTTGCACTTTGGGGGTTTTTTGGTCAAAGTGGGCCCCTCAAAAAAAAAAAAAAAAAAAAAAAAACGAAGATGAACAACAAAAACAGATGAATGAAAACAAAAAGAATAATCTACTCATTCGCACAGCGAAAAACGAAAACTTCTACTAATGAAAATAGGACATAACAAAAAATATGCAAGGCTAACACTTTAAGTGGTTGCAGTAGCTCGTGTAGTTGAAGGTGGCATTGCTACTGTCATTACTAAATGCTGGCACTTTTTTTCTGAAGGCAGAGGGAAAAATCTCAGTTTAATTTATATAACCCCTGGAAAAAATATTGTTTATAACACATCACAGAAAATGTCAAAAAAATAAAATTTGGCAAATTTACTTCTTGACCACAGTTTGCTAAACTAGAGGCCCATTTCCACATGATGAGGCGTCCAACAAGCAAAAGTGTAGCATCTGGAGATCGGAAACCCCAATAGTTAGTCTTGAGAAGCCTCACCATCCTTAATGTACGAATCGGTATACATTTCCAAGGAATTGTCGAACAGACCCTAAACTTCACTTAGACACAAATGATGAACTTTTGTGCGGGAGGTTCCCTAAGGGTGGACCGATATCGGCCATTTTAAAAGTTAAACTAAATTTGGACAAAATAGTAATAGATCCAAAGTTAAGAACCCGTTCAAGAGATATCGTGCATAACATTTTAGTGACATATTTTAAATATTGGGGGAGAAGTAACGGAAGTTGTGGACTATCGAAATGAAACTAAATGTTAACAAAATATGACGAATGCCAAATTATGGACCAAATCGGTCGAACAGTTATTGTGCTCTCCGGCCGGTACAATAGTGACATAGGGTATGGACTTGCACCTGAAAAAACTTTTACCGACGTAATTGCGGCAGCGAATGCGAGTTGCTTGAACAAAATCAAAGTGATTCGAGAGCAGGTCTTAAACTTGTATGAACCTTTACGAAATTCTATGTGGGAGGTATCCGAAGGAGTGGTCAAATATAGTCCATATTCGAACCTGATCTATATCTGGTAGATATATTAGGATGTGCAAAGTATAAACTACTCCCTTCAAGAGTTATAGTGCGAACAATTTTTCCGACCATTTTTGAACTTTTGTGGGGAAGGTACATGAAGGAGTGGACCGATATGGCTTATCTTCGAACTTAAACCTTTACGAAATTCTATGTGGGAGGTATCCGAAGGAGTGGTCAAATATAGTCCATATTCGAACCTGATCTATATCTGGTAGATATATTAGGATGTGCAAAGTATAAACTACTCCCTTCAAGAGTTATAGTGCGAACAATTTTTCCGACCATTTTTGAACTTTTGTGGGGAAGGTACATGAAGGAGTGGACCGATATGGCTTATCTTCGAACTTAAACTAAGTTTGGACAAAATAATACGAAGGCCAAATTTTGGACCGATCCTTGGCAGATCCTTTCGAGAGTTATCTTGCGCTCCAGCCACTACATACGGTGTCATAGGCGTTTTTTTTTTTGCAACTTTCAGGCTATTTTCTCAGGATGTATGGACTTGCCCCTGATGAAACTTATACCGTCGTATGGGGGACAGTGAATACAAGTTGTTACAACAAAAATCAAAGCGATTCCAGAGCTGGCCCTAAACTGAGCTTTTCCAAAATTTTGTGTGGGAGGTACCCGAAGGAGTGGAGCGATTTAGTCCATATTGGAATATCATCTGAGTCTGGTAGAAATTTCAGGATGTTCAAAGCATGGACTAAATCGGTTACTCCGAACATTTTTGGGGGGAGGTACCCGAAGGAGTGGACCGATTGGACCCATCTTCGAAATTAAAAATAGGAGTCGATTTTGTCATGTCATGTCTGTCTGTCTGTCCGTCTGTCTGCCTGGCTAGTGCGCACGATAACTCTCGAACGGATGAACCGATTCGAACCAAATTTTGGGTATCGTACTATTTTGTCCAAACTTAGTTTAAGTTCGAAGATGGGTCATATCAGTACAACTCCCCCCCCAAAATTTAAAAATTATTCTGGATCTATCGATTAGCTCCAAACTTTGAACAACGTATTATTCCTTCCAGATATAGATCGGGTTCGAATATGGACTATATCGGTCAAATCCTTCGGGTACCTCCCACACAACATTCGGATAAAGCGAAGTTTAAGAGCACCTCTCGGATAGTTTTGTTATTTTTTCGGTATATTGTCCTTGTGGCTCTCTTTGCGACGGTACAATTTTTTTCTTGCACAAGTCTATACTTCCTGAGATATTGGCCTAAAAGCTCCAAAGTTATACCTCAACCAAAATGGCAAATCCGCAAGATAATTCTCGCAGAGAGTTTCTGATTGGTCCAAACTTTGCACATCGTATTATTTCATCCATTCATGTAGCAGGTTGGAATGTGGACTATATCGATTCCGTCCTTTGTATACCTCCCAGACAAAATTTGGGAAAAGTGCAGTTTAACAGCTCATCTCCGATCGTTTTGAAATTTTTTTGCAACAAGTCTTTCTTCCGTCCCTGTTACGGCGGTGCAACTTTTTCTGCGGCAGGTCCATACTTCCTCAGATAAAGACCCAATAGCTTCAAAAAAGCCTGCATCGTATTGTTTCTTACAGACTCGGAATATATCAAAATATTGATTACATTGGACCACTGTTTGGTGTACCTCCCACACAAAGTTTGGGAAGAATTAAACTTGGAAGAGTGAAGATTGGGAAGAGATGTCGCCCTAGTTACAAAGTTATACCTCTGTCGGCACAGCTGTTGGACACTTTCTAACTTCTTTCTTGTTAACATCATCCGTTGGTGAATTCAATAATTACAAATATTTTGAGTATCGATCGGAGTGTTTTTTAATTTATATTAATTAAAAAGAATATATTATCTTCAAATAAAAATAAATGTTCCTATAGTGATTGGAAGGTTGATATGCGAACTATTGATGATGAGAACAGGAAGCCCGAACGGTATTCACAAAAAAACAAGAGAGACTAAATTTTTATTTTGAAAGAAATTGAGCCAACGAACTGATTCCCATTGGAAACTACAAAGACAATATAATCGCCATGCAGGACATCCTCACAAGACCGTGTCCTGATAACAACCAAACGATTGCTTTTTTTTCTCGAGTGTACAACATAACACTTGACCATCAACCCAAAAAAGAAAAGTCAGTGCCAGCTATTTTTTATCTCTAGCACTGCACGAAATAAAAAAAAATTGCAAGGGTTGGTTGATGCTTTTATTTTAATGAAATGTTCCCAATTTCATAGAAATCCGATTCGTTTTTTTGTCGTTTCCTTTTTTCATTTCATTTCACTTTCTCTAGTTCGCTTAAGTTCTATTCTTCGTTTTTACGTAGTCCGGTATTCATTGTATTTCTTGGCTCAGAGTTACGACCTAAATTTCAATGCTCATTAGACCAGCAAAATATTAAAAACCTAACAAAAATGGAAAGTAAAATCAAATTCACATAGAAGGATTTGTGAGCTGTGTAAAAAAACTGGGGTTAACTTTACATTTCAAATGGATACCGCAAAAATCTTCCGTGAAAAAATCCACGTCCTTTTACTTTGACATTATGAAAGGAAAGCGAAAAATACAAAAAAATGAGGTTTGGAATTTTTTAAGCATTTTGAAAGGTTTGTGCTTTGGTGACTGTTTGTAGTTTCCTTTGTATGCCATGTTTTTTCATTTGTTATCAAAACGAATAGTGGGAAATGTTAGTTAGATTGAAATTTAATCAATATTCCATTTCTATGACAAATCTAAATGTCCATCTATCAACATGTCGTTTCTATTATTGTTTGCATGTCGTGTTCATCTATGAACATAGAGTAGAATGTTTTGAATGTACACAAAACTGGGTTTTATTGTCCTGCACAAACATGACAACATGTTGTGTGTCCCTGTTTTTTCCGCTATATCAAAATACTGAACATTATTGGCAGGGAATGTATTTTAACTGTTCTCACATTGTTCACACTCTTTTGCACCCTTTATATTGTTACATTGACCGTATTGTCACAGTGGGAGACTTTGAACAGAATATATTTAACGATGAACCCACGTGTTCCAGCCAGTGGCTGTCACTTCAGTGCGCACATGTTTTTCTTTGTATCGTTTTTTTTTGTGTTGGGAGCAGCACATCCCGGAATGCCTGCTCCGGATTTTTAAGGTCCGCGCCGGCACACAGTGGTCGAAACCACTAATCTAGCGGCGCGAAATTAATAACTTGGAAACGAATGAAGATATCTTTCTGAATTTTTGCACAAACTCAATCTGTGTCTGTGGATAATTATGGACTAAATATGAACAACATAGGCAAATATTTTGGTATAGCCGCCATATAACGGTACCTCCTGATATTCGATATTTTGAGGATTTAAGCCACCTTTTCCTTCCAAATTAGTTGTAATTTGGTACTTAGGGTTCCTAGTGATCACTAAACCTTTCCACCAAAAATTGTGGACATATGTCCACGTTTGGGTATAGGCCCCTTTTAAGGTATCTCCCGACTTTCATTAGTTTGGGGATTTAAAGCTGCATTTTCCGACCAAATTAGGTGTAATTTGGTATTGGGAAGTACACAAAAATTCTCCACCAAAAATTGCGAACATAGGTCTACATTTTGATATAGCCCCCATATAACCGTACCGACAGATTTTGGGTATTTTGAGGATTTAAGCTATTTTTCAAGACCTTTTATCAGCAAGATTTGCAGCTAAATTTTGGTTATTCGGAATCTAGGGAGTCAAATTTAATTATTAAAAAAATAAGTGGACCGAACATCGGTGGACCTTTGTAGTTACGCTCCATCCAACAAAAGTATATTGCATTAAAAACATACAAAAAAATAATAATTTTTGAAAATTTATTGCTTTATAACTATGTAACTTCAGGCCCCAAACATTTTATTTTAATCTAACTTAAACCCTCCCCTATCAAAAAAAAAAAAAAAAAAACTTTGTTTAGTTTTATTACGAATTTATTTAACAATTAAACAAATATGAGATCGGATTCTTAGCAACAATTTTATTAAAATCTGATCCGTCAAAATTTCTTGCACTTGACACTGAATAACTGAGTGAATATTTACAACAACAAAAAGTAAAAACAAAATCTTAGTCAGCAGAGTGTCTGTAATCGATATAATGGAAAACATTTCGCAATTTTATACTTTGATTTTTTTACTTTCGCGCCGCTAGATCAATGATTTCGTCCTCTGTGCGGCACCGAGAAAAAGCAGGGACGAATAAGAATGTGCTCGATTTATCACTTCCGCAACCGTCTCACTCAAACTTTGGTGAGATGCAATAGATGCCGTGATTGGGTGCATCTCAGAGGTTGCTCTGAACTCGTCCATGTGAAGGACTAAGGCGACATACTGCGTAAAGCATTCAGTGAGTCGCCGTCGTCCTCCGTAGTCAACCCAATAGCAGCCGGGCACGCTGCACTTAACATCAGCCGCTTCTGTTCCAATCCGTGGAAATGCATCCTTTTTGTAAATAATTTGCAATGGACTCTGAGATTATATCGAGCAAATAGTGGATTTTCTGAGTCGGAGGAATATAAATGTCTCGGCTGCGGAAACCAAACACAAAAACATCTGCAGCTTACAGCGTTGTGATGCTTACAACATACTGAGGAAGAATCCCACCAGAAGTGGAGGAAGGGGATTAGCTTTCGAATTACACCAATCTTTTCAATACAGATCAATCTCGCTTGAGCCTGGCTCTAATGACCTGAGCATTGAATATATGGGGTTAGCAATCAGGTATGGATCTGTCGAGGCAGAGTTGCTTAACGTATATATGCCGCCGATAATTTGCTGTAGTCCAAGTTATAGACCCAACATTAGTCCGCTTTTAGAAGGTCTGGTCTTAGGGGAATATAATGCTCATCATGAGTTGTGACATTAGGTCCACGGCAATGACCAAAGGGGTATAGTGCTGACTTATACATCTCTTCGATAAATAGCTGTACTTGAGGTTATAGGTCCAACATTAGCCAGCTTTTGGAAGGTCATAACCGTATTGTCTTTGGGTCTTTAATATTCATCATGAGTTCTGGCATTAGGCCCTCGGCAATGAGGTATAGTAGTGCATTGGCAGAGTGATATCTCTGCGTTTTGCGCGGTGAATAAGGACACAAATACCAGAATTAGCGGATTGTGTCACAGTTCGTCCGATATAACCATCGTGTCACCTGGTCAAAACTGACGTTATCTGACAACTCGTCGTTTCTTTGGTGTCAGACCATCTCTCCATAATTGTCTGCATCAACGAACCGCCTGATTTCATCCTCTCTGAACACCGTAATTTCATAAATCATGGGCAAGCTAATAAACCAAGTTTCAGAGAGTTAATTAATCACCGTTTCAGGGATTTACCCAATCCTTCTGATTTTCGGGTAGCATATAAGATGCTCCGAGACATCATTCCTGCTACAGCCGTTCGCCATATACTTGTTGGTCGAATTTCCCATGTAAGACCAAATTTGGCGGGATTAGCAAACGAGCATGATGAGCTTCGTAGAGCCAACCCCAGTGACCCCAAAGTCTGAGAGCTGACACTGGAAGTTAACAAGTTGGTCGGTGAGCATAACCTGAACAAGTGACTAAATCATCTGAAGAGTTGCAACATTGAAGCCAAATAACAGAACGGTTAAGTCATTCTCGCACCCTGGAAGGAAGTAGGAAGATAGGACCTCAGTCAGACGTTACGTCGACTGACCAGAAGTTATTATAATAGAGAGTTCATCGAGCACCCCGAGAGTGACATAGCGAAGAGAACAGTACCACGTCGCATTAAATTTCTTCCTGCCGAGAAGAAACCACTAGAATTTACAATGGATGATGTTGCGAAAGCCATTAGGAACGCTAAATCGTCCAAATCTTTGGGTTCTGATGAAATCTCCATGGTAATGCTAAAACAGCTAGTTGAGTATCTCACCAAAATTGATGACTACTGCGGTGTAATTCTCAATCACTTTGTACGACTGCATACCTATGTGTTTCAGTTTTTGATGGGAATGGAAGGCTTGCTACAGCAGCGAGTTACCCACACGGGCTTGAGTACTTGAGTGTTGAAAGTCCGTCAACTGACACGAAAGTGTAGAGAGTGTTGTACATCATCTGAAAATTACATGAAAATCGGTTCAGAAATTTTCGAGATTAACATATTTAAAAGAAGCATGATAGGGCCTTTAGGTCCCAAATAAGGACCCAGGGTGAAGGACACAACCACCATTGCAAATTCATTTTCAAACCGATACGTGCGCAAGATTTACAAAACTAGCGTTTTTAAAAAAATGGGCCTAATGGAGGTTCCTCGGCCCCTCCGAAATTCAACAAAATATATTGCCTATTTTCTCCAGGGGTCATCCCTGTATATTCTCTGAAAATCGGCTCAGTAGTTTCAGAGAAAGAAAGTATTTAAAAAGTGGGCGTGGTCGGGTCTTTAGCCACCAAATAACTACATAGGGTCGGAGATTCAACCTCAGTTGCATTGCAAATTAATTTTCTAACCGATACGTTCGTTAGTTTTGCAAAAATAGCGTTTTTAAAAAATAGACCTAGGGGAGGTTCCCCGGCCCCTCCGAAATTAAACAAAAAATATGCAGCCTATTTTCACCAGGGAACATTCCGGTAAATTCGCTGAAATTTTCAGGAAAATCAGCTTAGCAGTTTCAGAGATAGAACATATTTAAATGAAGTGGGCGTGGTCGGGTCTTTAGGCACCAAATAAGTACTTAGGGTCGGAGATTCAACCACCGTTGTATTGCAAATTAATTTTCTAACCGATACGTTCATATGTTTTGCAAAGATAGCGTTTTTAAAAAATAGGACCTAAGGGAGGTACCCCGCCCCCTCCGAAATTCAACAAAATATATAACCTATTTTCGCCACAGGTCCTCCCTGTACATTCTCTGACATTTTCAAT
Organism: Musca autumnalis; assembly: GCF_047663935.1. Taxonomy (NCBI): domain Eukaryota; kingdom Metazoa; phylum Arthropoda; class Insecta; order Diptera; family Muscidae; genus Musca; species Musca autumnalis. Next base: position 161,738,721 of record NW_027411755.1, on the reverse strand, counting down.
CAAATCGTTTAAGCAGTTTTAGATATACATATAACATATTTTAAAAAGTGGGCGTGGTCGGGTCTTTAGGCACCAAATAAGTAATTAAGGTCGGAGATTCAACCACTGTTGCTTCGCAAATTCATTTTCTAACCTATACGTCCGTCTGTTTTGCTAAAATAGCGTTTTTAACAAATAGGCCGTAGGGGAGGTACCCTGCCCTATCCGAAATTCAACAAAATATATAATCTATTTTCACCACGGGTCCTTCCTGTACATTATCTGAAATTTTCAGGAAATTCGGTTCAGTAGTCTTGGATATATATAACATATTTAAAAAGTGGGCGTGCTAAAATAGCGAAATTCCTCAAAATATATAGCCTTCACCGCGGGTGTTCCCTGTATATTCTCTAAAATTGTCAAGAATATGGGTTCAGCAGTTTTTGAGTCTGTATGGAACATACAAACATACTAACTTACACACATTGTCTTTTATATATAAGACTAGCTGAACCCGGTGCGCTTCGATACCCCGAATAAGGTAAAATATATTTTGACACATTTATTTGTAGGCCAATTTCGTCACCCATTCCGACTTTCATTAAAATCGGGTATATACAGCGTGTTCGGTGCATCAAATACATGAAATCAGACGAAAATATATATGGGAGCTATATCAAATTAAACTTATTTCTAGACCCTATTCCGTCACACATTCCAAATTTCATTGAAATTGGACATACATAGCGTGTTTAATGCATAAAATACATGAAATCGACCGAAAATATATATGGGAGCTATATCCAAATCTAAACCGATTTAAATATAATTTGGCAAATGTATTTCTAGACCAAATTCCTTTCACATATCCAAAATTTTGAGACATTATCTGTTACCATTCTATAGATACTTGCATAAAAAATCTAATTTTTTGTAGGTATGTATCTCCGATTCTGATGCTATATCTCCGGATCAACGCGGAATTTCAGAAATTTTTATAGCTTACGTTATGTTAATTGCAGGAAGATCGGTTAAGCGATTTTTGAGTCCATAAACTTTAAATAAACAAACTTACAAACATTTTCTACTTTATATATATGGTAAATTTCAAATTTCCTTTGCAATTACATAGAAAAAAAAATTAAAAACTTTTTTGGCGAGCACATCCGCCATTTTTGGTACATGGGTTACGAAAAAAATCGTGGTTTCAAATCTGTTCGCGTTCACAAAATTGGATGCTGCACTCAAAAGTTATATGCGGTTTTACTCTCTTGTAAAGAAGAAAATATTTAAAAATTCCTATTGTGTTGTAATATGAACATGTATATGTGAATCGTTAGCAGCATTTGATATCTATCCATAGATGCTAAAATAGTTGCTAAATTTATTTTTATTTTCGCGGAAAATCAAAAAATATTGAAGAAATCTTGGAATAAATTTTATTTATTCTAAATCAGAGTCCAAAAAATCTCTAAAAAAAATAATTTAAAAATACGTACAGAATCTAGACAACGCGTAGAAAAATGTGAGACCAAAATTATAAAGATCGCGTTTATAACTTGCATATTACAGCAACAACAAAGAACGGAAACTTATTGTTGGAAATTATTTCAAAAATATATTTTTGGTAAAATACGAAAAATTTGAAAAATAAATGTTGGGAGTTATTCTATTATTTCGCTAAATTTCGATTCAAATCCTGAAGTATTTTGCTTAAACTTCTACGAGAAAAGTAATTAGTCATCGTGAAAGTATATTTTCTTTCTGTGATAAGCAATAGAAATAAGAAGTAGAGAGTAATATTGAAATTACAATCAAAGAAAAAAACATAGAAGTTAAAAACCGAATAATTCGCGAATTGGTTAAAATCGGTTGAGGTGCATGTGCTTTTCGGATACAGGGAGTCCATGTCTATCAATATGCATGGATTTTCCCATGTTTCATTCAGCGGCCAAAGTGTGCCATCAGTTGCATCTTACTATTCAAAAAACCTTCAAGTGGGGAAAAATTGCGCGATATGAATATGGTGATAAGGTGCATCCGATTTCAATGGCCCCCTATTAAAAATACGTCAATATAAATTATTTTAGACAGATTCGTCAAGAACTGCGGATGTGCCACCACATTCTATTTTGGGATAAATAGGGATATTACTCCCGAATCTTTGTAATTTGTGACACACCTTTTTGGCAAATATTATAATCGCGTATAAAGGATTACATTTATGCAAAAATAATCAAAGAAAATCGCGGTTCAATTCGCGGAATTGTCAAAATATATTTTTGCAGATTTTCCTACTTTCAAGGTATCTATATCCGGCGTTTTAGTGGATGGATTCGACCGCGGAAGAGCTCATTAGATCCGGCACGTAAAAAAACTAAAATCACGCGGGGTTCAGGGGTACCTGTACGACGGTTGTAAATTTTAAAGCCAAAAAATAGGTTTTTTCAGAAAATTTACGCACCAAATTTTCGCCTTTGGACTCCTATTACTAGGAAGCTGTACGGAGCACACTCATGAGATATACATCGAACGACGTGGAATCGCCAGTTCTACCATCCTATAAACTAGTTTGGATTATTATCTAGTTGCACCCACTATTTATAAGAAAAATTCGAAAAACCCAGTTTTCAAAACTTCAAAATGTCAGCATCGATTTTAGGGGGATGCAGTGTATATATCGAGAAGTCATACATTAGAACCATGTTGCCCAAGGGGTATTCTTCAATTCTTTCTTTGAACTTATGTCTGAATTTTCCGTGGTTTGACCAGAAATCAAGAAAGAACACAAAAAAACTTGTAAACTTCAACACATTTTTACCTATTTTTTAATATTACCACCAACGCAGCTTCCACGAAAATTATTTGTTATGGTCCATATTATGAGATCATGGCGAAAACACTTCAATTAATATAAATATATTCATATTTTATAAAATATATTAACAGTTCGCGACTTATTAAATGGTAAACCTCAACTTCAACGATTGCAAAACTTTTTTGAATATTACCATATATATATATATATATATGAGGAAAAGTCAAAATTTTTTAGTTTCCATGAAGCCAAGGTTTGCACTATTATAATACGTGAACTATTGTAGTTTACCAGTAACTATGACTATTGCTGGATTATTTTAGATGTTTTTGTAAAAAGCTCAAAAATTTAGCAAAAAAAAAAATTAATTTACGTGGTAGTTACGACCGCGTAAAGGAAAAACCATAGGTAAAAACACGTTGAATCTATACAGGTTTTTTACATTGCTATTCGATTTCTGATTAAACCATTCAAATGACGGACATCTGTCCAAAGTAAAAGTAGGAGAATACAAAATGAAGATTACACTTCTAATGTATCACTTTCCAAAATTTCCACTGCATCCACCTTTTATGGATGCTGACATTTTGAAGCCGGATTTCAGGTGTTTTTTGTATTTTTTATGTAACTGGGACGCGCATTCGGATATTTCGAAAAACCAATTATAGGATTAAAGAACTCGCGATTTCGCATAATCTGATATGTATATTGAGTATGTAGCCCACACAGCAGCAGAGTAATCTACTGCCAAAGGCCAAAATTTAGTGTGATATTTTTTCTAAAAAACCTATTTTTTGGGTACAGTATTTACAATATCGTTTTGAGTGTGCTGATACCCCGCGATATTTTAGTTTTTCGACGATCCGGATCATATGAATCACAGATCGCTGACTACTTCGCGTTTTATGTGGATCGTTTCCATTTCAATGAAGAAAGTGAATCATCACTCGCTTTTGTGCCAAAACAGCGGTTTGACAAATTTAGTGGCGTGGGAGCTGTATCCGATTTATCCAAAAAATACTGTGTGATGCTACATCCACGGTTCTTGATGGATTTTATTGAAATATGTTTAGATCGATGTATTTTTTCACGGTTGATAGTGAAATCGGATGCGCATAAAAAGTGTATGCACTTTGTGCAAAATATAAGCGTTATACAGTTTGTTGCACATTAAACTGCAGACGATGCTACATCTTAGCGGCCAAAGTAAATCCTGGCAAATGTGTACAAATTAAAAGAGAAGAATTCGCTGTATTGGTAAACCGCATGCGCATTAAGTGGTTTTGAGGATTTCGCGATTTACACGCATTTCAAAATGAACATTACCCGATACAATTTTATTTCAAGATTAACCCCTATTTAAAGGAACCCAACATTTATTTGAAAGATATCGATATATTCTGCTAGATGTTAGCGTGTTTTCGAGAAGTGATTAGAATAAAAAATGTGATTTATTGCGTGAAATTTAACTAAAATAGAAGAAAAACTCCGACCTATTTTTCTTACATTTTGTTCAACTAACTCACAAAATAAATTTTAATAAATATTTTCTCTTACAAAAATTTTATAAATTTCCTCAATATATTTCTTGTTTTTTGCTATAATATGCAAACCGCTAAACGGATTTGTATAGTTTTGGTTTCATTTGAATCTTCGCGATGTTTGGATTACGCACATAATTTTTATATATTTTTCAGATGCATAAACAGCTTGAATTTTATTAGAACAAGTTGTAAACTACCAATTGTTTTGAATGCTTTCCTAATTTCCGCGAAAATTTACAACTTTTTCACTAAAGTTATTGGACCTCAGTAAACATATAATATGTAGGGAGCCCCTTATTAAGAGAGTTTCTCAATATAATGATTAGAGTCTTTTAAAGATTTTTTTCTTTTTATCAGAATTGAAACCGCCATAACTTTTGCGCGCAACAACCAAAATTAGTATCACGAACAGATTTAAGAATGGGATTTTTTTCCCAATCTATGTACCAAAAATCTTTCATGTAGCTTAAAAAATTTTTTTAATTTTTTTTTTATGGAAAACTAAAAAATTTTGTCTTTTCTTCATATATATATATTATAGATCTCGTGGACCTTGGAAAAATATTTTTACAAAATCCAGACTTCCCACTGTTTTCATTTTTGTGCAGCCATGTCCATTTGGCCGGTCATTCATTCAAGCATTTTGACTCGTCCTTGCTTGCACAATTTTCCATGAATCAAATGGGTTCAATAGGATGTACGTATGTACACACATACATACATACATATGTCAATTCTGTATAAAAACTCTCGTTATTATATTTTATTTTTCAATTTTTTCCATTTCACATTCCCTACTCTTCTTTTATCTGTCTCTACGCTTCTCTTTATCCATTTCATTTTGTTGTTCATTAAACTATAGTTGGAACAAAAGTTGCAACACTTACAGGATATGAATCAATGAATGAATGTATTGATATAGTAGCTATATGTACCCCTGCAAACATTTGCTATCTGTTTCTTGTCCAAGAAGTCACTTGAATACGATTGCACCAACGAATCCGAAGAACGAATCGGGAAGAACTTTTCCACACATTAGATACTTTTTGTGAGTGTTTCATTGGACACTGCAGAAAGTTATTAAAACGATAAGCATGTTCGCTTTGCAATCTGAGTGCCCGGGTTCGATTCCCAGGCCAGTCGACATCCCTTTTCAAATGACAAAAAGACATATGTTCGTTGATAAAATAATAATTACAATAATACAAAAATTAGCAAATAAAAAAGAATAAATTAAAAAAAAAACAAATTTATTTTTTTCTATTTTATTTAATTTCTTTTTTATTTATTTTTTTGGTTTGTTTTGTTATTTTGTTGACCTATTGTAGAGTTAATTCTTTGTTTGGATTATTTTGTCTTAAGGTTTTTTATTTTTATCAAGGTATTTTTTAAAAATTCTCAGGAATTGTCGCTTATGTTAATGTTGTCATCTGAACAAAGGTCACGCATTGCTGAGAGAAAATAAAACTCACTTAAAAATGCTGGCAGGGTATTTAATGTAAGTGTGTGACTGGCCTGCAACAGTGTGTGTGTGGCTGGTCTGCAACAACATGTGTGTGTCTGTCTATGTGTTTTATTCTGCATATTTCAAAAACTATAAGGATTTACTTAATTGGATTTTCCGTTAAAACTAAAAATTGGGACCAACCAATTTATTTGCTGCAAGAGAGGAATTCTCGAACACAGAAAAATACGAAATTAATTAATTCGTCTAAAAACTTGTAACGTCAAAAGCGGAATAAGTCCTTTTATTCCAACAAATAGCAACAATGACATTTTGTTGTTCAAACAGTTCAGAGAAAAAAAGTTTAAATGTAATTGGATGCCAATTTTATTTTTGTTCTGTGGAAATCACAACATTTTGCTGTTTGTAATGAAATGAATTAGGAAAATGAATTGACCCAACGCTTTTGAAAGTCAATACTATTGTGGGGATATTCAAAATTGTAATATAAAACAGTTGAAAATGAGTTTTTAATCAACAATTCGACTGTAAGAAATATTTAAGATTGTAATCCAAATACTATGCAAATGATTTTCAAACTTTTCCAAAGACAATGTCATTGTGGTGTGGAACTATTTTTAAAGTTGCTGTTGTTGTAACAGCAGGAACGTAGTCAGAAATTCACCACGACACCATTTTGGTGGCGGGACAACGGACAAAATTTGCTGGCTTGTGAGAAAAATATACAAAAATGTCTAAAAAATTACCGTCGTCGTCTGAATACGAGACTCCCCCGCAGTTCCCCCAACAGCAACCGCGAACGAAGCACATAACATAAGCCTTAACTGCTCCAATTCCTGATAACGCATTCTTTTTGAAATTTAATTGCAATGGACTCGGAGGTTTGATCGAGGTAATATGGGATTTTATGTGTCGGAAAAACATCATGGAACAACATCGAGGAAGGATCGCACCAGAAGTGGACGTGGCAACGTCAGTGGGATCGTGTATGTTCTCCAAGGACTGCATGGTTGTTTATAGGGGTATCTGCCACTGCATCTGTGTGAATTTGTCACCTAAATGACCTACTGAAGACATGCGGAGGCACGCTGTTGCAGTTCTCGGGGAAGCATTCTAACAGGTTTGATTATATGTGGTCAAAAAGACACTTGAGGACCTTGTTCCTACATCTCAGCTTGTCGCAGATAGGTGTAGCATGCGCGGACGACCTGAACATACTGTCGAAGGTGATCCCTAGAATCTCTGTTGGTGGTAGGAATTCTGCTACCATCGACCATGACATTCAACTCAGTACTCACCTCTACAGTTCATGTGGTGAAAAAATGTGGTAAGATCAGTCAAATAGGACTTAAGTCTTTCACAAATGACATCAGGGAAGTTACCTGAAGCCAAAATCATACAATTTATACGAATACGTTACGATCTCAATGACTTTAGAAGGGGATGGAATACAGGAGAGATAGAGGTAAAACAGTTTCGGAGATATCACCTCACCCTGGGAAACTCCCTATTTCACTCTACGGGGCTTGGACTTCTTATACCTGAATTCCACGTACGACCGGCGTCCAAAGTTTCAAACTTGGCCGGACGGTTGTCTGCTCAGTGTCCTCAAACAGCGTGGAGTGCTTAATAGTATCACAGGCTTTTGATAAGCCTAGCGCCACAATCACTGTTCTATCACACGGCTCGCTCTGGTTGAGTCCTCGACTAATATGTGTGGAGATGGTTTGCCCTGCTGTTTTCGTGCTGTGATCCATACGGAACCCATGCTAATGGTTGCCAACTGGATAGCAATTTCTGACGATGGGAAGAAGTAAGGCCTCAAGGGTGTACAGAAACACCATTTTTTCAGAAAGGATATATAGAAGCACCCTTTTTCAGAAAGGGTCTATAGAGGCACCCTTTCTTTCAGAAAATGTGTATAGAGGCACCCTTTCTTTCAGAGAGGGTCTATAGAGGCACCCTATCTTTCAGAGAGGGTCTATAGAGGCACCCTTTCTTTCGGAGAGGGTCTATAGAGGCACCCTTTCTTTCAGAGAGGGTCTATAGAAGCATCCTTTATTTCAGAAAGGGTCTATTGAAGCATCCTTTATTTCAGAAAGGGTCTATTGAAGCATCCTTTATTTCAGAAAGGGTCTATAGAGGCATCCTATCTTTCAGAAAGAGTCTATAGAGACACGCTTTCTTTCAGAAATTGTGTATAGTGGCACCCTTTCTTTCAGAAAAGGTCTAAAGGGACACGCTTTCTTTCAGAAAGGGCCTCTAGAAGCATCCGTTCTTTCAGAAAGGGTCTATAGGGGCACCATTTCTTTCAGAAAGGGTCTATAGGGTCACCCATTCTTTCAGAAAAGGTCTAAAGAATCATACTTTCTTTCAAAAAGGGTATATAGCAGCACCCTTTCTTTTAGAAAGGCTTCATGGAAGCACCGTTTTATGAGAAAGGGTCAATAGAAGCAAGCTTTTTTTCAGAAGTTATGGGAAGACCTAAGAGAAACGATGTGTTGCTAGATGGCTAATATTGTCAGACGAGGTGACACTATGGGTATATCAGATCAAACATTAACGCCCCCTAAGACAGTCGGTTATGACATTTCAAAATAGGGCTATTGTTGGGCCTATAATCTGGAGTGCAGCTATTTATCGAAGGGGTGTATGTGTTAAGCAACGGTACCTCGGCAGTTCCGCATCTGACTGCTACCCCCATACATTCCATATCATTGTGTCATTATGCACAGGCTCAGGCGAGATATGTAGGTCTGTATTGACCAGACTTCTGTAATAGGAAAGCAAATCCCCTGCTTCACTTCTGGTGCGGTCTTTCCTTAGTACGATATAAGCATCACAAGGCCGTAATCTGCAGTAGTTGGTGAGCCGCGACCATGATATTCTTCCAGATCAAAAAAATATACTATTCCCTCGTTCTAGACTCGGATTTCATTGCAATTAAATTGTAGAAAGGATTCATTTTCAGGGATTGGAACAGCAAAGGCTGTTGTTAAGTGCTGCATGTGCGGTTAAAGGAACTGCGACGGAGTCTCGCATGGCGAGATGGCGACGGCGACTCACTGGAGCCTGTGTTCACGCAGCAACATAGTCCCTGTCGTAGTCCATCACATGATCCAGAGTCTAGAGCAACACCTGAGATGCACCCACTCCCTGCATCTCTCCAACGTTTGGGTGTGCTGAATAGTGTTTTTTCCATATTGATCCTGGGGTTTCCTCCGGACCAAAAGAGTTTGGATCATACATTCCGGGATATGCGAATCCCAACACAAAAAAATTATACAAATACAATCATGTGTACACTGAGATGGCAGCCGCTGAACCGGAACACGGGTTTTGTGTGGTTGCCGGTCAATCCGGTACCGAAGACCGCGCCTATTTTTTAAACATTTTAATATGCGTTGTGGTTTAAAAAATATATTTTTAATAATATGCATTTCCACGTTTCTCATTACAGAGATCCCTTGGATGGTTTTTGTATTACCGAATGTGGTTCGCTGGCCTGCCTATCCAGCCCCTGCCGCAATGGTGCTGATTGTATTAAAATCGAAACCAATGAAGTCGATAAAAATGGTGATAAAGTGAAAAAAAAAAATGGAAATGTAAATGTCCTTCCGGCTATATGGGTCCAACATGCGAGATATCGGTGTGTGAGGAAAATCCATGTCAATGCGGTGGAACTTTGTTTATGTCCTTTGGGTAAACATGGACACTATTGTGAACACAGTAGGTTTTTCCTTTTCCAGGATATTTAAAACAAAGAGAAGAGTATTGTATTGATGCACCCCCATATCCACTTTTGAAAAAATGAACTTAATTTATTGATTTTTAAAAAACTGCCGCAGTGTCAATGGCCTCTCTTCGTTTGTGGCCTACGCTGTACCCATACCCTTGGAGTACCCCATGTAATTGAGTTTCAAGATCTTACCACAAACCATGTCATAAATTGCCTTGTTGGCCTTTTTGGGCCAGTTTGTGCTGGACCAAGAGCACCCCCATATCCACTTTTGAAAAAATGAACTTAATTTATTGATTTTTTTATTTTTTGAAAAAAATTAATGTTTTTTTTGGTAAGAATTTTTGTTTGCAGATCATCTCAGATGATGCTACTGAACCAAAGAAAATAATCAATTTGTTTTGTTTTATTTTTTTTTTTTAAATTTTGAAAAAATCCTTTCTATTCCAAATTCCTTTCTATTCCAAATTCCTTTCCACGCTATGATATCCAATACTCCATTCATCCCCCCTCCCTTAATGCACCGGAAAAACTCTTATTGCTCTCTATGCTCTAGCCTACCTACCTCCTTTGTCAGTATTCCTTGATGCAAATGCAAACTTTTCAGACTGGGAAGTGGCGCTGCCTTCATTTTTTGGGCAGTGTCAATGGCCTCTCTTCGTTTGTGGCCTACACTGTACCCATACCCTTGGAGTACCCATGGAATTGAGTTTCAAGATCTTACCACAAACCATGTCACAAATTGCCTTGTTGGCCTTTTTAGGCCAGCCTGGCTATCACGATGAGAAGAGCGATCATTTGGCAATTAGTTTCATCCAAGGCTATATTATGCTTACCTGGAATTTGGGTACTGGACCAAGAAGAATATTTACCCAAAAACCGATCGATCACAATGGACCGGAAGGTCTCCGAGTGACGCAGTCACAATTAGTGACTGCACATCCCCTAACCTAACCTACCCAAAAACCTATATATTTCCGTTTTGATGCACCACGAGTGCCGTACGAAATTAAAGTGGGCCGAATTGGGCGTCAAGCATGGCTGACCGTTGATGGTAAATTTAATATCACAGGACGTTCACCGGGCAGTGTTAGCCGCATGGATGTTTTACCCATTCTGTATTTGGGTGGCCATGAGATTGCCAATTTCGATACACTGCCGCATGACTTGCCGCTGCATTCAGGATTCCAAGGCTGCATCTATGATGTGCATCTTAAGGCTGGTCAAGTTACAGTGCCGCTGCAGGAGACACGCGGTGTAAGAGATCATGGTGTGGGCCAGTGTGGTACACGAGAATGTCATCGTCATGCATGTCAGCATGACGGTGCATATCTTCAGCATGGAGCCACATTTACGTAAGTAATACAGCAACAACACTGAAATGCGATCAAATAATTAATGCCTCAATGTTTCTGCTTTCTCCTATCCTTTCCATCTTCCGCACACACAGTTGCATATGCCAGGAAGGATGGTATGGCCCATTGTGTGCCCAACCCACAAATCCTTGTGACTCGTTTAACAATAAATGTTCCGATGAATCGACATGCGTGCCATTGGTCAACGGATATGAATGTTACTGTCCGGTGGGTCAAACGGGCAAAAACTGTGAAGAAGGTAAGTGTACGAGTATCCAATTCAAAATGAAATTCCATAACAAGACAGCACTGCTGTCTGTCGTACATCAAAACGTACGTTCAGCCGGTAAGTGCCCCCTCCATAAGAAGAGGTTAATGAAATGTGATTGTAAGAATATAAAATGTGTAAAGTGCTAATTGGGAATATGTATCATTTCATGGCTAAATTAGCAGAGGATAACGAAGTTTATTTGTTCGAATTCAAACAAAAGTGTGTGCGTGTGTGTCTGTCTGCCTTTAGAAGTTATGCAGGTTAGTGATGAGATTAATTATGGAAAATTCCATTATATTGCATTTGAAAAATTAATGCCAATAAGTCCGATGTCATTTGGGGGTTTTGTGAATGTGGCTGGAGTTGAGGTAGGTGTGGTTGAACATAAATAACCTCAGGGCCTTTTCAATTAAAGATTTATGTAAAATTGCACTTAAATATGAATTTAAAACAAGTAACAACATCAAAGCTATATAGCCTTAGCCCAAGACTGTAATAATTGTACTATTCGCTAAACAAAATTACTGTATATAATCCAATCCCACGGCGGCGGGTTCTTCAATACCGGATTTAACCATTCGTTTTCTGGCCAGCGGCTGCCACGTCAGTGTATACATGTTTGTATTTGTATTCGTGTTGGGAACAGCATATCCCGGAATACCCGCACTGGATTCATTTGGTCCGCGCTGTAGACGGAGGAAACCCCAGGACCAATATGGATGAGGTCACTTTTTCACATCCGCATCCACCACATTTAAATATTGGTGAGATGTAATAGATACCTGGGTGCATCTCAAGGATGCTCTGGACACGTCCATGTGAGGGACTAAGATATGGACTAAGTTGCTGCAATGTGTAAACACCGCCCCCAGTGAGTCGTCCTCAACAGAATATGAGACTCCCCCGCAGTCCCAATAACAGCAGCCATAAACGCAGCACTTAATACCAGCCATTGCTGTTGCAATCCCTGAAAATGCATTATTTTTGCGATTTACTTTCGATGGACGCCATGGTGAGATCGAGGAAATAGTGGATTTTATGAGTCGGAAACCAAACTCAACAACAACTGCAACTTACAGCGTTGTGATGGTTACAACGTACTAAGTGAAGGTGGCGGATTAGCTTTCCTATTGCACCAATCTTTTCAATACAGACCAGTTTCGCTTGAACCTGGCTCTAATGACCCGTTTATGGAATGTATGGAGGTAGCAGTCAGGTGTGGAACTGCCAAGGTAGATTTGCTTGACGTATACATCCCGCCGATAAATAGCAGTAGTCCAGGTTATAGGCTAAAGGTAATAACCGATGTTGGGCGACTTTAACGCTAATTCGGTCATCGGAAATAACCAAAAGGGTATAGTGCTTGCTGAGTAGATTCATAGCTTTGCGTTTTGCACGGTCAATGAGAAAACCCCTACCAGAATTAGTGGAGAGTGTCACAGTTCGCCAAATACAACCAACGTGTCACCTGGCAACTTGTCGTTTCTCTTGGGTCAGACCATCTTTCCGTAATTGTTTTCATTAGCAGACCGTCCGATTTAATCACCTCCGAACGTAGCATAATTCATCAATTATGCTAATTAGCCCAGCTTCAGAGATTTCACTAATCAGCGCTTTAGAGATCTGCCCGACTCTTCCGATGTTCGGGCAGCAGAGAGGACGTTGCCAGACATCATCACAGATGCATCAGCTCGCCATATACCTGATGGTCGGATATCCGAAGAGAGGCCAAATTTTCCAGCAGAGGGTACGGCATTGGTAAATGGGTGTGATGAACTTTGTCGTGCCAACCCCAAAGTCGGAGAGGTGACACTGAAAGTTAACAGGTTGGTCGGAACAAATAGCTAAATCATCTGAAGAGTTGCAACATTGGAGCCGGTATAAGTGAATTGTGGACAACGGTTAAGTCACTCTCAAACCGCGAAAAAAAGGAATGTACGACACGTTTGGCGACCATACGCCATAATTGTGGGCAACGGTTAAGTCGCTCTCGAACCCTGGAAAGAAGAAGTTATTTTTATCGACAGTTTATCGAGCACCCCGGGAGAGACAGGGCGAAAAGAAGACTGCTACGTTACATTAGAAATCTTCCTGTCGAGGAGGAACCACCACAATGTACAATTGCTGATATTGCGAATACCATCAGTAATACTATATCACCCGAAGCGTAGGGACCTGTAGAAGGGAGTCGAGTACCTCAACTAAGTTCTCAACGTGTTGCTAGCCATTAACATCGTTCTCTAAGTCTGGAAAATGGACAGGTTGGTCCCGCTACTAAAGCCAGACAAGGATGCCAGTAAAAGTGAATCGAACATACCGAACATATCGAACATACATAAGGGCTAAGCTTACAATATGTTTCCACGCGAGAAATATGCAAAATTCCGACCACCAACTAACCCAAGATTCTAGGGGTCCAATTCGACATTATATTCACGTCGTCCGCGCATCCCCCAATTATCGCAACAAGTTGAGATGTAGGAACATGGTCCTCCAGTCCCTAGCCGGCAGAACATGTGGGGCAGATAAAGACATGTAATTGAACACATATAACGCGATAGGTCGGTCTGTGGTATGCTATACAGCACCAGTATATAAGCCCAACACGATGACAAAATATTCAAAACTGTCAGAATGCCGCACAGATAATTGCAACAGGGTGCCTTAAAATTTCTCTCGGTTCTTTGTTTCATGTTTTGGTGGCAAAATTCGTCAGGATTTCTTCTTTGCTTGTGAGCACAATTAAGAGTTTAGAGAGCCTGGCTCTCAACAACGTCTAAGCACGAGCGTAAACTTCATGGAAGCCTGTGGGCGCCAACGTTGATCTATATGGACTCATAAGCTACCATCCCTACTGCATTGTCCGCCATAGCAACGCAGATATCTGTAGACCCTATTCCCCAAGTACTTCGAGTTGGCTCTTACAGATATTTTGGTTGTGCTGCAGGTATTTCTTTTATGCAGCGTGTTAGGATTATACCGCCCATGACGGATCGCCAGAGTCTCGTTTGCGCGAACAGAGGACAACAAGTCACAAGTAGACAGTGGGTGAGGTTGAAGTTTGAAGACGATTGGTTTGAATTTTCTATAATTAGGGGATTCTAGTATTTTGTTACGTTTTAAAATATTAATTTTTAAAGAATTTAACCTTTTTATTTATTTTCCCTGCGGAAAAATTCCAAGGGTAATATTCATGATTGTCCTGTATGTGGACAAATATATTATTCGTTTTCGCATCACTCTTCCGATTGTCCTCGCCGATATACAGCACCTTTTCAACTGCCCTGCCAACCCATCGAAGCATCCACATTCCTAGAACTGGAGATAGGCTACAACAACCACGCGTATTCTCTCTGTGTTTCACCTGCGGTAGCTTAGCAAAGGAAGGACTCTCTTACCACTACTAATGCAAGAAATATTTTGATAGTCTCTGGTCCAGGGGTGAGCAATTTGTGAAAACGTACTCCTAGTTTTTTGTGAACCATTAACAATTAAAAGTTTATGCAATTTTTTAATAATTTGCATTGTGGACGATTTTAGACAACATTAATGTTTAAAAAATTTTGAAATAAGTAATGAAACATCAAGAAAAATTAAATATTAATTCTCCCTTAAATTTGCCTCTCTCTCGATTTTGCTCAGCTCTGCTCTGCACTATAGGTAAATTGCCCAGTTTTTGAGGCAAAAAGTCGAATTTGCAACTTTTAATAATAATAATTTTTTTAGTTGGCATTGAAAAAAGAACATGTCAAAATTTATTAATATAAGCGATATTTTCCAAAATAGCGCCATTATCGCGGTTTAAATTTCCGTTAAAGTGAGAATTATATATATTATAAGGCATATTTTAATGTATTTAAAACCGCGGAAAAATAAACCAAATATAAATATATGTAAAATGGAATAGATTGGCAATTGAGAGAGGAGTTTATTTTTATGCATAAAATAACTTAAACATTTTGGGTAGCAGCCAAAAAAACACAAAAAGTCAGAAATAAATACAGTATAGTCTCGATAATCCGGACACTCGTTAATCCGGACAACGCACAGTGTTGCCGCGTGGACAAAAATCAAAAATTGTGATGTTAACTTTTACATATGTTTATGATTTTTTCTTACAGTTAAAACATCCCATACAACGAATCTGAAAGAATTTTGTCGATATGTGCATCCATAATGAAGTTATAGACCTTTAAATATGAAAAATGTTTTCCAGGTAATCTAAAGCGGTAATCATATGAAAATTAGACAATTTTTAAAATAACATTTTCTGGAAAGTTTGTTGATAAAATTAAAAGTTTTGGATGAGGATTTGATGGGTGGGCTATAAATATAAAATTTTAGTACAAAAAGTTGACATCAACTGCGCATGGGCAATGTACCGTTATCAAGAAATCAAAATTTAAATTTGATAAAAAAAACTCAAATTCTTATTATTTAGTAGAGCAGATCTTTTGATTGCCACCTATTGCCACCTCGGCTCTTATTATCCGTTAAGTGCACCTCTCTTCCAAATAAAAATGTGCAAAAACTTTCTGCCCGTCCCTGCAAACTTCTGAGATATATCGGTTCAGATTTTATATAACCCCCATATATATCTTTTCCCGATTTAGCTACAACTTGTTCAATTTTGATCGGATAGCCTTCAAATTTAGTACGTGTTATTTTCTTAGGCCCTTGAATAGCTACACCGATTTTCACAAAAATCGTTTCAGATTTGGATATAGCCCCCATATATATATATCCCCGATTTTGCTATAACTCGGTCAATTTTATTCTAATAGCCTTCAAATTTTATGTGCGATATTTTCTTAGGCCCCTGAATAGATTCACCGATTTTCACAAAAATCGGTTCAGATTTGGATATAGCCCCCATATATATCTTCCCCCGATTTTGCTATAATTCTCCTAAATTGTTGATGAATAGCCTTCAAATTTAACATGGGATGTTCCTAAAGCCGTGGTGCAATGGTATGCACGCCCGCCTTGCACGCAGAAGGTCGGGGGTTCGATTCCCCGGCCAGGCAACATCAAACATTTTTCAACGGTGGCAAAATACCCCTCAGCAATGTTGGCGACATTTCCTGAGTATTTCAGCCTTGAAAAGCTTCTCTACAAGTGGTGTCTTAACACACGCCGTTCGGACTCGGCGATAAACAGTAGGTCCCATATCATTGAGCTAATATGAATCGGGGTGCACTCATTGATATGAGAGAAGTCTCCCTTGTCCCGTATGGGATGTTGTGGAACAATGTTTTTTTTTTTATGTTCCTCAAGCCCCTGTTCAGTTTTACCGTTGACCTAGGTTGATGAATGTTTGCACAAGTACTTATGAGGGCACAGGAATGAAAAAAAATCAACTTTGGTCCATATCGGTTCAGGTTCGAATATGGCTTCGATATATTATTTCGCCGGATGTCACTCAATTACGGATAATTACGTCATATTTTCCTAATTTAATCAATATTACACATACATTGCGTGTTTATTGAAAATATATATGAGAGGTATATCCAAATCTAAACCGATTTTTTTCAAAATCGGTGAAACTTAAAAAGGCCTTAAGAAAACATCCCATGTTAAATTTGAAGGCTATGTTTCAAAAATTGAGCGATTTATAGCAAAATCGGGGAAATATATACATGGGAGCTATATCCAAATCTGAACCGATTTTTACGAAAATCGGTGAAACTACTCGGGGGGCATAAGAAAATATCACATATAAAATTTGAACGCTATTCGATTAAAATTGACCGAGTTATAGCAAAATCGGGGAAAGATATATATGGGGGCTATATCCAAATCTGAACCGATATGGACCAAAATTGAAATTTTTCATTCCTATGCCCTTATAAATACTTGTGCAAAAATTCATTAACCTATGTCAACTCCTTCTATTTTTGTCCACTTTTGTATGGAAGCGGCAACACTATGCAACGCGGTAATCCGGACACTAGAATTTTTTACATTGTAGACTCGGTAATCCGGACATCACTTATTTTTCGTACCTCGATAATCCGGACATCAATATTTTTCCTATCTTGAGCATTATATTCTTATTTATTTCATTTGCGATTTCGTTCTTAGCAATAGCAATTGGTGTATAAATAAGAAAAATTAAGTTTTTCAAAGTTTTCGGTCCATATCTCGTCTTTATGCCTAGCCACTGTTGACACAGTTACACAGTCAATATGGAATTAACTATTTGAATCTGTCGAATGTTTTTTCCCCCTCAACCATCGATGTCTAATTATGATAAGCTATAGGCAGAACTTAACGACTACTTTTTGATCACTAACTTGCTGAAAATATCATTAATTACCGAAATTATAAACAATTTATTTTTACCGATTTTTTCGGTAACGCAAAAAAAGCAGTTGGAGCATCGCACTTCTTGTATAGAAATTCCAATAAATTATTTAAAAACGCATGACTCCTTTTATTTTTATTCTTTGATATACCAAATCGCCGTCAACTACAGATTGTTGTATTGTATTCTCGTAATTATACAACCAATATATATGCAAATCCCATTGTCTTAATCCAAAATTTATATAACATTTATATAAGACAATACCTTTTTTGGTTTCGACGACAAGGAATAGCCAGTTGCTGATGTTCCTAGAAATGGCTAAAATATATTTACCATAATGAGATGAGTGCATTTGAATTCTGAAGTTACATATGTATATCTCAATTCGTAACAGACTCATGTTCCATGGACACTGAAAATCAATATGTGTACGTGGGCTACGAAGTTTATATCCTTGAATAACACTATGAATAAATATACCCCCATTGTAAAGAAGTTTTAGACTACAAAAATACACAGGAAATGTCACATAAATTATGCTGGAGGAGTAAAATTAAGAAGTAAATTTGGCAGCCAGGAAAGCTGCTTAAAATGGTCGCAACCTGTGATATTTGCTTAATATGAATTCGGTTACCTTAGATGTCAGGTTATCATCTGTAATCCTCCGATATTAATGATTTTATCTTAAAAAATTATGTGTTTTTGGGACTACTCGGTAATCCGGACAATTCGATAATCCGGACATCGCCGAATCATGTGGTGTCCGGATTGTCGAGTAAATACTGTATTATATTTTTCTTAAACTCACTTCATATAGACCTAAATTGTCCGAGTTTGGCCGTGATTTTGCCACCTAGAACACATTACTGAAAGCCTTCTGCATTGGTATTACTAGGTTTCACAACCCGATTTTGCCCGTTTTTTGATATTTATGAGATTTTATTAGGTTACTTCTCAATAAAAAGTCTTAAAATTGTGGACGTTTGGTTTGAGGTACTAAATAATAAATATAAATAAGTATATAATTAAAAAAAAAATTAAGTAACAGTGTTTTATTTATAAATGCACTTAAAAGTAGAAAATAATTTTTCATGATGGAATCTCTCAAATAAAACGCTGGCATTTGAATTAAAAATTGTGACAATATTGAACGGCAAGCGTTTTATTTGAGAGATTCCATCATGAAAAATTATTTTCTACTTTTAAGTGCATTTATAAATAAAACACTGTTACTTAATTTTTTTTTTAATTATATACTTATTTTCTGGTTTTTAGTGTATTTAAAAATAGAACACTGAAACTCGAAATCAAAATTACAGCCATTTCGGCCCAAAAATTAAGACAATAAACACTTGAAATCGGGTGGAGCCGTAATATGGGGGCTATACCAACACCTGGACCTATGTCACAATTTTTGGTGGAGAAATTTCTGTACCACTGGGATCTCCAAATGCCAAGTTACACGCAATTCGGTATAAAAATGAAGATAAAATCTTTAAAACACTTGAAATCGGGCGGTGCCGCTATATGGGGGCTATACCAAAACCTGGACCTATGTCCATAATTTTTAATGGGTACGTTTCTGTACCATTGGAAAACCTAGTTGTCAAAAACAGCCAATACGGGCTTAAAATGACGATAAAATACATTAAGTCGAGTGGTACCGCTGGATGGGAGGTACAGGAAAATATGGACCCATATTGGTTTTGGATTCATATTCATGTATTGTCATCCAAATCTGAAAAGTGTACAAAGTTTTAGTTCGATTGGTCAACTACAACTGTGTGAAAAATGAGTTACCAGATTTGAAAAGCAAATTAGATAAAAAACTGTAAAACAGTGTAAAAATGGACCAATATTGGTTTTGATGTCATATTCATGTATTGTCATCCATATCTGAAAAGTGTGCAAAGTTTTAGTTCGCTTGTTCAATTACAACTGTGTTAAAAATGAGTTACCAGATTTGAAAAGCATGTAAAATTGAACACTGTACAACACTGTAAAAATGGACCAATATTGGTTTTGATTTATATTCATGTATTGTCATCCAAATCTGAAAAGTTTGCAAAGTTTTAGTTGGATTGGTTAACTGCAACTGTGTGAAAAATGAGTTACCAGATTTGAAAAGCAAAATACCTGAAATCGGGTGGTGCCGTTATATGGGGGCTATAGGAAAAAATGGACCCATATTGATTTTGTTTTCATATTCACGTATTGTCATCTAAATCTGAAAAGTGTGCAAAGTTTTACTTAGATTGGTCAACTGCAACCGTGTTAAAAATCAGTTACCAGATTTGAAAAGGGGGTTAAGTTAGACACCGTAAAAACACTGTAAGAATGGACCAATATTGATTTTGATTTCATATTCATGTATTGTCATCCAAATCTGAAATGTGTGCAAATTTTAAGTTCGATTGGTCAACTGCAACTGTGTGAAAAAGTAGTTACCAGATTTGAAAAGCAAATTAGATTTCATATTCGTGTATTGTCATCCAAATCTAAATAGTGTGCAAAGTTTTAGTTCGATTGGTCAACTGCAACCGTGTTAAAAATGCGTTACCAGATTTGAACTAAACACACACCAAAGCAAGTTAAATAAAACACTGTAAAAATATTGTTGTTTACAATTTCATTGCAAGTAATATAAGTAATGGCGACAAATTGTTCGGTATATCCGTGGTTTTCTATAAACGGTGCGGCAGTAGTAAGCTTTATTTTATCTCTCTTTTACATATTAATCATTGATACGGTTTAAAGGTGTACTAAACTTGTCCTTATTAACGTATTTAAAAAAATATACAAAACTGTAGTAACAATTCGTTGGAAAATCTACTCGCGGAGACAAAATTTTTGTTATTTACTACCGTGATCGTTTTCAACAGTTTGTTGTGTATAAGAAAACTAATGAAAATGACATTGGAAAAAATAGCTTAGTTCACTATATACGTAGTTACTTATAACCGTTGTTCCTTATATCCGAATTTATCTGTAAAATTCTTTGTTTTATCTCAGTTTTACACATAAATAATATAAAATTTTAAAAAATCCTTTAATTCCGCTGTTATTAATTTTTGCCTCAAAAACAGGGCAAATTACCTATAGTGCAAGGTTATGTAGAATGTGTATATGAGAATTATATGGAACCAAATCAAACATTTTAGTAACAATCGCGTGGTCGGAAGAATAATATATCATTCCCCTACACTTGTTGTTAGCGAAACATAATATAAATTCGCGGAAAGATCGCCGAGATACATAGCAGAAGATTCCTCCTATCGATTGAATTTAAACAATAATTTTAGAGAATCGTCTACGAATGGCAAATTACTCGCGTGGGTGAATTTTATATAAAAATTCGCTAAAACATCAAAAAATCGTCGAAGAATCTTCCAAATGTTTGCAGGGTATGTTAGAGATAGCCAGTATGCGCTTGCTGAGAGCAAGTGAGCATACATTTCAATGTGTTTCACATTTACGCTCCCTTTCTCTCAGAAAGCGCCCACTGGTGCATGTGTTTGTTTTTTGTGGCTTTTGGGTTTGTATTTGTTTGCACCCAAACATATAATTTGTTTGCACCCAAACATATAATTTGTTTGCACCCAAACATATAATTTGTTTGCACCCAAACATATATTTGCAGCACCCAAACATATGTTATGTTTTGGACTGCTTGCAAACAAATATATGTTTGCTGCAAAACATGTTTGGGACATATGTTAGAGAGGCCTTTTTCTCTGTGTGTAGAGTGTCCATACACACCGAGGGAATGATCAAATAAACGTGGTTACACTTCCCCATTTTGGCCTATTTTGTATTTGTTTAACATTGTAAACATCCCAAATGTTAATGAATTAATTAACAGAAATGTGGCAATTTGTTTTAAATTATGTACTGTTTACAACTACATTATAAATCGTCTTTAAACTTTTTGTTCAAAAAATAGGAGTATGGAAGGAAAAAGACAATAAAAATATTTTTATTTGAATTTAGGACCAAAATTGTCAATATTTATGTTTGGTTTTTGTTGATGGGCTTTTTTAGTCAATTTTGATTAAATGAAAATAAAAAACTAGGATTTTATTTCATTTTCCCGATATTTTAGTTGTTAGTAGTGAATGGCCTTACAATATATATCAAAAACAAGGGCTGCTAAGGATATTATATGTTATGCTTACAGATTGCTTTTGTTCAGAGACTCATAGTGAAATTTGATTTGGAACATTTCTTCTTTTGACACTATCCACAAGAAGTGGAGAATATACGGAGATTTAGCTCTGTATGCAAATATTCAAAATTAACATTAAAAAGTGTAAACAAATAATTTCTACTTTTGATATATAAATTTTTAGATTTGTTATTATAAAAAGTATTATATCTAGATAAGTAGTTTATTCTAAGACTTGTAACGGCATTTTGTGTAGAATATTTCTCTTGTGCCAGACATTGAAAATATAACATGAACATTTTTTAACTTTTAGGAGAGAGAGGAGATGAAGGAGCTCCCTTTCTCCCTTCTTACCCATAAACTCAAATCATGTTCATGAAAATTTTCATAGTCTGGCACAAGTCTTTCTTCTTTTGGTACTATTTGTCTAAAACTAAGTTCCATTTTCTTTCATGCGTCACCTCAAAAAATGAAAGAAATAAATTTCATTAAAAATTTTGTTGTCTTTTTTGTTGGCAAAATTGGAATAGATATTTGATTGTTAATTAATATTCAAAGACGTATAGCAATAAAGACCCGAACAAATGCATTTTCCAAAAACATATGCTAATAGTTCCACATTTTGGTTACAGATGGCTACACAACTCACTGGAATTGATAACAGCAATGTCAATCGTTTTTGATTCCCATTTCTCGCGACAGAAAACATAAACGTCGTGTTTTGTGGCTGAAATTTATTTCTTCACTATTTCTTATTTTTTATTTAATAAAAAAAACAAAAGTCAACGCCGTAAAATTTGAGTTTTAATGTTTTTCTTGTCAATATTCCAATGAGTAACAGTTTTCGTTTAACAGAATGTTGCTATGATGTCGTAGCAACAGAGGTTAACTCCCTCTACAGTTAATTTTTAACAATTGACTTTTCCTATCTTATAATATTGACATCTTTGTAATATTAATAGATAGTTCATTTCTTCGATGACATATAGTAAAATTTAACGGAGAATATTTTTGTCTTTGTCGTCATCCATCTAGAATGATGTTTTGTGGGAAAACATGGTAAAAACAAAGATAAAGTACAACTTTAACTCATGGTAGAACAAATACAAGGTAAAGTTAATACTACAACAAATACAACTCGAACAACAACCACAAAGGAATTTGTTTTTGTTTGTAAACCTTAGTGTCAACGTAAATGTAAACAAAACAAGGAAATGTCTATAAATTATTGGAATTTAAAAAACTAATAATTTTTCACATTTGATTGAATATTTTGGAAAACATGTATGAAATCTCGTTAGATTTTCAATTTGAATGTTTCCATATCATTCCACTAAATGCATAATTTCTCGCAGAAAGTAGAATACTTGCAAAAATGTTTCGGGTCGCTGGTAATTCATTGAAAAAAGAGAAGATGTTTCAATCATTTGCTTTTGAAAACAAAAAAGCACATGTTTATTAGGGCTTTATTCTTTTCAAGTTTAACAAAATACCACACATATTAACAAATATTGTACCGCCTCTATAAGCGGTGTTTTATTGTGCGGCATGTCGTTCGGACCTGGAGGAGGTTACATGTCAATGATATGAAGCCGTCTTTATGGGAAATAGTTTTTTTTTTCTGATGAATAAATTTGTTCTTCAAAAATATCTATCCCTAATATACATCGAACATAGAAATAAATACATAAAATGTCGAATGGAATTTGACACTAACACTACAACCCAGTTCAGTCAGCTGGGTATTGCTGCTACCTTTTCTTGTTCTACCATGACTTTAACTCTGAAACGTGTTTTTGATTTTTCAGATTTTGGGCATTCAGGTAAGATCTGGAGTTCTGATGTATTCTAAGACCTATAGTGAAATTTGATGACGAACATTTTTGCAGAATATTCGGATCCGACCCGATCTCATTTTAAAGGGTATTTAAAACGTTTTTGGAAAAAGGAACCAAAAAGTCTCCACGCATTGTTGGCAGCAATATTGCCAAAGACGCTATATGCCTAAAACGCAAGGATTCCAAGGAATCCTAATTCGAATATTTCCAAATATGTACAAATAGGGGGAAATTCCCCGACGCATTTGGGGTACTTCCCGACGTAAACTTTCAAAACGTCGATACATGTGTCTTCTATTTTTCGTTCCTCTTTCATAATCTGCCCGATTTTGTCTGTAATTATTTTTTGTGTTGTACAGCGTTAATGATTTTAGAATAATTTAACGATTTACATTAATATATTTTGCCTTAATCTTAATCATCATATAGCATTTTATACGTATTCAATTTCTCATAAATGCTTACGAGTATACATACCCAGCAAAATTAATTGGAAGTAGTGCAATGTAGACTAGTTTTCTCAAACGGAGTCGTGAAAAAGGCACTCCATTCCTTACATTTTAACCGCATTCGGATGCGATCCAATGAATGACATCCTTTCCTCACATTTTGACAGCACCTGGATGCAGTTCAATCGGAGTCGTGAAAAAGGCACTCCAATTCCTAACATTTTAACCGCATTTGGATGCGATCCAACGATTGACATTCATTTCTCACATTTAAATTGCATCCGGATGCAGTTCAAGGGAGTCGTGATAAAGGCACTCCATTCGATACATTTTACAAGCAGTTGCTAAGTGATCCCTAGCAAGCAAGCCAATTTGTAGATACCTACAACTACAGAATTTTTTCAAAGATAGAAAAAGTGTGCACCAATTTCTAAAATTTTTATATAAAACAAGTAAGAAAAGTCTATAGTCGGACGGAGCCGACCATGGGATACCCTATACCACTATCCTTGGACAATCGCTCTTCACGGAACTTCTTTTCAATGATTGTGAAAATTTAATTATCAAATATCAGAGATGTAATGTATAATACTTATGACCAAAACCAAGAAGTTATCTAGCATGACAAAGACATTTTTGTAGCAGGAAAGGAAAATTTAATTCACACAAACTAAAATGTAATGAAACCCACTTATGTAGTACTACTACTTTACGTTATTGAAATTTTTACCAATTTCACACAAAAGTTTCAGTCCATTTAACTCGCTAAGTATTATCTGATCTTCACGTTGGTTTGTACGCTTCTTCATCATCATAAACTCAAACTTTGTTTAAAGTTTTGCGGGTTATTATTTTGATCTAAAGAGCCGCTACAAAATTGGTTAAAATTTTGTTTTTGGTCCATTTCATCCCCTGAACATTTCACGATCATCACCAAAAACTAATCATTTCTATTCTGGCCCAAACCCAACCTCCCTAAAAACTTCGTTACAATCGGTCCATAATTGCGGCATTAAGCTTTTTTACAATTTTTAATGGACGGACACACATCGCTTAATCGCTTTATCTCGTCGAGATATGAATTTTGGCATACCAAATAGGGGGTCTAGGACGAATATTTCGTGGTGTTACATAAACTTTTGGAGAGACAATATATAGCATGGGATAAAAATGTGGTTCTCTACACAGAACCCATTATATATTAGGCAGTAGGCTCGTTTTCTAGCAAACACTTTATTGCAAATTACATAAGAGGAAAGGTCAGTAGTTTTTCCCCATATGTAGGCTACTTTGCGAAATATATATGTCCTCAAGGAATTAAAATATCGACCAAAAATAAAATTTTTATATTTTTCATACAAAAGTAATGGTCCATTTCACCCGCTTAAGAATATCAGATCATCATTCAAAATTGTAGGCATCTTTTTCGATCTATACTCTTACACGGTGCAAAATTTCATGACTATTGATGTATAATTGCGACTTTTATCGAGTTTATTATTACACTACAACAAATAACGGAATATATTAGGCTGTAACTCTGTTATCTGATCATGCACACCAACATAATTGGCATCAATTGAAAGGTCAAGCGTTCCACTTTCAAGTATATCTCATTTTTCCGGAATGTCACTTCCAGGAATTAAGATATAAGCTGTATATTAAAATTTTTCACAATTTTCACACAAAAGTTTTGGTCCATTTAACCCTCTAAATATTATCCGCCATCTCAAATTGCAAGATTCTCCTTTGTAATATACTCTTACCTTATTTAAAATTACGCGTTGATCGGACTATTATTTAATTTATAATGGACAGACGGACGGACTGACGAACACACATCTCAAAATCGTTTATCTCGTCGAGATATGAAGATTGGTATACCACATTGGCGGTCTCCGACGAATATTTCGCGGTGTTACATGAATTTTTAGCAAAACAAACCTATAATACCCTTTTCCTCATTGTGGTATAGGGTGACGTAGGGGATGGAAGATACCAAGCAACGGTCCTGACCGGTTTTAACATGGCAAAACCCAGGATTTATCTTGGTCCCTCTTTCATCCCAAGTGGACATTGACCTCCCCGTGGTGTCACCTGGGGAACTGCCTTTACACCCGTTAAAGGTAGTGAGCTAACATGTGCCGCGCGTTCACCCATAACAACGTTAAAAACTTTGGTTTGGGCGTCGGGTTAGTAACCCTCCCCTAGAAAAAACAGCCTACTATGAAAAAACGATAGAAAAGAAAAACAAACCCCTCTAAAGTTGACGAACCCCGCAAACGTTTTAAGGACCATGATCTGCGAATATGCACCTGGAATGTTCGCACTCTTTATAGAGAAGGTGCAGTCTTCACATTGGCAGACGTACTTGAAAAGTACAAGACCGATATTACTGCCATACAGGAAATACGATGGATTGGGAAAGGCGTCACAACAACACCTAAAGGTGACGCACTGTATTATAGCTGCCATGACGTAAAGCGTGAGTTTGGTTGTGGATTCGTAGTTAGTCGGAGACTAAAACATCTGGTATCCAGCTTCACCGCAGTGAATGAAAGACTTGCTGCAATTCGAATAAAAGCTAAATTCTTCAACATCAGCTTTATTTGCGCTCATGCTCCCACTGAAGAAAAGGACGAACAGACCAAAGATATATTTTACGAGCGCTTAGAAGAAACATATGACCTTTGCCCTGCCCATGACATTAAAATCATTTTAGGCGATTTTAATGCCAAAATTGGAAAGGAGAATATCTTTGGCCCAACAGTCGAGAAATTCAGTCTACATAGTGAAACATCTGACAATGGTATGAGACTGATAGACTTTGCAACTGCAAAAAACATGGTAGTTAGCAGTACCAGATTTAATCATCTCGATATTCATAAGGGCACCTGGCTGTCTCCAGATCAGAAAACAAGAAACCAAATTGATCATGTTGTGATAGATGGAAGACATTCATCGAGCGTGTTGGATGTACGATCGTTCCGAGGCGCAAACATTGATTCGGACCACTACCTTGTTGCAGCAAAGGTACGCACCCGCTTAAACGTAGCAAACAAAGTACGAACAGACACAACACGAAAGTTAGACATCGGTAAGCTGCAATCACAACAGATAGCCACAGCATATTCCACTCAACTATCCCAATTGCTTAATCAAAGCTCTCCTCATCCCGATAACATATCAGCGCAATGGCAAAGCATTGCCCACTCCATGCAAACAGCCGCAAAATCCATACTTGGATACCAGAGACCTCCACCAAGGAATCCATGGTATGATCAGGAGTGTCGTGCTGCCACCGAAGAGAAAAATGCGGCATATAGGGCTACTTTACAATCCGTAGCAACGCGTAGCGCACGAGAGAGATACAGGGAGAAAAGGAGAGAGGAGAAACGTCTTTTCCGCAGGAAAAAGAGAGAGATGGAAAAGCGGGAGTGTGAAAAAATCTAGATGTACAGGAGTCAGAATGAAGTCCGAAAATTCTACCAAAGAGTCAAGCATCAAACTGATGGCTTTGGTACAGGCACATCCTCCTGTAGAGACCAGCAGGGTAATTTGGTAACTGATACAGATAGTGTACTCAGGATATGGAAGGAACATTTCTCAAATCTGCTGGTTTTTAATAGTAGCGAAGACGATGATGCCACAGATCCAATCCCAGAAGATGGTATAGAATGTATACCGCCCAGCCAAGATGAGGTAAAGACAGCAATAAATCGGCTGAAGAATAATAAGGCAGCAGGGGCCGATGGCTTACCAGCCGAGCTGTTTAAAACCGGAGGCGACACGCTGATAAGGTGTATTCATCAGATAGTAAGCACCATCTGGCAGGAAGAACGAGTACCCGACGATTGGAACCTGAGTATCCCGTGCCCCGTCCACAAGAAGGGAGATAAGACTGTATGCTCTAACTATAGGGATATTGTGCGAACGACTAAAGCCTATGGTCAACGAGATAATTGGACCATACCAATGCGGCTTTAGACCTGGCAAGTCCACCATTGACCATATATTTACCCTGCGGCAAATCCTGGAGAAGACCCAAGAGATGCAGATCGACACCTACCACCTTTTGTCGATTATAAAGCAGCCTTCGACATCCCGCTGCGTTCAAAGGTATTCCAAGCCATGTCTGAATTTGGTATCCCCGCAAAGCTCATCCGGCTTTGTAAAATGACTTTAACTGACACGAGGTCCTCAGTTAAAATATGAAAGAACCTCTCCGAAGAGTTTGGTACCAAAAGAGGTTTCAGACAAGGAGACAGCCTTTCGTGTGACCTCTTCAACATCCTGCTAGAAAAGGTTATACGAGAGGCAAACGTCAAAAGAAGTGGCACAATCTACACCAATAGTCACATGTTACTTGCTTATGCTGATGATATAGACATCATGGGCCGATCAGTAAAAAAGTAACTGATACCTTTATAAAGGTCGAAGGAGAATCTGCTAAAGTGGGTCTGGCGGTAAACGGTGAGAAGACCAAGTTGATGGTGTCGACGCGCAATGCGTCCATTGAGCTCGGACCGACTGTGGAAGTTGGTTCCTATAATATTAAGGTAGTAAAAGACTTCGTCTACCTCGGCACCTCCGTAAACACAACAAACGACATCAGTTGTGAAATTAAAAGAAGAATTGTATTGGCCAAGAGATGCTACTTTGGTTTAAGTAAGCAGTTTAAAAACAAAGCCACATCTAGTCAAACAAAAATAACGCTCTACAAAACACTGATACTACCCGTGCTGATGTATGGCTCCGAAGCCTGGGTACTTGCGCAAGCAGACATGGCAGTGCTTGGTGTGTTTGAGAGAAAAATTCTTCGAAAGATCTACGGACCAATCTGCGTTGACGGTGAATATCGATGATGAACCTGCTAAAAAGGCGTATAAATACGGACCGCTTGGCGGTGCACGCAGAATTGGCAGGCCAAGGAATAGATGGCGCAAACAAGTGGATGATGAGATGAAAAGGCGCGGTATTCCAGAGTGCGAAGCAACAAATAGAGAGGAATGGAGATCTCTTCTTAGTTCGGCCTATAGAACAAATGTTCTGTAATGGGCCAGCTAAGTAAGTAAGGTATAGGGTATAAAAATACTACCAAAATTGGGAACATTTTTACGGTAACTCACGAGAAGAAAATTTCCTAATGAAGTGCGGAAGTGAACTGGTGATGGGAAGACAATACAATAACCCCTTGGATTAAATTGAGAACGTACGAAACAAACTTTTATATTCATCAATATAATACGAGTACTGTGAATAATTTTTTGAGTCATGGGTAATTAACTATATTCTTACGTCATATCGTGATAAAAGACCAAAGAAGAGAAGACACCCGTCTCGGGGATTCCCCATCACCGTATGGGTGCGCATCTTGACTACTACAAGAAAGTGACCCGAATCTATATTCGTTCCTCGGATCCATCAGATCGTGTATTTAGCTCTTCTCGGATGTTACCGAAAGTGTAATTACTGATTAGAATCTTTGGACCTATTGCTCTAGATTGTAAAGTTTCTTAATTATGTGCCTGTTCATAAGATAATGGTTTTAATGGTTCGCTCGATAATATCCTAGCAAAAGTTTAATCGATAATATTTTGTTGTGCTTATGTACAGAACAGATCTTGGATTTCTTATGTAAGACTGTATTTTTTGTATTGTATTTTTTCCGTTTGGACACTGGTAGGTAAAACTTACGTTGCCAAACCTTACCAGAATAGCTTGTCATTGGGTCATACGAATTTAACAAGGTTTCTGCTTAACTGTTCCACAAGTGACGGTGGCATGTAACTTGAGGATCTTGCTCCTACTAGGCAAATTATCAATTCAAGTTTCAAACAAGTAAAAAATGTTAAGTTCGGCCAGGCAGAACTTTTTATACCTTTCACCATATAATATTCTGAACTAAAATGAAATAATTAGCTTTCTTTTTGTTACAGAAGTACCAATGTATGTCCACAATATGTGGTAGGGAAGTTTTATGACCACTGGGAATGCTAATTACCAACTACACCAAATTTAAGCCAAAAAGCGGTAAGGTTTTATGGGATCGTACCAAAACGTGGAAAATTTATTTGACAGCTAGGAACTCTATGTGCCAAATTACAGCCAATTTAGGCCGAAAATTTAGATAAAAACTTCAGAATACATACCTCAAATCGGGTGTATTCTTTATGTAAGATATACTACAGGGACCTGACCATCGCCAAAACTAGAAACTTTCACGAAAAAAGTAGAAGAAAGCATGAAATCGGACCCGCTGTATTGTGGCTATTCCGCAACGTAGACCTTGTCCAAAAATTAAAATCGAAGTGATACCAAATTTCCCATGAACGTGATGAGTTTCGCCGTGCAAACCCCAGTGACCCCAGAGTCAGGGATCTGACATTGAAAATTAACAGGTTGGTCGGTGAGCATAAGCGGAACAAGTGGCTGGATCATGTTAAGAAGAATAAGTGAATTGTGGACAACGGTTAAGTCACTCTCTAACAATGGAAAGAAGGAGGATAGGACCTTAGTCAAATTACGCCACATTACGCTGACTGATCCCAAGAGGTGCGCAAGTTATTTTAATCGACAGTTTCTCGAGCACTTAGGTAGTGACAGGGCGAATAGAAGAGTACTATGTCGCATTTGATATCCTCCAGCCGAGAACGAACCACCACAATTTACAAAGGATGATGTTGTGTCATCAGAAACACTAAATTATCCAAAACGTTGGGTCCTGATGAAATCTCCATGGTAATGCTGACACAGATGGATGATCCGGGAGTCGAGGATCTCACAAAAATTCTCGCCGTTCCCGAAGTCTGGAAAATGGGAAGAGTGGTATCGCTTCTGAAACCAGGAAAGCATGCCAGCAAAGGGAAAAAGGGATAAATATTCAAACCCGATTTTCAAGGTTGTGGACTCAATATCCCACCGAAATGGCTGAAATTTGGCATTTAGTTTTCGTTGGGCGATATAGAACTTTCCACCTGAAATTTGTCGGCATATGCGCACCTCTTCATATAAGTACGTAGGCCCCATAGAACGGTATCTCCCGAGTGTCGGTATTATGAAGGTTTTGGTCTCAGTATCGAAACGAAATTTAGCAAATAATCTTCGTGGGGGGTACAAGCATTCCAGAAGAGAATTATCAGTACATGTCCACGTTTTCATATAGCCCGCATAGAAGAGTACCCCCGATTTTCAGTAGTTTGTGGCCTCAATATCCTACCGAAATAACTGAAATGTGGTATTTAGTCTAAACACGTGCAATGGTATAACTGTTTGTATCAACAAAACAGATATATCATATACGTAACAGATATGATATGATATAAATGTGGGAATGAGTGTAACAGTTATGATATTGTTTGGGTTGTGTATACTCACAATAACATAACTGTTAGAAACAGTTCTGTGTTGTATATGAACGAGTGAGAACTTTATTTGTTTTTTCGTTCTCAAGTATCTGTTGTACAACAGATATTTTTCAAATACTACAGATACCAACAGATACTATAGGTGTAACAGGCTTGTGTGAATAACTTCAAAGGAAACTCTCATCAAAACTAAAATTTTTCAACATTTTTATTATTTAGGGGATAAATAAATATTAAAGACATGACATTACAACTGAACGCATCAATTTGAATGTTTTTCTGGGTTCAGTGAGTGGAATGTACGAGGGGTACTAGAAAAGCTTCCGAACTAATAATGAAAACGCGAATATTTATCAAAAATAGTTTTATTATATTACAAATATTTATTGCTAATAGTTTTGTTATATTGAAGCGTTTTTTGTGGTTATTTCAAAACTAGGTTTAAAATACCTTTAAACCAATTTATTTCCCGCAGGGAAGTGTTAGCTTGTTACATTTTTAAATTGGTGTGGTGGTGATTAAACAGAGAGGGAGATGGAGAGAGTAACATATTTGCTTTCCTATTGTTCGTTTAAACAAAAACTTACATATTATATGCGCCTACAACATCCCGGAAGGGAGAAGGGTGCACAGCGTTGCATATTGCCACAATGATATGGGACCTACTTTCATCGCCGAGTCCGAAAGGAGTGTCTTACGACACAAGTTTTCATGGCTGAAATACTCAGGCCACCACCGCCGAAAATGTTGGTGTTCTGGTCAGGGATTGACCTTAGGAGAATAATGCCTTCAAAAGCCCTTAAAACGACCCGTCACTTTGTAAGGTAGGGGTTGGTCCAAGCTGAATGGACGTACAATACATTTACCGAAGTATTATCCACATACATACTTCGGACATTAAAGTCATTTCCACAGAAGTACAGTCATGGCTATATCGGTGTAGAAGCAGGCTGATAAAGAACATATACACTTTATATGATCTTAAATTATTGTTTGGAGGAGTTACAAAGAGAATGACAAACATAATATACCCTCCATTACAAATTAAACGATTTTGTTATTCCTAATGGTTTTCATAATGTTATTGGTCCATGGAATGATTCTGAAGAAAACCGAAATTCACATTTTTGATTTGATTTGAAGTACTCTGTCCAGTAGCACCAGGTCTAACCAGATTTTGTATCCTGACTTTCGGGTCAAATAAGTTATAGGTGCTTTATATGTGCATATCATTATTATGTGACTTTTAGGAACGCCATATCTTATAGAGAATTTTACGGTCGTTGTCTTTTGCTTTAGTCACTTTTTGGTAAGGCTCACAGTTTTTGACATATATAAAAAACCCAAAAATATGACCTATGACCATGAATAAGTTTCTTTGCACGCATGAGATCAACAGAGATTTTTAGGACCTCATTTGTAATGACAAATCCTACATTTCAACCAAAATTCAGCTCTGTGGGAATTTTTCTATTTCAATTCCTATTTTGTTTGGGCTACATACAATAAATACTTATTGTATCACACCAATATCCATTTATATCAGTTTGTACAAACCAGATATAAACAAATATGTTCCTTTTTTTCTGTCTATAACAACTCATATCATACCTGTTCGAAAAAGTATCAGTATCAACTTGTAACTGAAACTACATTCTACATATCCATACTCACTCAATGTTGAAAAATGTCGGAACTGATATATACAGTTGTATCCATGCAGGTGTTTAATTTAGTCTTCGTTGTGGATATAAAACATTCCAGAATATGATTATCAGTATGGGTCCATGTTTTCATATAGGCCCCATATAACGGTTCCTCCCGATTTTCTGTATGTATTTTAAAGATTGTGGCCACCAAAACTGCTGAAATTAGGTACTAAGTCTTTGATATTACTCCACGTCTTCTTATAGCCTACGTAGAACTGCCCCTCCAAATTTTCAGAATTTTGACGATTTTGGCTCCAATATCCCACCGAATGTTTTACATTTGGTATTTAGTCTTCGTTGGGGGCATAAAAATTACCACCAGAAATTTGTCGGTATAGGCCCACGTATTCATATAGCCCCCCATATAACTGTTCCTCCCGATTTTCGGTATTTTAAAGGTTGTGACTTTAATATTCACCCGAAATGACTGGATTTTGTCATTTAGTCTTTGTTGGGGGAGAGAAAACATTCCAGAAGATGAATTTTAGTACAGGTACACGTCTTCATACAGCCCCCATATAACGGTTCCTTCCGATTTTCGGTATTTTAAAGGTGTCAGCGTCATTATCAAACCGAAATGAATGAAATTTGGTTTTTGGTCTTCAATAGGGGTATACAATATTGCAGAAGGGAATTATCAACATTGGTTCACGTTTTCATATAGCCCCCATAGAAGAGAACCTCCCAATTTTCGCTTTTTTTGAAGGTTGGGGACTCAATATCCTATCGAAATATGGCATTTTGTCTTCATTAGGGGGCTTCTAAACTTTCACCCCAAAAGATTTTCGGTAGAGGTCCACGTCTTAGCTCCTGCAGAACGTTGCCTTCGGATTTTCGAACTTTTGAATAACACTTACTAATTTGCATCTCTCTCTTCATAATTTCAGCACCTGGCTAAGAAAAATAAAATAAAACATCGTAAGCAGAATAAAGTTGGTGAAAATTTAGCTTTCAGCTCTGTCAGTTCGTATAGGGTTGAAGATGCTGTCCAAGCAGGGTACGGTGAAATGGAACATTATGATTACAAAAATCCCACCATCTCTGGCAATACTGGTCATTTCACACAAGTTGTATGGAAGGAAAGTTCACAACTGGGAGTTGGTATGGTTCAAAAGTAAGTATGACAAGCACATAAGGTTTTCAGTTTCTTTGTAAAGCTTTCATACAAAGCTTTAAATTTAAGCATTCCCTGCACGATATTTGTGTATGACCTATGTCCATAGTCTGGGATTTCCTCGGTCCCTGCACAGACCATAAGAACAGGCATTGCGATATATGCCTCTCCCAAAACAAAACAAGTAAAAAAATGCTAAATTCGGACGTGCTGGACTTTTTACACCCTCCTCAAATATTCTAAATGGAACAGTTTTCTGTCCTGTCCGCAATTTTAGGTGGAGATATGTATGTTATGACCACGGATACCCAAATACCTAAGGTCAGAAAATGTATCTAAAAATATCTTCAATAGGGCGGCAATGTGTGGACCTATGCTGACAATTTTTGGGCTGTTTTACAACCACTGGAAATCTCAAATGTCAAATTACAGGTAGTTCCGTCAAAAAACATAGCTAAAATCCTCAGAATACAGAAAAAATTGTGAAACTACCGAAAATCGGGAGGTATCGTTATATGGGGGGCTACGCCAAGGTATGGACCTACGTTGACAATTTTTGGTGGAGATATTTTGTGACCACTGGGCACCTCAAGTGTCAAATTACAGGTAGTTCGGTCAAAAATGTAGCTAAAATGATCAAAGTACCGAAACTCGACTGGTACCGTTATATGTGGGCTATAGCAAAGCATGGACCTATACTGAACACTTTTAGTGGAGAGATGTTTTGACCAATGGGAATCTCAAACGTTAAATTACAGGCACATCGATCAATTAAAGTGTAGCTAAAATCCTCAAAATACCGAAAAATCGGGAAGTACCATTATATGGGGGATACGCCAAAAACATGTACCTACGTTGACAATTTTTGGTGGAGATATTTTGTGACCACTGGGAATCTGAAATATAAAATTACATGTAGTTCGGTCAAAAAAGTTGCTAATATCCTTAAAATACTACAAATCAGGAGGTACCGTTATAAGGGGGCTATACCAATTGACAATTTTTTGTTGAGAAGTTTCGTGACCGAAGGGAATTTCAAATGTCAAATCGTATATCCAATTACAGGTAATTGCAGAATTTTGTGACCACTGGGAACCTCAAATGTCAAATTACATTTAGTTCGGTCAAAAAGTGTAACTGAAATCCTCAAAATTCCTGAAAAACGGGAGTTAAACTTATATGGGGCTGTACCAAAACGTGGACGTGACTGCACTGAATCTCAAATGTCAATACCAATTTTTATTTCTTCTTTTAGGAATGATCGCACTTGGGAAGTTTGTAACTATACCCCTCCTGGTAATGTTCTGGGAAAGTTTGAAGACAATGTGCCACGTCCCAAGGGAAGACAACCCAAACCACAACCCTCGCGACTTATAACAAAATCAAAAACTGAAAATGATCGAAGGCCTAGAACACCAACAAACCTGCAAACCGCAAAACCCCAAAATGAACAACGCGCCGATGATAAACCAAGTACATCGCAGGCTTTCAAGAAAATAATTGGCAACAAACATGACAAATGGTCTAAATTTGAAATGGAATGCCTTGAGGAACACAATAAACGTAGAGATCTACATGGCTGTAAACCAATGGCACTCAATAGAAATCTCTGCAATTTGGCAAATGATTGGGCCATAGTAAGTACCCAACCTCGTTTGTACCAATTGAAATTTATAAAAAAAAAACTTTTTCTGTAACAAATTTTTAGCACTTAACCAAAACACGTAGCATATATCATCGACCCGGAAATGACTATGGAGAAAATATCTATCAGCTCATAAACCAAGATCCCACAGCAGAAGATGCTGTTAAGGCCTGGTATGATGAAATTAATAAATATAAATACAGTAAACCAGGATTTAGTACGGGCACAGGACA
Organism: Musca autumnalis; assembly: GCF_047663935.1. Taxonomy (NCBI): domain Eukaryota; kingdom Metazoa; phylum Arthropoda; class Insecta; order Diptera; family Muscidae; genus Musca; species Musca autumnalis. Next base: position 161,702,717 of record NW_027411755.1, on the reverse strand, counting down.
TTTTACTCAAGTTGTGTGGTTGGACACCAAGGAAATGGGTGTGGGCAGGGCCAAAGTGTAAGAAAATATTAGGCTTATTTAAAACGGTTTATTTTCTAATAATTTTCATTTCTCTGTTCCTTTCAGTGACAATATGACATTTATTGTTTGTAATTATAATCCACCCGGCAATGTTATGGGTCAGTATAAAACTCAAGTTCCACCTGTGGGTGGATTCAAATATCCTAACAGGAAAGACTGTACAGATGCCATTACTACATCAGGAGAAAATGAAACACATTCCACTTCGAATTAAAAGTCTGATTACTTTTCGAATTGGTTCAAATCGAGAAAATAAACCTAACCTAAGAAGTATTATTTGTAGATCTCTCTGAAGAAGGGAGAACTGATGATTAATTCCATGAATATTTTAAGTATTTTTTACTTTTATATATAATTTATATTCCTTATAAATACATGTACATATGTATACCTCATATTGCAAAACGAAATATTGTTGTAATATAATTACAAAAAAAATGAAATGAAATCCTATATTGAAACTGTACCAAAATCGTAAAACATTTGAAAATAAAATGAAACTTCACAAATTTCGTGAACCCAAAATGCGTGGATTGATTGTTGTTGTTGCAGCAAAGCAAATATATTCGTTATTGTATTATTACAGTTATCAGGTAAGTTCCTCTGTATCCAGACACAAAAATTCTGCAACCAGGACTGGTTGCATCTATAAAGAATCAGGAGACAAGTGAGTGGGCTTAGCTGCACATGGTTGGTTATCGTGGCATCAATTCGGGCCCAATACGAACAGGGGCCTGAGGAAACATCCAATGTTAAATTTGAAGGCTATTCATCAGAAAATTGAGCAAATTATAGCAAAATCGGGGCAAATTATAGCAATATGGGGCTATATCCAAATCTGAATCGATTCATCAGAAAATTGAGCAAATTATAGCAAAATCGGGGATTGATTTATATGGGGGCTATATCCAAATCTGAATCGATTTTTGCGAAAATTGGTGAAACTACTAAGGGGCCTAAGAAAAATTTGATTTGGAAAATTTCTTCTTTTTACCATATCCCCAAAAAGTGAAGCATTTTGTTAGATTTTGATCCAGTATGGAATTATGTAAAGTTAACAGTCCAAAATTAAAACAAATAATTTCATTCTTAAATATATAAATTTGTTTCTAAAGAAAATAGTATTACCATTAGTCATTACGTTATCCATTACAAAGTAATGTAAACAAGCTTCTTTTCCCATTACAAGTAATCTGAAAAGTAATGGGATACTTCTTAAAAAAATTACAAGGCAAACCTACTTACTTTGCTCCTCACTAAGTAATGAGGACGGTGGCACAGTGAGTGTGTGTCCGACTATAAATCCTAGGGTTGTGTGTTCACTGTCGGCACGCGAGTTTTTTTAATTAAAAAATAACAGTTCGTTGTGCACATGTGCACTGCACATTTTAGTTCTTAAGCAACCCTTAATGTTCGTGTGCGTGGCATAGTATGTAGTGTCTTTGGCTAGAAATCAGAGGGTTCGTGTGTTCAACTCGCACAGCGAGCGAAATAAAATAAGGTAAAATAAAAGTAAGAAGTGTGATGAAATTAAAAAAAAATCTCTACATCAACTGTTCTAAAAATATAATTTTTTTCAACTTACTTTTCTAACTTCTAGTGGCCACAGATTAACAAGTTATTCTAGTGGTCATAAAATAACTACAAACTGAGTGCGACATGCCCTTGTAAAAATAATGGGGAAGAAAGGGGATTTGCGAGTAGTTACGGCTGCCAAAAATCCCTTACAAAACCCATGATTTTGGGAGGACTTTTTTTTGCTGGGAAGAAATGTTCCAAATCAAATTTTATTATGAGTTTCTGAACAAAAGAAATTTTTAGCTATAATATTTAACGGGGACCTATAGTAAAATTTTATGACAAATAATTTTGTAGAATATTTTGATCTGATACGATCACATTTTAAAGGAGTTTTTAAACGTTTTTGAAAAAAGGTATCAAAAAGACCCCTTTAGTGACTCACATGAGGTTAATTTTTTTCATAAAAAGATACCCCGCATTGTTGTCAGCAATATTGCTAAAGACACTTTATACCTAAAATGCAAGGATTCCAAGGAATCTGATGTCGAATATTTCAAAACCTGTAGAAATGGGCTGAACTTGCCACGCCTATTTAGGTTACTTCCCGACGTAAACATTCAAAACGCCGATACACGTGCCTTATTTTCTTCGGTCCTCTTTCATAATCTGGTCGAATTATATTGTAATTATTTTTTGTGTTGTGCAGTGTAATTAAATTTGTCATTCCGTTTGTAACACATTGAAATATTCATCGGATACCCTATAAAGTATATATTTCTTGATCAGGGTAAAATTCTAAGTGGATATAACCATGTCCGCCTGTCCGTCCGTCTGTTGAAATCAAGATACAGCTCGCAATTTTTTAGATAGTGCTTTATAATTTGGTATAGAAGTTTCTATTGCTTCTAGGATGTTTGGTATTGCAAACGGGCTATATCGATGCACGTTTTGATATAGCCCCCATAGAACGGTACCACCCGTTTTTCGGTGTTTTGAAGGTTTTAGCTTCAGTATCACTGTGAAATGGCTGAAATTTGGTACTAAGTCTTCGTTGGGGTATACAACATTACCTCAAGAAATTTCTCGGTACAGGTCCACGCCTTCATATAGCCTCCATAGAACGGTACCTCCCGATTTTCGGTATTTTTAAGGTTGTGGTCTCAATATTCCACTGAAATAACTGAAATTTGGTACTTAGTCTTCGTTTGGGATATAAAACTTACCCCCAGAATTTTGCGGGGATAGGTCCACGCCTTCATATAGCCCCCATAGAACGGTACCTCCCGATTTCCTTTATTTTGAAGGTTGTGGTCTCAATATTCCACCGAAATGACTGACATTTGGTATTTAGTCTTCATTTGGGGCAAGAAACTATCCATATAAAATTTGTCGGTATAGCTGCATGGCATCAAATAGCCCCCATAGAACGGTACCTCCCGATTTTCGGTATTTTGAAGGTTGTGGTGTCAATATTCCACCGAAATGACTAAAATTTGGTATTTAGTCTTCGTTTGGGGTATAAAACTTTCCTCCAGAAATTTATTATGGCCACAATAATCCATCGAAATGTCTGAAATTTGGTATTTACTCTTCGTTGGGGTATTCAAATTTCCCCTCTAAACTTGTCGGTATTGGTCCACGCCTTCATATAGCCCCTATAGAACGGTACCTCCCGATTTTCGTAATTCTGAAGGTTGTGATGTCAATATCCCACTGAAATGGCTGAAATTTTTTATTTAGTCTTCGAGAAGAGAATTATCGGTATAGGTTCAAGTATTCCTCTTGATTTTCGGTATTTTGTAGGATTTAAACACATTATCTTACCGTAATATCGGAAATTTGGTATTCAGTCTTATTTGAGTCTAAAACCTTTCCACCAGGAATTTGTCGGTATAGATCGACGTTTTGATATAGCCTCCATAGGACGGTACCTCCCGAATTTCGATATTTTGGAAGTTAGCAACGTTGTTGTTTATTGAATGGACTGTTTTGTCCTTCAATGAGGTTGTAGATGTCGTTTATCAAGGCGGATCACCAAGATAAATTAAATGAGGTTGTAGATGTCGTTTATCAAGGCAGTGTCACCAAGATAAATTATAGTTTTAACACAAGCACACGAACTTGGTTAAGATCGGAGAGGAAAAGTACACACTAGAAGGCGTTTTTAAGTTCTCACATTCTTTATTGATAAATTGGTTCTTAAATACTAACTTATTGCTAAATTGCACATTTTGATTGGTGTCTAGTGTGTTGTAGAAATTGCTTAATTTACAAAATAATTATTACTAGCTGAACCCGGTGCGCTTCGCAACCCCGAATAACAGCAATTATATAATAATTTACAGATTCCATTTACCAAGATCTAAGACTTGTAGGTCATTTCGTCAGATTAGAGGTACATCTCCCCTGAGGCTAATCTATCCATTAAAGAAATTCGTTTCCTAAATGCTCCCAGACATCAGAATCATCGTATCCACCATTTTAAATACGGCGATATTTAATTTGTTATCGTCACTGCTGTGGACTATAATAAATATTTTGGCACTTTGGAAGATCTTTCATAACAACATGGTATGTATTCATTTGCAGAACACTGCTACTATGGTAAGGCTGCATTTTGTGGAGCACGTTTGGAGCGTATTTCGGGTTAAAACTTAAAGTTATTTATATCAAATATCACATTTGTAAGAGAAAACATGTTCTTACTCTCATAAAAAATTGGAAATCCGCAAAATATTCCGAGACAATGGAAGAAAACCATCGACAATTTTGTTTAATGATAAATCCCTTGAATATCCCTATATCGATCCGTAAATGGGTCTATAATCGTACAGATGTGTGTAAAATGTATTATTTTTACCATATTTGATAATAATCAAAAATATAATAAGTATATAATTAAAAAAAAAATAAGTAACAGTGTTTTATTTATAAATGCACTTAAAAGTAGAAAATAATTTTTCATGATGGAATCTCTCAAATAAAATGCTTGCCGTTCAATATTGTCACAATTTTTAATTCAAATGCAAGCGTTTTATTTGAGAGATTCCATCATGAAAAATTATTTTCTACTTTTAAGTGCATTTATAAATAAAACACTGTTACTTATTTTTTTTTAATTATATACTTATTTTCCGGTTTTTAGTGCATTTAAAAATAGAACACTGAAATTTATTAATTTTATAACAATTTTTAATTTTTTTGTAAATACATTTTTAAGATTTTCAATTTTATTTATATACTTGGTATTATAAATGATACTTCCATTTATTAATTAAATGTGTAATGTTAGTAGAAATTTATTTAGGTTGGTAGTTTCTCATCCTATTGATTTCAGTTAACGCTTCGTTATTGCATGGCTTCTTTTCTGTTAGCTTCGAGCAATCCAGTTCTTCTATTCTTAATCCATCCAGCGATCTTACACGACTCAATGCCACATAACCAATTTAGGCGAAAATGGTGGATACAAACTTTAAAATGCCTGAAATTGGGTGGTACCATTTACAGGGGCTTTATTAAAACCTGAAACTATGTCCACAATTTTTGGTGGAGAAGTTGGGAACTAGAAATCAAAGTTACAGCCATTTCGGCTCAAAAATTAAGACAAAAAACATTTGAGATTGGGTGGAGCCGTAATGTGGGGGCTATACCAACACCTGAAACTATGTCACAATTTTTGGTGGAGAAATTTCTGTACCACTGGGATCTACAAATGCCAAGTTGCACGCAATTCGGTATAAAAATGAAGATAAAATCCTTAAAACACGGTACCGCTATATGGGGGCTATACCAACATCTGGACCTATGTCCTTAATTTTTAATAGGTTTCTGTACCATTGGAAACCCTAGTTGTCAAAAAACAGCCAATACCGGCTTAAAATGACGAAAAAAACCCTTAAATCGAGTGGTACCTCTGGATGGGAGCTACAGGAAAAAATGGACCCATATTGGTTTTGGTTTCATATTCACGTATTGTCATCCAAATCTGAAAAGTGTACAAAGTTTTAGTTCGATTGGTCAACTACAACTGTGTGAAAAATAAGTTACCAGATTTGAAAAGCAAATTAGATAAAAAAAACTGTAAAATAGTGTAAAAATGGACCAATATTGGTTTTGATTTGATATTCATGTATTGTCATCCATATCTGAAAAGTGTGCAAAGTTTTAGTTCGCTTGGTCAATTACAGCTGTGTTAAAAATGAGTTACCAGATTTGAAAAGCATGTAAAAGTGAGCACTGAACAACACTGTAAAAATGGACCAATATTGGTCCTGATTTCATATTCATGTATTGTCATCCAAATCTGAAAAGTTTGCAAAGTTTTAGTTCGATTGGTCAACTGCAACTGTGTGAAAAATGATTTACCAGATTTGAAAAGCAAAATACCGGAAATCGGGTAGTACTGTTATATGGGGGCTATGGAAAAAATGGAACCATATTGATTTTGGTTTCATATTGACGTATTGTCATCTAAATCTGAAAAGTGTGCAAAGTTTTACTTCGATTGATCAACTGCAACCGTTTTAAAAATCAGTTACCAAATTTGAAAAGGGGGTTAAGTTAGATACCGTAAAAGCACTGTAAGAATGTACCAATATTGGTTTTGATTTCATATTCATGTATTGTCATCCAAATCTGAAAAGTGTGCAAATTTTAAGTTCGATTGGTCAACTGCAACTGTGTGAAAAATTAGTTACCAGATTTGAAAAGCAAATTAGATAAAATACTGTAAAACAGTGTAAAAATGGACCAATATTGGTTTTGATTTCATATTCGTGTATTGTCATCCAAATCTGAAAAGTTTGCAAAGTTTTAGGTCGTTTGGTCAACTGTAACTGTGTTAAAAGTGAGTTACCAGATTTGAACTAAACACACACCAAAGCAAGTTAAATAAAACACTGTAATAAAAAGACATTTTAAATTGTTGAGGTCTTAAAATCGATGGAAAAATTTTACAAAATTACATTACAAAAGCGCTATCGTATATTTGAATTGATAACATTTATTATTAATTTTAAGTACTCTAGTAAAGGATTAGCCAGAATATTTTGTTCATATTTTTGTCAGGCACTGTATATAGCCTATGTCACTTTCAGGCTATGCTGTAATGTACTCTCAAAATCTCAGTGAAATCCGTTCAGCGGTTTTTGAGTTATTAAGGCACAAACAAAGCGGTTTTCATTTAAAGTTAGCTAAAGTGCATGACATTGTTTTAAAATGAGGCGATCCAGTGCATGGTCCCAATTTGAACTTCTATATCTCAAGAATGGTAAAATCTACGAATACATCATAATGATCAATCTTGTAGAGAATTTTCACTGCTGCAACATTTGCTTTAGTCCCATTTCGATTGGACTTGCGGTTCCCAAGCAAAATCCTAAAAAAACCCCTAAAAAATGTGAATTTTGATCGTGATTTATTTAAAAAACGCTCCAGCGATTTTTTATTTTTTTATTTTTCTCATCTATGAACATGATAGTTTCAGAATCCGCAAAAACTTGCCAGGTGTAAGCATCATCCATTTAAAGTTGGCTCAGGCGCAGCGTGAAACATGTTTCTTTTTTCATAAAGTTGATAGAAATTTTGTAAATTCTCAAAAATTGTATTTTATCAAAACATATAGCCAAGCCAATATTAGCATATTTTTACAAAAAGTAATATTTAACGGTGTCGATATGAGAACATTTTGAACAAAAACCTGTCGAAGGCGCCCCATGTTACCATACATATTATCTTGATTAGCATAAAAAACAATATACCAATGTCCGTCTGTCCGCCCGTCTGTCTTTTGAAATAATCTTTATAGTTTGGCACAGCAACACAGCCAAGGGGCCCCCCGAAATGGTAATTTTGTTTGTATATTTCATCACAAAACATCAAATTGTGTCCCAGAAATTATTTCCTGTAGCATGAATGAATAAACTTAAGCCTACCAATAACTAAAATATTTTTATTTCATATAAATATTGAAAAAGTCATGCACAAACCACTTTGAAAAATTCTGGTTTTATATTTATTTATTTATTTTATTTTTTTTTAAATTATATCTTTGGAAAAAGCGTTTAGGACATTATTATGATTTTCAGAATTAAAAAAAATAGTGAGAAACAATTATTATGTCAGTTTAGTTATATCATGTGTCTCTAAAGTTTATTTTTATTTTGCATATTTCCTTACAGTAACTTCAAAAAAGGCCATAATTCTGATAAATTCAAAATTTAATCACTTTGTGCGTGAGGTTTTTTTCACCGAATCACCTTATAATTAAGATTTTATGTAATCTTATGTAGAAAATCAACAGGCTATGATAGAGGGATATGAGGTTGTAAAAAAGTCTTAACCCTAATGGGGATTTCTGAGTGAAAGCGGTTACTTTTTCAAAATGAGGATTTTGATTTACTATATTTTTGCCTGTACTGATGCTGCTCATCAGCAAAACATATTAGTATATTTTCAGACTTTTTTTGACTAAGAGTTCCAGAGATATCCCACCTTGAAAAAGTCGAATTCTGTAAAAAACTATATGCAAAGAAATACTCATAACTTCTTTAGCATTGGCCCAAATAGAAAAAAAAACTTTTCTTAGCTGTCTAATAAACGATAGAAAAAAAATTTTGCACAGTGCGCTTGAATGCTATTTTTGGGATTTAATATTTAAAATCAATTTTTATCAATGACTAGTTGAACCCGGTGCGCTTCGCTACCCCGAATAACGTAAAATATATTTTGATACATTTATTTGTAGGCCAATTTTCGTCACACATTCCAACTTTCATTAAAATCGATTACCCGGTATCGTGTTTGCTCCATCAAATACATGAAATCGGACGAAAATACATATGGGAGCTATATCCAAATCTGAGCCGATTTCAATATAAATTGGCAAATTTATTTCTAGGCTCAATTCCGTCGCACATTCCAAATTTCATTGAAATTGGATATACATAGCGTGTTTAATGCATAAACTACATGAAATCGGTCTGAGTCGATAATTTGGCAAATTTATTTCTAGACCAAAATCCTTCACACATCCAAAATTTGGAGACATTATCTGTTACCATTCTATAAATATTTGCATACAAAATCTAAATTTTTGGAGGTACCTCCGATTCTAATGCTATATCTCCGGATCAACGCGGAATTTCAAAAATTTTTATAGCCTATGTTACTTTCAGGTCATGTAGTGATATACTCTGAAATTTTCAGGAATATCGGTTCAGCGGTTTTTGAGTCCATAAACTTCAAACAAACATACAAACAAATGTACAAACATTTTTCTACTTTATGTATATAGATTGTGGTTCATTGCCCACAACAATACTACAACATTGATTTTTTACATTTTTAGGCAATGATAGTAAATCTGCGTTTGCACTTTCAATTAGAACATTTCGACGCCTCCAAACAATAGTATGCTAAGTCGACTTAGCATGTTTTCAAGTTCTTTACATTTTTACATTTTACGTCCTTTAACTTAAATTCTGTCAAATTTTGGTAGTGATCGGTCAATCCGAACAAAAGTTATAAACAAATGTTTACTCAGAATAGTAGTGAAGGTCAAAGAAAACTGGAAACTTTGAGAGCTTCTCCTGCAAAACTCACTTTTCAGACTTAGCATACTATTATTTGGAGGTGTCGATTTGTTTGTTTACTTTTTTGCAATGACCTACTGTCTGAGTTATTGAACTGTATTACGATATGAATAATTTACAATTTCATTAATGCATTATGTGCTTAATCATACTAGGCAATGTGAATGTTGAACAGTTGTTTTACTGAGATTGTTGGAATTTGGTATTCTTCTTCATAAACGAATGGAAGCTAATTGTTAAATTGTACTTCAATAGAACTCATGGTGGAGGGTATAACAAGTTCGGCCTGGTCGAACTTAACGACGCGTCGTTCTTACTTGTTTTTTAAACATGTAAGTTTTTAAGATATTAATTTCATAACTGAAAAAGTTTAAACAAGGGTGGATATCATGGAAACTAGGGCAGATAGAAGAAGCTGACCAAAAATTCAGGAAGAGCATACCAGAAAACCCATGAAACCACCTGTATCTCAAAAATGGCGTATGGATTACTTAATCATGACACCGACGTAATGTTCGACGTATACTTTGAATAGACACCTTGCTATAGATTCCTTAACCCGAGACTATTATGAGATTGATTCACATTATTTTAAAACATCGATATTAAACCATGCAAATCTCCAATTTCATATTTTCCTCGAGCGTATTCGCCTTTCATCGAGAACAATTATTATTAGCCCACTTTATTATTTAACTTTTATTTTGTTAACAATTAAAATGAAGTTACCAACAATTGAGTTAAAAGTATAGATGGAATGCCGTTATTTTATTTAGTAAGATTTCCGTTTTATGTTGAACAACCTTATCGTTCGTTGGATGTGAATCATGGAATCGTCAAGTGTTTTGAAGTTGTTGTTACTGTTTGCGCTGTGATATCAATAAAATGGGAGGGTGGGTGGATGGCCTTAAAGATATGAAAATTGAATAGAAGTCAGTCGACCAATTGTACTATCATTTTAAGTTCATTGATAAAAATCATTATCTTTGTTTATTTTAATGAATGAATGGATGAATGATTGTTAATAGCGCGCATTTCAATGATGAAATTATTTTCAAGTAGCTCAAATGTGAAAATAGGTGCAATAAATTCTAATTTTGAATTTAGGTTTATCAGGAGTTAAAAATCTTGAAAATCGTTAATCAATGAATATAGAAAAGTTTGATAATTGCACAAAAAATGAGGAGTTATCTAATACGAACAATAATCGTTGAATATTAAAAATTATTTATTAGATTTTCCAAGGCAGGTACAACAATTAAAAACTGCGTTAAGTTTGGAAAACCAGGAGCACCGTTCTATGGGGGCTATATCACCGACCAGCACCGACCATTCTCTGCGGGAGTAATAAAAACCCCAAAAAAGAATAAATAACAACTTTCAGCCATTTCAGCTAGATAATGTGGCTAAAATCTTCAAACTTCCCAAAATCGGGAGGTACCGTTCTATGGTGGCTATATAAAAACGTGGACAAATGCCGTTAATTCTTTGCAGAAACTAAATACCAAATGTCAGCTATTCCAGTTGGATAATGTGGATAAATTATAAAAAAATATGTATTTCGATAACACTAGTGGAAGTATTTGTTTTTGACAACAAAATACACGTTCAAAACACCCGCCATAGTCAATTGAAAGAAAATTGAGATTTTTAACAATGCCACATCGTATTGCACAATATACCCAAGTGAAATTCTAAGAAAATAAATTATTTCTAAATATCGTCGAATATATAAACTAACAAAAGGTAGAATTAAAAATTGCAACATTCAAAGTTAATGAAACGTTTGATAAAAAATATGTAAGCAACCTACACTATAAATAAATATGTTTGAAAGCCAGAGGAGACGGAAAATTGTGTTCATGACTCCATTCCACGCCTCTAAACGAGACCGATCTTATACAAATATGTTTTTTTATTAAAAATAAATAACAAAGTGTTATGTTAACGACGCGTCGGGCCGAACTTTTTATACTCCCCACCATGAAATATTATGAATTAAATAAAATAAATAGGAAGTTTTCTAATCGCTGGGAATACTAATTACTAATTACAGCAAATTTGGACCGAAAATGTACGGGCATGTTCTGAGACACACTTCACCTCTTACTTCACGCCTCAAGCATTTTTTCACCCCATTTACTCCCACTTTTTGCGAATTTCTTGGGGCAAAGATTCATTGGGGTATTTAAAAACAAAAGTACCTCCTAGTCCGTCCATAAAATACTCAAAAAATAAGCGTTAATGGGGTGAACAAAATGCTTGTAACACCAACTGAGAGGTGAAGTGTGTTACAGAACATACCCGGTAGATTAAACTTCAAAACACCTGAAATCGGGCGGTGTAATTATTTGTGGACTAGATTTTTGACCACTGGAAACCTCAAATACGAAGTACAGTATAGACCCGATAATCCGGACACCACATGTTTCGCCGATGTCCGGATTATCGACCTGTCTGGATTACCGAGTGGTTAAAAAACACAACATTTTGTAAGTTAAAATCATAAATATAGGACGTTTACAAATAAAACGAACTGTATTGAAGTGAATAGTAACAATTAGTATAATTTCGTGTTATTACAGGAGTAGTACATATATCTCAACTGATAATAAATACTCCCTTCAAAACAGCTCATATGGGGCGACATTTTTGTTCTTTCCAAAACATGGACCAATATTTACAATTTTCCGAATTGAGCGAAATGCATAAAATTGGGCAATACCGGCTAGACCTAAACCTGTATATTCTGGATTTGGATAGTTAGCAACATCGGGAGCACCGTTCTATGGATGCTGTACAAAACGTTGACCTGTACCGATAAATTTCTGGTGGAAAGTTTCGTAACTCCAGCGAAGACTAAATACCAAATTTCAGTGATTCCCGTTGAATAATGTGGCTAAAACTTTCAAAATACCGAAAATTGGAGGTCCCTCCCAATTTTCCATGACAGTTTAAATACTAAATTTCAGTGATATCGGTGGTATATTGAGGCCACAACATTCAAAATACCTTAAATCGGGAGGAACGGTCCTATGGGGGCTATTTGAGGACGTCGATCTATACTGGTACATTTCGGGTGGAATGTTTCATACTCCTATCAAAAACTTTATACCAAATATCAGCTATTTCGGTGGGGAACGAAGACTAACTACCAAATGAGCAGCAACCTTCAAAATACCGAAAATCGGGAGGTACTGTTCTATGGGAGCTATATGACGACATGGATCTATGCCGACAAATTTCAGTTGGAAAGTTTTATACCCCCAACGAAGACTAATTACCAAATTTCAGCCACTTCGGTGGAATAGTGAGGCTAACACCTTCAAAATACCGAAAATCGGGCGGAACCGTCCTATGGGAGCTATATGAAGACGTTGACTTGTACCGACCAATTTCAGGTGGAAAGTTTTATACCTTCAACGAAGAGCGTAAACCCTTCAAAATACCGAAAATTGGGATGTATCTTTTCTTGGGTGTACACCAAAACCTGGAACGATAACGATAAATTTCCGGGGGAAAGTTTTGCATCCCAAAGGTGGACGAATATCTATTAAGAATTAAATTGGGAATACTAATTACCAATAACAGCAAATCTGGACCGAAAATGTGTGCAAAACACCTGAAATCGGGTGGAGTGGTTATATGTGGTATATATATCTTATGTCCACAATTTTTGGTGGAAAATATTTTTGACCACTGGAAATCTCAAATACCAAGTATTAGGTAATTCGTTCCGAAAACTTCACAATAGTCGAAATCGAGAGATACCATTATAACTGGGCCTTGTTCAAAATTGTTGGTGCTGATGATATTGGATCACTGGGAACTTTACCTGACAAATTGCAGTCAATTTGGAGCAAAAATATTGATAGAAACACAATTGACTGGGAACCCAAATTGCAGCCATCGAAAAAAGTAGATAGCAACTTCAAAATACCTGAAGTCGGGCCGTACCGTTATATGGGGGCTATACCAAAATATGGATCCATGGTGGCAATTTTGGTGAAGGAATTTTTTAATCACTGGGAATTTCAAATGTAAAATTATAGGGATTTCGGTCCAAAAATTTAGTTATAATCCTGAAAGTATCGAAAATCGGGAGGTACCGTTATATGGGGCACGGTGTGCCTTAACAAATTTAAATGGAAGGTGCTTACACCTCGGAAGTTTTTGCTGATTCTGAAACTACAATGCTCATAGATGAGAAATATCAAGAAACGAAAAAAATCACCGGAGGGATTTTCAAATAAATCGCGATTTAAGTTCACATTTTTAGGGGTTCTTTAGGTTTTCACGATTTTGCTTGGAAACCGCGAGTCCTATGTAAATGGCCTAAAAGAATGTTGTAGCTGTGAAAATTCTTAACAAGATTGACCTTTATGATATTTTCGTATGTTTTACCGTTTTTGAGATATAAAAGTTCAAATTGAGACAATGCACTGACTGTATCGCCTCCTTATAAAACAATGGCATTACTGCAATTTCCCAAATTAAACTTATATATCTTGAAAATGGCACAACCTAGAAAAAAATAAGTCATCCAATCTTGTAGTGAATTTTCACAGCTTCAACATTTTCTTTAGTCCCATTTTCATATGACTTGCGGTTTTCAAGCAAAATCGTGAAGATTTAAGATAAAAACCTAAAAATTTGAATTGAACCTCTACATCTCAAAAACGGTAAAACCTACGAAAATATCATAAAGGCCAATCTTGTGGAGAATTTTTACAGCTACAACATTTTTTTTAGACTCATTTCGATACGACTTGTGGTTTCCAAGCAAAATCGTGAAAACCTAAAAAAACCCTAAAATTGTGAATTTTGATCGCGATTTATTTAAAAATCCCTCCGGCGATTTTTCCTGTTTTTTTTTATTTTTCTTATCTATGAACATTGCTGTTTCAGAATCCGCAAAAACATCCCATGTGTAAGCGGTTTCCATTAAAAGTTAGTTAAGGGACACTGTGCATAATATTGTTTTATAAGGGGACGATACAGTCAGTGCATTGTCCCAATTTGAACTTCCATATCTCAAAAACGGTAAAACCTACAAAAATATCATAAAGGACAATCTTGTGGAGAATTTTCTCTGCTACAACATTTTTTAGGGCTATTTACATAGGTCTCGCGGTTTCCAATCAAAATCGTGAAAACCTAAAGAACCCCTAAAAATGTGAACTTAAATCGCGATTTATTTGAAAATTCCTCCGGCGATTTTTTTCGTTTCTTGATATTTCTCATCTATGAGCATTGTAGTTTCAGAATTAGCAAAAACTTCCGAGGTGTAAGCACCTTCCATTTAAATTTGTTAAGGCACACCGTGGGGGCTTATACCAAACCATGGACGTATGTTGATAAATTTTGATGGAGAAGTTTTGTGACTACTGACAACCCTACAAGTTAAATTGGAGCCAAAAAATAGCTAAAATCCTGAAAAAAAGGAAAATCGGGAGGTATCGTTTTATGGAGTCTGTACAAAAACATGTATCAATTTTGATCCTATATTTACAATTTTTGGTTTAGATATTTTGTGGCCACTAAGAATGTCAAATGTCAAATTGCAGCTAGTTCGGTTAAAAATTGTAGCTAACGTCCGCAAAATTGCAAAAATCAGGAGGTACAATTATACGGGGAGCTATACCAAAAAATGGGCCGAAACAGTCTATCTTCGAACTTGGCCTGCCTATGGAAAAAAGACATTCGGATGCAAATATATAGCGTTCTAGCTTAATTATTGTGGACGCTAGAGTTGTTACAACAGACGGACATGACTATATCGGTTCAGAATTTTATCCTGGTCTAGAATATATCGGGAATTCTGTGTGAAATCGGACTCTTTTGCAAAAAGTGGGTTTAGGCAAAAAAATTTTAATAAATGTAATTTTTTTATTTTTTGGTTAAATAACAAATGTTTCACAGGAAAAATTGTACCAAACTTAAAATTCAAAATACTGAAAATCGGGAGGTACCGTTCTATGGAGCTATATGAAGATGGGGACCAATACCGACACATTTCAGTTGGAAAGGTTTACACCCACAACGAAGACTTTATGCTAAATGTCAGCTATTTCGTTGTGTTAATGAGGCTAAAAACTTGAAAATACCGAAAATCGGGAGATACTGTTTTATGGACGCTATTTGAAGTTTTATACATTCAGCGAAGATTAAATACCAAACATCAGCCTTTTTGGTGGGATAATGAGGCTAAAGCCTTCAAAATACGAAAAATTGGGATGTACCGTTCTATGGGGGCTATATCAAAACGTGGACTATATACATTTATAATACGAAAAATCCTAGGAGTAATAAAAACTTGTCTGCCAAAGTACAAAGCTATATCTTAAAAATTGCGAGCTGTATCTTGATTTCAACATACGGACGGACTGACAGACGGACATGGTTATATCGACTTAGAATTTTATGCTCATGAATGTACACTTTATAGGGTCTCCGAGGAAATTTTACCAAAGATTGAAAATTCAAAGTGGTGGATTTGTTATAGGCACTTCCTTCTGTAGAGACGAGCAAGTTAAACTTTTAGTGTGCTTAGTGTCGGCCAAGATTGAATTCATTAAACTAGTTTTTCATAGTGCTATATATAGTTTGATCGATGCACTGAATCGGCAGATCCGTTCGAGAGTTATCTTGCGCTCCAACCACTACACACGGTGTTATGGATTTTTTTTGCACATTTCAGGCTATTTTGTCATGGAAGTTTGGACTTGCCCCCGATGAACTTAAACTAAGTATGGACAAAATATTACAGACGGACGGACATGGCTAAATCAACTCCAAATTGTTTGAAACGGATTTCGTCCAAACATACTTGGGGTCTAAAACCATTATTTCGATGAGGCACATTTTGCCCGAATGAAAGTGTATAGCATAAATGTGGAGGGTATAAAAAATGGTAAAGCCTAAGAAAAAATTACACAAGCCAATCTTGTAGAGAATTTTCACAGCTATATTTGTAAGACTTGCCATATTCAAGCAAAATCGCGAAACCCTAACAAAAAAACCTAAAAATGTAACCTGAGCCTCTTTTTCTCAAAAATGGCATAACGTGGGAACAAATCATAAACGTCAATCCTCTAGAGAATTTTCACAGCTACAACATTTTCTTTAGCTCTATTTTGAGAGGACTTGCGGTTTCCAAGCGAAATCGCGAAAAACTTAAATAAATCTGAACATGTGAACTTCGACCGCGATTTATTTAAAAATCCCTTTAGCAATTTTTTCTTGTTTTTGGATTTTTCTCTTTTACAAACATTGCTGTTTCAGAATCAGCGGAAACTTAATAGGTGTAAGCGGTTTTTATTTAGAGTTAGTTAAAGCGCACCGTAAATGACATTGTTTTAAAGGGGGCGATACAGTCAGTGCATTGTCCCAATTTGAATTTCTATATCTCAAAAATGGTAAAAAATGGAGGTCAATCTTGTAGAAAATTTTCACAGTTACAATATTTTCCCTAATCCCAATTCGATAGGACTTGCGGTTTCCAAGCAAAATCGTAAAAATCTAAAAAAAAACTCTAAACATGTGAACTTTGACTGCGATTTATTTAAAAAAACGCTCCGCCAATTTGTTTGTTTTTTTGATTTTTCTCATCTATGAGCATTAAAAAAACTTCCCAGGTTTAAGCTCCTTTCATTTAAAGTTGGTTCAAGAGCACGGTGGTCTTCTTTGTGGGTGTTGTACTCTTATGTTTGAGTAAAAGATTTAGTTGTGCTTTTATTTTATAAATAAAAGACTTATTGATAAATTAACAAACTTAAGCTAGATTTATTCTGTTTAATTCTGGAAACTGAAAATACGTTACAATGAGTTGATGTGCGTGCTACTACTTGTGGTGTAATACAATGACTGTGTTGTCTGAATGACTGAAAGAGACTGACTGAGTGAGAAAGAGTATAGCATGAGGATTGCATGTGTGTGTGTATGTATGTGTGCATGCATAATAACAATTATGCCTAGTTTCTGATTGTTTACAGTGGAGCCCTAACATCTCCCTTTTTGAGACTTCTCGGGGGTCCTGGATACTGGCTGTACAGGGTTTCTTCGAGAAGTGATGCGTTGTGGGTGCATAACCGGTGATGATGGTGGAGTTGTAAAATCTTCTTCCGTTGGTGGACTAATGTTAAAGTCTTCTAGTAGGATTTGAAGAGGAAGATTATCATTTTGCTCTGCAGGTACATTTTGATCGGTTTCTCTTGCTCGGAGTTGATCTGCGTGAGATCTCACGAGAATTTGTCGCTTTTCCACTTGAATGAGAGTGTCGTAGGTAACATTTCCCACTTTGTTGATAATTTGACCTGGAACCCAGTAGCTTTTATTACCTTTGAAGTGTTTAGCGTAGACAAGATCTCCAGTGATGAAATTTCGCTCTGATTTTTTTTAAAGATCGTTTGAGAGTATCGACGAATCTTCCTGCTTGACCATTGGAACTTGGGTGACATCGAACTGTTCGTGTGTGTTTGATTCCTCGTTGAGAACACCAATTTTCAAAATCCGCTGAGGAAAATTGTGTTCCATTGTCGGATACAATTTGTTCAGGATTTCCAAACTGTGAACAATAAGTTGTTAGTAACCTTAATGTTGCTGCGGTCGTGGTTGATGAAGTTTCATATATGACGGGATATTTTGAATATGAATCCACTATTACGAGGTAGTAAATGCTTTTTACAGGACCTGCGTAATCTATGTGAACACGTTCGAGAACGCGTGTTGTTGTGGGCCAAGGACGAAGGTTGGTTTTATGGGACTTTTTGCTGCGAGTTGACAATTGTTGCATTTCTTGACGTAAGTCTCTATGTCCTTGTCTATGTTTGGCCAATATACGTAGCTGCGTGCGATTGATTTGCTTCTTTCTGTTCCTATGTGTCCGCGATGCAGTTGTTTGAGAATTTGTTTTCTGTAGCATTCGGGTACTATTATGCGCGTATTGAACATAAGACAATCATCTGCTATTGATATTGAATCTTGCCTGTTGAAATATGGAAGAATTGAAGAATCTATGCTGTTTTTGTTTTCTGGCCAGCCGTTGTATACGTAGTTTGAAACTGTTTGTAAGGTTGAATCCTTTTTGGTTGCATCCTGTATCATTTTGAAGCTAACTGGCAGTGTTGATACGGCGTCTGCGATGTCATACCTTATGTCGTTTTCTAGGTTGATTGAAGCTATGATGTACTCGTCTGATGGTTTTTCATGTGCGCTAATCAATCTTGACAGAACGTCTGCATGTCCAAAATCCTTTGTATTGGTATACTTTATATCGAAATCGTAGGTGAGAATGATGAGAGCCTAACGTTGTAACCTGTTCGCGGTATAGACCGGAATACCTTTTTTGGAACCAAATATGGTGAGCAATGGCTTATGGTCGGTATGTAGGGTGAATTTTCTTCCAAAAATCATTTTGTGGAAACGTTGTACGGCGAAAACTAGTGCTAGTCCTTCTTTTTCGATTTGACTGTAATTTCGCTCCGTTGGAGTAAGTGATCTTGAGACGTGATGAATGGCTTCGACACTGTTGTCTGGGTAAGTATGGTATATTACCGCTCCGATGCCACGTGATGATGCGTCCGCTGCAGTGTGAATTGGAAATGCTGGATTGTAATAAGTTAGTAGTAAATCCGATGTTAGAATGCGTTTGAATTCGTTGAGAGATTGTTGACATTCTTTGGTCCAAGTGAATTTGTGATCTTTTTTTAAGAGATCATCTAGTGGTTTTCGGATGTTTCTCATGTTGTAGACATACTTTCCATAGTGGTTTATGGAGCCAAGTAAAGATCGTACTTCTGTAATGTTTTCAGGGACCTTGAGATTCTGTATTGCAAGAATTTTATCTGGATCAGGTCGTATGCCATTTTTATCTATGATTTGACCTAGATACTTGATTGATGGTTTGAAAAATTGACATTTTTCGAATTTGAGTTTGAACCCGTAATCTTGAATTTTCTGTAATAACAAATTAAGATTAGTTTTGTGATCATGAAAAGATCTACTTGCCAAGACTATGTCGCCTATGTACGCTCGTGCTCCTTGGATGCCTGTGCGTAGCTCATCCATGATTCGCTGGAAGGATCCTGGTGCTGATTTTATACCTGGAGTGAGGCGATTAAATCTGTATAACCCTTTGTGAGTATTAATAGTTAGCAAGTCTTTGCTTTGATCGTCGACTTCTACTTGAAGATATGCGTCAGCGATATCCAAATGACTAAATATTATACAAGCGTGACAATCTGAGAGAATTTCTTCAGGAGTGGGCAGAGGATACTGATTTGGTTCAATTGAATTGTTGAGACCCGTGGAATAGTCTGCACAAATTCTAATTTTTCCGTTCCTTCTACTCACGACTATTGGCGCTGCAAATTTTGAAGAATTGACTGGTGTGATGATATTTGCTTTTTCAAGTCTATCTAGCTCTGTTTCTATTTCTGTTCTCACGGCATATGGTACTGGGCGTTTTGCAATGAATGTTTCTTTTGCGTCTGGAAGAAGTTTAATATGCACTTTGGTTTTTGTACAAAGGCCAAGACTGCTGTTGTCGAAAACAGGTTTGAACTTGCTTCTCAGGTTTGATATGTATTCATCGTTTGATATTTGGCGACACCAAGCTGAAATTGGTTTGTCCCAAAGGTTAAAACTTTGTATCCAGTCGATACCCATTATGTTTAAGTTATCGATTTCCGTGACGTAACATTGTAGAGTTAGCGTTTTGTCTGATACCGTTATGTTGCATTGACAGACGTGATGCTGTTGGAATTCACGTCTGTTGCAGTATCATTTGTTTTGTGTACGTGTGGCTTACCTATGTATTCCCATGTTGATCGTGATATGATTGAAATATCAGATGCTGTGTCGATTTGTAATTTGACTTGTTTCTTGTTTATCTCCACGGTGGTATATTTTCGCAATTGTTGAAATTGGAGTTGCTTCGAAGAGAATACAGCGTTGGCGTTGTATTTTGTTTTGTCCGACTTGACTGCAGTTTTGTCTGTAGTGGACTTGCCTCGTTTTGCGCTTTTGCAAAAGTTATCCTTGTGACCTGTCTGCTGACACTTTGAACATTTATAATTTTTAAATGGACAGTATTTTGAGTAATGCATGTCTCCGCATAACCAATGCTTGTTGTTGTTCTTGGCGAATTTCTTGACTGCGCAAATTGATTGCGATTGATGCTCGATCAATGTATTGTCTGTTTTCAAATCCATGAGTCGCTGAGTTTCATCTACAAGAGTGTCTAGAGTTATGGAGTACTTTGCTTCGTCTAGCAATTTGAGTAAACGTAAGCGAATGTCGTTGTCTTTGCTTGATTGTAAACCTAAGACATAGATTAGACACTTGAATTGATCCACTTGCATTTCATTTAGCTTGAAGAGTTCGCACTGTAAGTTAACTCTACCGGCATATTCCTTATAGTCTTCTCCGTCAAGTTTTTTCATTTGCAAACACTTGTAGCGTTGAGACACTTGAGTTTCTACCTTACCAAATAGTTTGTTAAGTTTCTCCAGTGCCTCGATTCACTATCACATTTTATCGACACTCAAGTTGTTTAAAAAATTTAACCCAATTTTTATCGACTTTGGTATTCTGAAACATTTTTAACAACTTTAATCATTGTTATTTAAAATTTTGTCGTTAAATTAACAGCAATAAATTTTGTGTTGTTAAATTGTCGACGATTTGTTGTTATAGAAAAATGACATTTGAACAACTTATGTAGGGTTTATCTCTTGGAATCAATTTTAGGAGAGAACCTGCTATAGACATAAGATTACTTCGCGACTAGGACAGTCTCTTTTAACGGCATATGTAATCTAAAAGTCAAACATGCCTGTTCGGCCCCTAGAATAGCACTTATAACGACCGCGTTTCGTCACGTTTTTTACGGTTGTTATAAGCGAATTCGACTGTATGTTCAAAACCAAAATGCAACGGAAAGTTTATGTTTTTCATGTTAAATGTATTTTTATGTATTTTATTTATAACTGAAGGTCTTTCAAAAAAGATTTTTAATAGAGGATGCATATGCCATCAGACCCACCCCATAGTTTTGATGTCTTCTGTGAACATTCTTGGGCCTACACTACTCGCAGCATTAAATTCTGCCCACATCTAAGTATGAAAAGATTAATATTGCAATTAACCTAAAACGATTACTATCTGCATTTAACATTCTTTGTTATTTCTAAAAACTTTGACCACGCCATGATCTTTTTTCTGCACTAGAAGGAATGGATGGTGGAATCGTTGACGATTCTTGCGATATTTGTTATTCACCGTATTCGTCACCAATTACTGAAACACATTTCATCTCCAAGTACTTCATCGGCTCCAAACATATCAATCTGTTCCCAGCTTGTTTTCATTCCTATTTCATTCCCAATAGCTATTTCTCATTCCTATTTTATAAAAATTGTTTATTTTTCGCGGAATATACGTTTTATATATGTTCTATTTCCTTGTTTTTATTTTATTCTTTATTTTTGACATCTTGAATATCCAGAGATACCATTTTAAAATATTTATTTTCAATAGTCTTTTAACATAAGTTACTGAATAACACAATCGTTACTGCAAACACCAAAACCTGGCGATAAAAATAACAATTCGACAGTCGTTAAAAGTTACTGAATCGCCCTACAGGGTGTCTTTGAGACTCATTTCTGTTGGATTCTTTGGAAGGACGTAGTTCCTGAATCTTTCGTGAACACTGTTTGACATCTTTCTCCAGAGTAACGCAACTTTGTCATGATCGTTCAGAGATTGGGCTTCTTTTTCGAAGACATGTTGGTAGCGATTGTACCACCCTTGAAAAATTAATCCTCTTTCCGGTTCATAAACGAAGTCTGTCATGGAATGTGAAAGAGATTCCATTAATGCTGCTTTTGAAGTGCTGGGACTCGTAGCATCTTTGGTATTTCCAGTAATCTGTGCTTGAAGTAGATTTGTTAATTGTTGCAGTAACTGCGTTTGAAGATTCATAGCCGCTTGCTGTTCAGCTAGTAATTTCACAATGTTCTCGCTTGACATTTTATGTGCAGTTGATTTTTGCGTAGATGAATTGAAATTAAAGAATTTATTTCTTTATTCACCGTCCTCGTCGCCAGTTGTTGTACTCTTATGTTTGAGTAAAAGATTTAGTTGTGCTTTTATGTTATAAATAAAAGACTTAT
Organism: Musca autumnalis; assembly: GCF_047663935.1. NCBI lineage: Eukaryota > Metazoa > Arthropoda > Insecta > Diptera > Muscidae > Musca > Musca autumnalis. The sequence continues at coordinate 161,680,345 of NW_027411755.1, read as the reverse complement.
TGATAAATTAACAAACTTAAGCAAGATTTATTCTGTTTAATTCTGGAAACTGAAAATACGTTACAATGAGTTGATGTGCGTGTTACTACTTGTGGTGTAATACAATGACTGTGTTGTCTGAATGACTGAAAGAGACTGACTGAGTGAGAAAGAGTATAGCATGAGGATTGCATTTGTGTGTGTGTATGTATGCCTAGTTTCTGATTGTTTACAGTGGAGCACTAACAGTGGGCTAAACGTTCCCCCAGAAATTTGTTTGTGAATTGATATAGCTTCCGACAATGGTATCTCCCGATTTCAATTATGTTGCAGTTTTTATTGACACTTTCCCCTCAAATTGGATTTAGGGCAACATTTTCACCAAAAATTGCACTTTACAGATTTTGATATGTCCCTCATATAACGATACCAGCCGGTTTCAGGTATTTTGAAGTTTTTATCTATGTACATAGTTTGGCATTTAGGGTTCCCAGGGGTCACATAAACATATGTGCTTTCGTATCAGAAACAGTTCGGCTCGTCCTAATTTGACTTTTATGGTTCTTAGTGGTAAAAACCTCTCCAGCAAAAATTTTGGACATGGGTCTACGTTTTCCCGATTTTGTGGCTGATATTTGGTATTTAATCTTCGCTTGTGCTACAAAAATTTTCTTTGATTTGGCGAATTTTTAAAGATTAAACTGCATTATCCCACCGATATAGCTGAAATTTGGTATAAAGCCTTCGTGGGAGAATTAAAACATTTCCGCCGAGAATGGTGGGTACAGGCCCATGTTTTTGTTTATTTTGTTTTACGATCTGACAAAGCACGGAATTGAATAATGGGGTTTCAAGGACTACTCTGCAATCAACAACAACTCTTACAATAGTAGAAAGGAGCAAGAGGAAGAGGTATGACAACGCCACATGCAATGGTGATAAGTCGATCACCGAAATGACTTCTTACACAGGTCACAGCTTTTCACAATAGCGACTCTATGAATGGAGACGACTTGTTGATTGGCGGCAACTTAATACATGAGCGCTTTGATTAATATTGGCACCACATAAGAATTCGGCAATTTGGCACATCAGTGCCGATGAACGGTTGTGGCACGTATGGTATGTATGGTGGCAGAACGTAGATACCAACAATTATTCCTAAATACAATGGAACGTAAAGAAGCTCTCCTCAGACAGAAGAATATTTCCCATTTGGTTCCTCTACAGAGACTTCTTTCATTTATTCTCATAACCTGACATTTTAAGACCTCAGGGTATTTCATTCATTTAGTTTTTGGTCAGTTGATCCTTATAAACGATATGACTATAGATGGACACAGACAAGTCTTATGATTTAAGGCAGCTTTAATACAAATTGTATTACATTTCCTGTGATAAAAATTAAATAAAAAATTAAAAAAAATAAATAAATAAAAATGTCTCACATCCATTTTTATCACTGTTCAAAAGATTTAATTTAATTTAAAATTCCTCTGAACACTTCACACCCAACAAATTTGTGTAGAAACCATTAAATTTCATATTTTACCCACATTTTTATCATTTAAAACAATCTGTAGCTACACTTTGGTGATTGTACTTTACACCCGTATGTGTGCACATGATTGACATTCAACGAAATCGTTGCAAACATTCATCAATCACATGTCATTTATAAGACCCGAAAATTGTGTTGAAAGGGACACGTTGGAGGATATGTATCCCATGTATCTATCCATCGAATAGAGCACAATTATGTAAAAACCGTAAAGTCATTATCATTATCTAAAACGATGTGCGGCACTGACTGTTAGGCGGGTAGTTATCATTAGTAAACATTCACAGCGGCAGTTTCGCAACGCTATAACACAAATGTCAGATTACAAAACGGACATTGATTGTAGGAAATTTACATAGAATAGAATGATGGAGGGTTATTAAAGTGTTAGAGTAGATATGAATAATTAAAGAAGACGGGTTATTGGTTTTTCAATTTTAGAATACATAATCCAACATAAAATTTATAAATATAATCAATAAGAAAGGTATACAGGTATGTGATGAAAACCAATTCGACTCGATTTGCAAAGTTGAAATTGAATATATTTGGATAGTCTTTGATGATAAATATACATATATAAATAATATTTTTAATATCTAATAACAATTTCAATAAAAGCCGTATTCCAGAACCTGCAATAATCTACAAATTTTTACTACGATAACAATTCTTCTTTGTTATCGAAAAAATAGTAAAATTAGTAGATTCTTGCAGTTCTGGAACAGACCAAAAATATTTACCAAATTCGAAATATACGATATCGATTGGTTTCCGTCACATACCTGATAGAGTCGAACTTTTCTATAACAAACATCTCAATAACGAATAATTATCTTTAACGAATTGCTTCAAAAATTACTATTATGGGCTCTCACAGATAATAGTCTCTTTATAACGTACTAGCAAACTGCCCGCTACTTTGTATGCGGAAAGGATATAAACAAGTAAAAAAGTGTCAGTCGGCTTTGCCGACAGATATATACCCTCAGCCAATGTGAAGTGAAACTTTCATCTACGGACAGATCGAATGTATTTAAGGTCTCTTCACAATTTTGTGGCCCTTTTTGGACATTTGAACTTGCCGACAAAAATGTGGATTAGGAATTAACTGCACTAGGAAACAAATGTTGAACTTTTGTGGGGGAGGTACCCTTAGAGAGGACCGATATGGGCCATTTTAGAAGTTAAACTAAATTTTGACAAAATATTAGGAGATCCAAAGTTTGGACCAAATTGTTTGCCCCATTCAAGTGATATCGTCCTAGAATTTTAGTGACATTTTTTAAATATTGTGGAGAAGTACCGGAAGTTGTGGACCGGTATTGCCCCATGCAACTAAGTTTGGATATAATATGACGAAGACCAAATGTTGGACCAAATCGGTTGAACAGTCCGAGAGTTATTGTGCTCTCCGACCGCCACATATAGTGACTTTGTGGTTTCTTTTTCACCTTTCGGGCTTTTTTCCCAAGAAATATGGACTTGCACCTGAAAATGGAGGATGCGAATGCAAATAGCTTCAACAAAAATTAAATTGATTCGAGAGCAGGTCTTAAAGTGAACTTATCCGAAATTTTATGTGAGAGGTACTCTGGACAAATATAGTCCATATTCGAACCTGATCTATATCTGGTAGATATATTAGGATGTGGATTAGGTATGGAGTACATGGTCACTCCCTTCGAGAGTTATAGTGCGCACAATTTTTCCGAAAATTTTTAACTTTTATGGGGGAGGTACCTGAAGGGCTTTTTGCATCTTCCAGGCTATTTTCTCAAGAAGTATGGACTTGCCCCTGATGAAACTTGTACCGTCGTATGGGGGGGCAGTGAATACAAGTTGTTGCAACTAAAACCGAAGCGATTCGACAGCAGGTCTTAATCTGAACTTATCCGTAATTTTGTGTGGGATGTACCCGAAGGAGTGGACCGATTGAGTCCATATTGGAACTTCATCTAAGTCTGGTAGAAATTTTACGCTGTGCAAAGTATGGATCAAATCGGTTACTTCCTTTAAGAGTTATCGTGCGCACAAATTTTCCGAACATTTTCGAGGTACCGGAATTAGTGGACCGATATAGCCCATCTTCGAACTTAAACTAAACTTGGGCAAAATATTACGAAAGCCAAATTTTGGACAGAATCGGTTGATCCATTCGAGAGTTATCGTGCGCTCCAGCCAGACAGGCAGACGGACGGACATTGCTCAATCGACTCCAAATTGTCTGAAAAACATTTCGTCCAAACATACTTGGGCTCTAAAACCATTATTTCGATGAGGCACATTTTGCCCATATCAAAGTGTATATACGTTCGTTAGCATAAATGCTGCGGGTATAAAAACAAAAAACAATATTTAATATGGAAATCGTTAACACTAAAAATTTTGTTGTACTAATAATACCAATTTTAATCAATATTTATTTTTATTTAAGTACTGCTTGTACCACTTTAGTTCGATTTCACATAAAATCAGTCGTATCTTACCCTTACACATCAACAACGAGACACTTTTTTGGGACATTTTAATTAAGGGCTTTCTGTCCTCAGAAGTAAAAAAAGCTTCTTGTAAAATAATAAACCCAAGACCAATTTTGGTACCATTTCCGCCCTCAACGACCCTCATACCAAATTTCGGAATTTGTACGCATTTCAAAAAATCCTTATAAAATCCTTGTTCATGCAATAACAAAATGATATCAAATTGGTACCATAACAACCGCGATTCTCATTTCCAGCTCTATCAGTTCCCCCAAACCCAATTACACTGTGCAACATTTTTTAGGTGATCTTGTGCAAACAGTTCGGATTTTTTGAAAGTACAGACCCAAACGACAAGAAGCCCCATCTAAACATGGTTAAATATTGAGTTTTTAAAGTAATTCGGGGCTATATCTCTGAAACTAATGTGTATCTTCTTCTGACCTCCGAAGCAAATTTGTAGATAAGGACAAGAATAAAATATTTGGAGAAATAATGAACTCGGAAAACAACATTTATTGCCTCAAATTTCAAAATATATGCAAAAATTCCACAATTTTTATACATTTCGCACCGTTAGTTTTTCTGAATATTTTCTTTTGAAAAAATATTCCCCGGAATGTAATACACAACTCTTCAGAACATGTCATTGTTGTAAAATGCCTCTATGCCGTTGTTTTCAGTACATTTTTCAACGACGATTTCATAAAAATGTCAATAATGTAGTGAAATCCGAAATGCGAGAATAAACTGTTGATGTGAACTGTGTTTGAAATATGTGTTGTGAAAGATATGATGCAAAATACCGCTGAAACAACATGAAGTAAGCATTTTAGAGTTTCAGAATGTTCTAAAGAATTGTTTATTTTTAGAAGAATTGTTTATTTATTTGGAAGATATTTGCAAAATGTTACTTGGTTCAACTCCCAATAGTTTAGCCGATACTGACCAGAATTTCAGCAATTATGTAAAATTTGCTATATTTTATAGATTTTGATGCCCTAGATGGAGTATTTCTTATGTGGTTTTTTCAAAAGATAAATTTTACTAGTTTAGGGCTACAATATTGCCAAAGATAGCAAGGCCAAATTCCTAACCGTTTCTGAGATACAGGTCCGATAAATGCTAAAAACTGTAGTTTTAGCCCGGTTTAGATGAGGCCATAAAATCCGAACTGGATCTGACAGGACAAAACCCTACTATGGTTTTTGTAGTCTCAATATGTACTTTCAAAAAATGCATACTAGAAGTTGTTTGCATTTTCAGTGTTGCATAGTGTTATAGTACTTTACATATACGAGGGCAGTTCGGAAACTTCTGCATAAACAGAAAAAATTAAGTGTTTTGGAAACTTCCATCTCTGTTATGAACACATGTTAAATTTTGTTTCGATCTGGAAAACTCCTTCATATAGAAACAGGTGTTAAAAAAGACGCATCCGCAATTTTTTTACAATGGAAAAATTAGAAATGCGTGCTGTCATTAAATATTTTCATAAAAAAGGTTTATCGGGACAAGAAATTCATAATGATATGGTGAATGTGTTAGGTGAAAGTGCTCCTTCATATGCAACAGTAAAAAATTGGGTTGCTGAATTTAAACGTGGTCGTACAAGCATTGAAGATGAACCACGTAGTGGGCGTCCAAAAACAGCAACAACAACAGAAATTGTAGCCAAAGTGCATGATATGGTATTAAATGATCGACGAATAAAAGTGCGTGAAATTGCTAATATCATGGGCATCTCAAATGATCGAGTCCATTTAATTTTGCATGGAGAACTACAGATGAAAAAGCTTTCTGCAAGATGGGTGCCGCATTTGTTAACAGTCGATCAAAAACGCATAAGAATGAACATTTATCAAGCTTGTTTGGATCGTTTTAAGCGAAATAAAATGGATTTTTAGCGTCGTTTCGTAACTGTTGATGAGACATGGATCCACCACTATACTCCAGAGACAAAAGAACAATCCAAACAATGGACCGAAGCTGGAGGAAGTGCCCCAAAGAAGGCAAAAACAATTCAATCGGCTGGTAAGGTTATGGCAACGGTTTTTTGGGACTTCAAAGGTATTTTATTGATTGACTATCTGCAAAAGGGTAAAACAATAAATTCAGAGTACTATTTTGGATAAATTAAATGTACAAATTCGAGAAAAACGTCCTGGCTTACAACACAAAAAAATAATTTTTCATCAAGACAACGCACCAGCGCACAAGAGTGTTTTAACAATGGCTAAAATCAACGAATTAAAGTACGAGTTGCTTGACCACCCACCTTATTCTCCTGATTTAGCTCCCAGTGACTTTTACTTGTTCCCAAATGTAAAAAAATCCTTGCTGGCAAGCGTTTTACATCAAATGAAGATGCAATTACAGTTGAAAACCACTATTTTGAAGACCTTGAAGAAAACTATTTTAATCAAGGGATAAAATTGCTAGAAAAGCGTTAGACGAAGAGTATTGAAGTTTCAGGAGACTATATTGAAAAATGAAAATATTATTGAAAAACTAACTATTCTCTTTCATTGATAGGCTAAAAAGTTTCCGAACCGCCCTCGTAGGTGTGAAAATTTGGGAAGAGAAACAACCATCCTCATCAGTTCCCTTATCCTTATGGGTATTTTTTCTCCAGGAAAATAATAATGATCCCGTATATTAACTTTATTATTTAAAATCAAACTAAGCTGGATCCATCGTCCGACCTACACCAACAATGAACTACAGAAACATTTTTCAAGCGGCTAATAAACCATTGGGATCCACGTCCGTGGTACGCACGGCCGCTTTGCACTCTTTTCAATGCCTGACCAGAACATTACAATTTTAGTCGATGGCAAATCTTCTCAGCGTAATATAGACGATATTTCCTGAATATTTCAAGCATGAAAAACGTCTCTAAAAATGTTACTACATCCCGCTCGTACTCGGCGAAAAAAGGTAGATCTCATATAATTGAGCCAACATAAATTGGAGTTTAATCATTCACGCAGAAAAATATATGTTAGTAATATGTTTGGATCCAAACAAATATTTGTTTGGGACTGGTTGCAAACAAATATATGTTTGGATCCAAACATAATTTGTTTGTCTCCAAACAAATATATGTTTGCAACATTTTGTAACATATCTCAATTTTATTTGTTTGGGTACCAACATATTTTTTATGTTAGAATAAATTTTTTATGGATGGAGAGAGGATTTTTGTCAAAAAGAGTAACAACAGTGAAAAGAAAAAAATGATATTATGTTGTTCTTTTTTCTTCAGTTTTCTTAATACCCTCGTTGAGTAAAGACGGTAAAAAGAGTGATTAAATCATTGTTTTGTCTTTTCTTAAAGAAATGGTGCTTTCTAGTAAATTAAACACCCAATACATTTTATAATTGGAAATTTTATAATTGAATCAAAAAAGTGAATGGAGGTATTTTATTGGACAAGGAAGAAATCGCATTTAATATTGGTAATTACATAAATAAATTTTTCATATATATATGTATATTTGAAATATGGATGTACCTATTTATTACATTACATAATCTTTGATTCCAGATGCCGATTTCCTGCTGATGATTTCAACTTTGAGGAAAATGTGTTTTATTTCACAACTAAGGAGAAGTGTTCAGCGATGTTTCTATATATTTTTTCTTTTTAAAAGTGTGAATTTTTATAAATTATTTCATTCAGTTTTTTTTATTAAGTCTGTTATACATTTCTTTGGACTTTTTTATGTACCTATGTATGTGTGTGTTGTTGCTTTTGTTTGGTATTTCTAAGCCTTTCAATAAACCACCACCATTTATAAATGTGTGTATATGTTAGAGATAGCCAGTGAGCGCTTACCGAGAGCAAGTGGGCATACATACATTTCAATGTTCTTGCTCTCAGTAAGCGCCCACTGTTGCATGTGTTTGTTTTTTTTGTGGTTTTGGGTTTGTATTTGTTTGCACCCAAACAAATATTTGTTTGCACCCAAACAAAAACATATATCTGTTTGCAGGACCCAAACAAAAACATATATTTATTTGCAGGACCCAAACATATCATATGTTTGGGACTGATTGCAAACAAATATATGTTTGCTGCAAAATATGTTTGGGACATATGTTAGAGAGGACTTTTTTTCCTCCGTGTTGATATGAGAGAACTCTCCCTTGTCCCTTCGGGGATGTTGTGGGAACATATACCTCATTTACTCATAGAGCGACACAACTCAAAAAATGGGTTTTTGGAGTTAGCAGTTTTTGGTTTTTCTACGACTTCTACTTTATCTGGTGTCAAATTTTCAAGTAGATATCTCTAAAACGCAACAAGTTCCAGCTTATTTTCTAAGAGTTTGGCATAAATCATCAAAAAAATGTTTTGAGTTTATGAAGTTCAAAAACACTTCAAATCGTGCTTGATCTTGCACAGAAATTTAGCAGTCATATCTGGCTAGCTCTTTACAAAATATGGTATCAGTAGTTATTTTTATTTTGTTGTGTAATATCCTTTTTAAGTTGGGATGTAAAATTTCAATCGGCAACTTAAAACGCGTTTTTCTCGAAACTTGATTTTTGGAGATGTGTCACTCTTTGAGTAAATGATATGTTATTACATACCATTATCCTGACTATGATAATACATATGTTATTTGACTAAAATGGAAATCTTAGCCTTTGTAGACTTTTCCGCTTCAGAAATTGTTGTTGTTGTAACAGCTTTAATTTCGTTTTTATGCTTAATCCGGTTCTGGGTCTATATCGAGTGCTAGGAAAATGGTTGCTTCGATGGGCTGTAACCACAAAGCTATTAGATTTAGTTGAGTAGGTTTGGCAGGGCAGTTGAAAAGTGTTGTGTGTCGTGCGAACCTGTGCCGGCTGCAGCATGCCGAGCGTTGTTGAGCCAAAACTACTCCGGTTTGTCGTGACATTCGCACGATTGTTCTTTTTATTAACCCTCAGCTTTTCGACTTCGTCGAAATAATGGTTTTAGACCCCAAGTATGCTTGGACGAAATCCATTTTAGACAATTTGGAATCATTTTAGCCGTGTTCGTTGGACCATATTTCCGGTTGGATAGCATGATAACTCTCGAACGGATAAACCTATTCGGTCCAAAATTTGGCAGTCATAATATTTTGCGCAATATTAAAACAAATTCTCACATCGGTACACTCCTTCAGGCAACTCCCCCACAAAATTTTAAAACTTTTCGCAAAACTGGTATGCACAATTACTCCCGAATGCAGTAAGCGATTAGGTCCATACTTTGCACATCATAATATTTTTACCATACCCAGCAAAAATCGTCATTACATACCTCCTTTCCCACCCATTATTTTAACAAGGGCATCAATGGCGCGGAATATCTGGTTATTTTTTAACCACTGAAATAGGTAGATGGTAACCACTGAAATAAGTAGATACTGAGTAGATTCTGATTACTTATTTCAGTGGTTACAAAATAACCTGATATGTCGCGCGACATGCCCTTGTTAAAATAATGGGTGGGAAAGGAGGTTTGTAATGAGGATTTTTGCTGGGTATATATGTCAGGTTCGAAGATGGTGTTCATCCGTCCACTCTTTAGGGTACATCCCTCACAAAAGTTAAATATTTTTGTTTAAATGCAGTTGAAGGTCTGTTCGCTGATCCTTTGGAAATTTTTACCAAAGCTACTCCTTGTGGTCATGTTTACAACGATATTATGTTTTTCGTGGGCAAGTCCATGCTTTCTGGTATAATGGTCCAAAAGCTCTAAATCATACGTTGACCAAAAGACTAGTGGGCGCGATATCTATCGAAAGGAATGACTCCCAAAGTTAGACCTACTTCACAAATGGGATAAGTCCATTCCTTCAGGTACCTCCTCCGCAACAGTTTTGAGATTCAAATCCATATTTTTGTCAGCATTGTTATACGTCCAAAATTCTGAAAACCCCTCTAAATACGTAATTGTTTTAGGTAAAAAAGAGTTTAAATTCACACATGTTGAGGATATATCTCTGTCGACAAAGCCGACTTATACTTTTTTACTTGTTGACATCTGCAATCTGTTGGCAGGCTTGTTGATCTAGGGATTCTCTCTTGTAACGCTGGACTTCAGTTTCTAGATCATAAAGATCCCTCATTAAATGCCGGATGTGGGTTTGCCCTATCCAACATATAGTGATTAGGATGGCTCTCACGGTAACACCGAGCAAGTACTGCAGCTAGAGCTTGCCATTGTGATGCCGTACTGGAAAAATCGATGTCTCCTCACGTAGATGGTTCGTTTAGGACATGAGGAGGCACCCTTGGACTTCTTGTTCCTGAATTAAAACTTGGCCGGAGGGTAATCTGCTCAATGTCCTCAAACAGTGTGGAGTGCTTGACCGCCACCATCATTATTCTATCACACGGCTTATCCTGGTTGAGTCCTCGACTAATATGTGTGGAGATGGCGGGCAGCGCTGTTGTCGTGCTGTGCTTCTTACGGAACCCATGCTGCTGAACGACAATAGCTAATTCTGACGCTGGGGAGGAGTAAAGCCTCAAGAGTCTTTGCTACGGGCGACAAAAGCGACATCGTTCTATAGGATTCACCTTTGCTGACATCCTTTTCTGGATTCAGTAGCGGGACCATCCTGCTTATTTTCCAGACTTCGGAAACGATTAATAACGTTGTAGGGATACCAGACTGTTTCACCATTACCATGGAGATTCCATCAGGGCCCAAACGCTTTGGACGATTTTGCGTTCCTGGTGGCATTCAGCGAAGACTATGTACCAAATTTTAGCCATTTCGGTGTTATAATGAGGCTGAACCCTTCAAAATACCGAAAATAGGGTGTACATCAAAACGTAGACCGATACCGATAAATTTCTGGGAGAAAGTTTTGCATCCTAAAAAAGGACGAAATATCAAATTTCAGCCATTGTGGTAGGATAATATAGCAAAAACCTTCACGCCCTCATATAGACACCTATTGACGCTATATGGCGTCGTGGACCTATACCGAAAAATTTCAGGTGGAAAGTTGTATACCCTTAACGAAGACTAACGACCAAATTTTAATCATTTCGGTGGGATATTGAGGTCACAACCTTCAAAATACCGAAAATCAGGAGGTACCGTTCTATGGGGGCTATATGAAGACGTGGAGCTATACCGACAAATTTCAGGTGGATAGTTGTATACCTCCAAAGAAGATTAATTACCAAATTTCAGTCATTTCGGTAGGATATTGTGATCACAACCTTCAAAATACTGAACATCGAGAGGTAACGTTCTATGGAGGCTATATGAAGACGTGGACCTATACCGAGACATTTCATATGCGTTTAATACCCCAAATGAAGACAAAATACAAAATGTCAGCCATTTCGGTGAAATATTGAGGCCACAAGCTTCAAAATACCGAAAATACGGAATTACCGTTCTATGGCCTGTACCGACAAGTTTCTGGGGGAAAGTTTTATACCCCCAACGAAGACTATATACCAAATATTTCTGTTGTATGGAGGCTATATAAAGGCGTGACCTATACCAACATATTTCATATGGAACGTGTAATACCGCAAATGAAGACCAAATACCAAATTTAAGACATTTCGGTGTATTAATGTGGATACAACATTCAAAATACCGAAAATCGGCAGGAACCGCTTTCATATAGCAGGCGTGGACATATACCTACAAATTTCTGGGGGAAAGTTTTATACCCCCAACGAAGACTAAACACCATTTTCAGCCATTTCGGTGTGATATTGAGGCAAAAACCTTCAAAATACCGAAAATCGGGAGATATCGTCCTATGAGGGCTATATCAAAACGTGGACCTATATAAACATTTGATAGTAAAAATGTTTCGTAGCCACAAAAACACAAAATACAAAGTTACGTGGTCAAATGGGACTAATACTGCAAATATCTTAAAGTGATGCGTACTATATATGGAGCGTTATATGGGCGCTATAACAAAACGTGGACCTACATATATAAACAAACTTTGGTAGAAATGTGTTTTAGCCTCTGGAGACATAAAATACCAACTTACAACCAATTCGGTGGTAAAATGAGACAAATATCTTAAAAATTCCTTAAAACGCGTCACTTTGTATCCAAGTCCTACAAAATGTCATCCACCTACTTCTATCCGTTCGGGCGCTAGAGTGATTTCCACAGACGGACAGACGGACGGATATGGCTATATCGATGTAGAATTGCACGCTGATCAAGAATACATATAGTTGGGGGGGTCTACAATGATTACTTCGAGTAGTTACAAACGGAATGACAAACTTAATATACCCCCCATCTTATGGTGGATGGTATAAAAGTGTGCAGTCCTCAGGAGGGCCTGGAATGTAAAAGAATGCTTGTTCCCATGTAGTTCGGAGTACATCAGCGAAATCATCAGAAGAGTTAAAACATCCAAAGCACTGGGTCAGTGATCCAGACATTTGAAAATGGTCAGATAGAAAAGGAGATTCCTAACGTCCTATATGACTTACTGTGTCGAACAGATGAACACAACCTTTGACGCCATTTAGAAAAAATCTTTTAACTTCAATAATAACCCTCTCTAACCGCCTGTCCGAAGCGTACATATTTGAACTAAAATTGTTCTATGCTTAAATGTGCACTTTTTTCCACCGACAGCCATGAAAGTTGATTGTTTGTATGCTCGAAGATACATACCTCTGTCATGTCGTATGTTGACACATATGGTTAGCTAGCGGCGAGGGTGTTGGTTTTTACTTCTTGTTGTCATCCTATTAACGATGTTATCAACGCTTAGTGTTAAATGCATAGGATGTCAGGCATGGATGGGCTGCGAATAGTACGATGGTGTGGATGTGACATGAGACAATCGTATCCGTTTAGCCCAAATCAGCAGCATTTCAAATGTTTGTCAATCTGGGACTTAATTCAAACTGAGAAAGAGAGAGAGAGAGAGCTATCACGGTGCTGTTGAACCAACTTTAAATGGAAAGTGGTTACACCAGGGAAGTTTTTGCGGATTCTGAAACTACAATGTTCATAAAAGAGAAAATACAAAAAAAATAAACAAAAAAATCTCCGGAGCGCTTTTAAAAAAAATAGAATTTTTAGGGTTTTTTAGGTTTTCATGATTTTGCTTGGAAACCGCTAGACTCATCAAAATGGAACTAAAGAATATGTTGTAACAGTGATATTTCTCTACAATATTCTCGTAGATTTTACCATTTTTGGGATATAGAAGTTCAAATTGCGATAATTCACTGACTGTATCGTCTCCTTATAAAAAATGTTATGACTGCAATTTCCCAACTTAAACTTATATATCTCAAAAGTGGTTCAACCTAGGAAAAATTACAAAAGCCAATCTTGTAGAGAGATATCACAGCTATAAGATTTTCTCTAGACCCATTTCGATAAGACTTACTGTTTTCAAGCAAATTGTAAAGGTTTTTATCCCCTAAGAATTCAACGTTTCCAATTTTACCCTTTTTCAAAGTGCAGGGTATTGCCACAATCGATTATCATTTACGAAAACAATCCTTTAAACTCATTACAACAGAATGTATGTAGGTTATGGCCATGTAATTTATCCAACAACAACCCCGTTTTGTAATGTAACAGGAAAAACTACGATAAATATGGTATCAATCAAAGCGGAAAGCCTTAATGATGCAGGCTGCCAGTATTTAACTGTGGGAGGAGATTGGTCGATTATATTTTAATGGCAACAATGTTTTGTTTACTTTACTATGTCGGATGCACAACACAGCGAGAACAGGCATCCTGTATAAATCATGTTTGTAATTATATGAAATTCGTTGAACTACTCTGACGACAACAGGAGTTTGTTTTTTTACTATTTTTAAATTTTTTGTAATTATGAAAATTTAAATTGAAAATACATATATTAGAAAAACATATGTATGTTTGCATATGTATGTGATTCAACATGTCCAACAAAACAACATAATAACACTCCATGAAATTTGACACATGATACTAAAATGCTTCACTAATCTTGAATAATAATTGCTATTTTCATTTGATAAATAAACATTTATTTGACAAATGAAATACATAGGCTTTAATTAAAAAGTTTCAATTAAATATGTTAACTAGCAACGTTTAGTCAAAGTGTAAAATATGTGAGTCATAGTCATAATGAGTCTTTCATCTGAATTGTAGGCACTAATAAGGCGGGCCAATAAGGCCAACGATAAACTCTTGAACCACAAGGGCATGGATAAATACTCATAGCTATCATAAATAAATACTCATAGCAGAGATCTTAATTTGGACCTACTAATGTATGGGAACTCTGCCGCTCTTGTAGAAATAGCAAATTGAAGTTGGTGAGGAAGGATTAAATCCATCATCTGATCAAACCGGCGGTATACGTTAAGGCGTATGCAAACTCGAGACGGGTGCATGCTCGGAATCTTTGGCAACAAAAATCAGACTTTGGATCTTAAGGCATAGGCGGTATTCTACAGGGAGGAGAAACATTCTCCATGTGGTGGAACTTGACGATCTTTCACTTGCCAGTCTGCAAAAGACAAATGGCATGGCGTATTACGTTTCACATGCTATCCACTTCATTGATGAGGGGGTTAAACCTCCCGAGCGTCACAAAAGAGGGGGAGGAAACCATGGTGCCGTGATATAACTCCCAAAACGATTTTGAGAGCTATGTCCGACTCCACCCCGCGGACATAACGCCCAATGGGAATTATGACCATTTTTAAAATTTAAGTGATTTTTTATTTATTTATTTTTTCCTTTTTTTTAATAAAAAACTGGGATTTTGTACAAAAATACCTTTCGATTTAAAGAAAATGCTAATTTATTTGAAAACAAGTAAGCAAAGGCTATAGTCGGACAGGGCCGACCATACGATACCCTACACCACTACCCTGCGAGTTAGCTTTCAGCAAATCAAAGTTTCTTTTGGACAAATAAGCTCATTGTAAGAAATAAATTTTTGGAGTCTTCAACCTTATCACATTAAGTTTAAATAACAATATAATAATTGTTCCACAAACATCACAGAAGGGACAGGGCGTGCACCACGATTCATATTACAGCAATAGTATGGGGCCTACTGTTTATCGCCGAGTCCGAAAGGCATGTCTTAAAACACCACCTGTAGAGAAGTTGTACATGGTTGAAATACTTAGAAAATGTCGCCAACTTTACTGAGGGGTATTTTGCCATCGTTGGAAATTTGATGTTTGCTGGCCGGGAATCGAACGCCCGACCTTCAGCGTGCAAGGCGGGTGTGCAAACAATTGTACAATGGTGGCACCAATAAGTAATTTTAGAACGGACATTTAGTCTGGACCTAATTTTTTGCATATTTTGACATATTTGCTAAACCATATGCAAGACTTTGTGTCCTAAATATCCCATCGAATTTGCTAAAAGTTTGTATTAAGTATTCGTTAATCACAATTTTCGACCTGAAATTTATCGGTATAGGTCCAGGTCTTCATATAGCTCCCATAGAACCGTACCTTCTGATATCCGGTATTTTGAAAGTTGTGGCCTCAATATCAAACTTAAATGGCTGACGTTTTGTATTCAAAAACTTTCCACCTGAAGTTTGTCGTTATATGTTTGTCGTTCATATAGCTCCCATAACCAGAACCTACCGATTTTCTGTGCTTTGAAGGTTATGGTCTCAATATCCCTCCGAATTGGCTAAAATTTGGTATTAGGTCTTCATAGGGGGTATTAAACTTTCCATCTGAAAATTGTCGGTATAGGTCTAGGCGTTCATGTAGCTCCCATACAACGAAAGCTCCCCATTTTCGACATTTTGAAGATTGTGGCTCTTGTTACAGATTTCTCTATTTTATTGACTTGTCTGAAGTGAATTTCAAACAGAAAAATGTACACATAAACATTTTAGAAGAAATTATTGAAATATATGTAGCATACGAAAATATTTCGCATATTTTTGCAAATGTGATATATTTCGATTGGAATTTAATTAGAAGCCAAAAATATGCAAATTTTACAAAAATGGGTGTTGCATAAAATGCCGCTGTCTACATATCATTGAGCTGATATTAATCGGGGTGCTCTCATTGATATGAGAGAAGACTCCCTTGTCCCTACTGGGATGTTGTGGAACAATTATATACAGTACATTTTAAGAAATATTCTTAAATTTGAAAATTGGCGTTGTTTAGCAATTTCTGCTACATCTTCAAATTTTGGACAATTGGACAGGTAATATGATAGGGTTCCACGCAATTTGTAAGAACTGGGAATTTGTCTGTCATGACAGAGACAATGTAGCATGGGAAGAAGATGTGGTTCTCTTCACAAAACTCATTATATCTTAGGCAGTAGGTCCGTTACCAAGCACACATATTATTGCAATTTTCATCAGAGGAAAGATCGGTAGTTAATTTTTCATATATAGGCGACTTTGTCGGTATATGGCCTCCAGGGATTCAAATATGGACCAAAAATAAAATGTTTTTATTTAGCATACAAAAGTAATGGTCCATTGCACTCGCTAAATAATATCAGATCATCATCAAAAATTGTAGGCATCTTCTTCGACCTAAACCCCTATCTCGCGCAAAATTTTGTGACTATTGATCTATAATTGCGACCTCTAGTATGCTTCTGATTACATTACAAGCAAAACACTGGATATATTAGGCTGTAACTCTGTTATCTGACCACATAAATCAACATAATTGGCATTAATTGAAAGGGCAAGAGTTGTCTTTCCAAATATTGTTTATGTGGGGGGAATGTGTGGTCCAGGAATAACGATATTACCGGTATATTAAAAATTTTCACAATTTGCACACAAAAGTTGTGGTCAATTTAACCCTCTAAACATCATCCGATCAACATCTCAAATTGCAAGCTTCTTCTTTGTCATATAATCTTACATTATTTAAAATTTCGAGGCGATCGGACTATAATTGCGACATACTGAGCCGCACAATATCGGTTAAAAATTTTGTTTTTGGTCCATTTCACCCGCTAAATATTTCTCGATCATCACCAATAAGAATAGGGATCCATTCTGGCCTGAACTCGACATCCATACAAAATTTCGTGACGATCGGTCCATAATTGCGGCCTGGAGCGTGTTTCCAATTTATAATGGACAGACGGACGGACGGACGGACACACATCTCAAAATCGCTTTATCTCGTCGAGATATGAAGATTGGGGTCTCCGACGAATATTTCGCGGTGTTACATGAATTTTTACCAAAACAAACTTATAATACCCTTTCCACATTGTGGTGTAGGGTATAACAATTTTGAAATTAAGATCGTTGGGAGTTATGTCCGCGTTTTTTCTGGGAGCGGACATAACGCCCAAAATCATTTTGGGAGTTATGTCCGGGCACCGGAAACCATCAGCGACTACCAAGAAGTGGATCGTCGTGTAGGACCCATGATTGAGGTCAACCGAATAAACCTCCATCGAAGTAAAACGGGAACAAAAACCCTGATGGAGAAAATCAATAAAGGTAATATTCACATCCGAGTAATCCAGGCATCCTTGGAATGTAAAGCTCAACGTCTCTGGACTAAACCATGTAAATGTTTTTCCATAGTATGAAGGGTATATTGAGTTTGTTTTTCCGTTTGTGAAGCATTGAAATAATCATTTTCTAGTGTATAAATTGTTGCTACGAATGTAACAGGTGCATTTAAGTTAATCTGGATGAATTTAATTTAATTTAAACATTTGAATTGTAACTTAAATTTTTGTAAAACTAATTCAAATAAAGTAAATTCTTAATACTTTATTTGAATTAGTTTTACAACAACAACAAATATATCGAATTTTCTACAATAATGTAATTATCACGATAGTTCACTGGCGGTTTACTGTCGTGATATGATTTACAACTCATACTCGATGGTTGAAGCATAGACTGTTCTAGCGGAAAGAATACCACAACAACAATAGTCATTCAGTTTTAGCCTTCTTCTACAGTGCGAAGTCATTCATTGTTACCCCTTCTACTCTCTTGTATTTGTTACCTGTGCCCCATTCTTTATTTTTCATTCATCCGTCTGTTGGGTGTATGTGCATTTGCGAATTGATGTGTTCGCATATTGTGTGAACATTGTAGAACATCATAGATCGAAGATCCTATGATTCAAGTTGGTGGTCCAGGACGATGCCGAAGAACTTTGCTTCTAAAGAGAGCTCTAATGTGAAACATCAAGCGTCGGTAGGGTGAATGGTTTAACTCTTGTCTTGTTCGTAAACAGAATCAGCACTGTCTTAGATGGGTTCACTCCAAGACCATCGTTGTTTGCCCATATCGATAGTTTGACTAGAGATCATTGCTTGAGTTTCGATAGTGTTCTTTAGAATTTCCCGCTGATAAGCTATCGTTTTTATTCGTAGTTTATCATATTCCTTAAGTATTTCGTTTATCACTTGAGGCTACAGCATAGACAATAAAAAGTGACAGACTTTAGAATGGAATTCTCACCGATATTTGAGTTGAATATCCTGCTGTCAAATAAATTTATCAGTTGTGAGGAAACACCTACGTTAGAAAGTGCATTATGGATCGATTTGACATGGATCTATTAACGTTATTAAAGGAACCTTCTTTGTTAAGAAAGGCTGCTAAAGTATAGTTCGGTCTCCATCAATTGGCCTTTGATGTAGCCATGTTAGGCAGGAGTAATAGCAGTACTTGACACTCTAGCCCTGATTCCATGGTCCGGCTGCCTTTCTAAGATTTTCAATAGAAAGGAAGATAGGCTGATCGGTTACACATAAAAATATGGTCGTTTTCCTGCCCATGACATTGAAATTATTCTAGGCGATTTCAATGCCAAAATTGGAAAAGAGAATATCTTTGTCCCAACAATCGGGAAATTCAGTACCCCAGTGAAACACCTGGAAAGGGAAAAAGGCTGGTGGACTTCGAAGCAGCAAACAAATATGTAGTTTGTAGTATTAGATTTAAGCATCTTAACATTCATAAGGGCACCTGGCTGCCTCCAAACCAAAAAACAAGAAATCGAATTGATCAAGTTGTGATAGATGTAATAGATCACGTTGTGATAGTTGCAGCAAAGGTATTTTCCCGATTAAACGTAGCAAATAAAGTACCAACAGACACAACACGGAAGTTGGGCATCGGTAAGCTGCAATCACAACAAAGAGTCACAGAATATTCCACTCAACTGACTCAATTGCTTAATCAAAAGACTCTAACATATCAGCACAGTGGCAAAATAAGTATTGCCCACTCTATATAGAATACATACTTGGATATCAAATAGCCAAGAAATCCATCCGAAGAGAAAAATGCTACTATACAATCAGTAGCAAAGCACGAGACAGGTATTTGGAGAAAAGGAGAGAGGTGAAAAGTCTTTTCCGCAGCAAAAATACAGAAATTGAAAAGCTGTAGTGTAAAAAAATGGAGATGTACAGAACCAGAGTGAAGTCAGAAAATTCTACAAAAGAGTAAATCATCTAACTTTGGTACATCGTGCTTTAGAGCCCAGCAAGTTAACGGATACAGATAGTGCGCTCAGAATATGGAAAAATCATTTTACCAAACTGTTGGCATCGTATTCGCTAGGACGGATACCACAGATTCGGTCCCAGAAGATGGTATTGGATGTATACCGACCGGCTAAGATGAGATAAAGACAACAATAAACCGGCTGATGGATATTAAGGATTCAGGGGCCGAGTTGAGCTGTTCAGGACAGGAGGCGAAAAAATGGAAAGGTGTATGCATCAGCTAGCTAGCACCATCTGCCTGGAAGAATGCGTACACGATTATTGGAACCTGAACATCCTATATCCCGTTCACAAGAAAGGAGATAAGACTGTGTGCTGTAACTATAGGGGGTAAGTCTGCTCCCTATTGCCTATGGCCAATAAAATAATTGGACCATACCAATGCGGCAAATCCTGGAGAAGACCCAAGAGATGCAGATCGACACATACCACCTTTTTGTCGATTACAATGCAGGCTTCGACAGCCCCCTACGTGCGAAGGTATTCCAAACCATGTCTGAATATACCTGCAAAGCTCATTCGGCTTTGTAGAATGACATTAACTGATACTCGGTCTTCAGTTAAAATAGGAAAGAACCTCTCCGAAAAGTTTAGCAACAAAAGAGGTTTCAGACAAGTAAAATGCCTTTCGTGTGACTTATTCGGCATTCTGCTGAAAAAGGTTATACGAGATGCGAAGGTCAAAAGATGTGGAACAATATATACAAACAGACGTATGTTACTTGCTTATGCCGATGACATTGACATTATGGGCCGATCGGTAAAGGAAGTAACTGATACCTTTGCAAAAGTCGAATGGTAATCTGCTAAAGTGGGTCCGGCGGTAAATGGCGAGTAGTCCAAGTTGATTGGTGGTGTCGGCGCGCAATGCGTTCATAGAGATCGGACCAATTGTTGACGTTGGTTCCGCACCGCCGTAAACATAACAAACAACATCAGTTGTGAAATAAAAAGAAGAATTATATTGGCCAACAGATGCTACTTTGGCTTAAGTAAGCAGTTCAAGAACAAAGCCACATCTCGTCAAACAAAAACAACGCTTTACAAAACACTGATACTACCCGTGCTGATTTATGGTTCCGAAGCCTGGGTACTTGCACAAGCAGACAAGGCAGTGCGTGTGTTTGAGAGCAAAATTCCTCGAAAAATCTATGGACCAATATGCGTTGACTGTGAATATCGACGTCATATGAACTACGAGCTTTATATGCTATGTTCTGGGGCAAGTCCATACTTCCTGCGATAATGGCAAAAAATTTCCAAAAAATCCTGCAGGTACCAACTAAACCGATTTGGTCCTAAAGTAGTACATCGTATTATTTCTTACATCCTCGAATTATGTGCGAAATCGACTAAATCGGGCTACTCTTTCGGGTACCTTCCACACAAAGTTTGGAAAGAATGCTGTTTAAGGGCTCGTCAGGCATCGTTTTTAAATTTGTGGCAACATGTTGTGTATGCGGCCCTAGTTACAATTATTTTCGAGGGCAAATCCAAAAATCCCCTATAGACGTCAAAGGTATTGTGTTTGCTTCCTTTCTTTAGGAACGAGGCTGAGGATATATCTCTGTCGGCACAGCTGACTGATACTTTCTTACTTGTTACTATGTGGGGAGGGTATTATTAGTTGGTTTTATCCAAAAAGTTTGAATCGTGTCACGTCTTCATGTTATTATACCCTACAACACTATGTGGGGAGGGTATTATAAGTTGGTTTTGGCTAAAAAGTTTGTAACGCATCGAAATAATGGTCGTAGACCCATACTTATATATACCAAAATGAATGTCTCGACGAGCTGAGTCGATCTGGCTATGTGTGTACGTCCGTCCGTCTGTCCGTCTGTTTATCTAAACTTTGTAAACACGCTACAGGTCGCAATTTTGATCGGATCGTAATGAAATTTTGGATGTTGATGGGGGTCCCGGAGGGGAAGAAGCCTATTGATGTTGGTGATGGTCGGATAATATTTAGGGGTCGGAAAGGCCAAAAAACTTAGGTGGATAAAAAGACAACGTTTTTTTCAAAGCGAATATCTCAGCTTCTAAATGGGGTATACCAAAAGCAAAACCCGACAAAGAAAGTAGAACATATCACCTTTCTAACGATGTAAAGGAGGTGCTCGTAGGTGATCAAACAACGAAGATATCACAATAGTAGCAAATAAAACCCCAATTTTCATTTTTGCGATTTTAATTATAATGACGAATATCGCAGCTTTGTTTGGAAACTTTCCAAAAGGAAAGCCTGACTATGAAAGTAGAAGATCCCGTCTTTACAATGATGCAAACTATGTCGGCGTAGGTAATCAAATAACGGAGATATCGCAATAGTCGGTAATACATCCCATTTTTCTATTTTTTTTTTGGAAATCACGCTACAGGTTGCAGTTTTGGATCATCGGATCATCACGAAAATTTGGGGGTTATTGGGGGTCTCACAGATGAAGAAGTCTATTGATTTTGGTGATGGTCGGATAATATTTAGGGGTCGTAATGGGCAAAAAACTTATTTGCATAAAAAGACAAAGTTTTTTCCAAAGCGAATGTCTCAGCTTCTATATGGGGTATACCAAAAGCAAATCCTGACAATAAAAGTAGAAAATATCACCTTTCTAATTATGTAAAGTAGGTTCTCGTAGGTGATCAAACAACGAAGATATCACAATAGTAGCAAGTAAAACCCAAATTTTAATTTTTGCGATTTTAATTATAATGACGAATATCACAGCTTTGGTTGGGGACTTTCCAAAAGCAAAGCCTGACTATGAAAGTAGAATATCCCATCCTTACAATGATGCAAACTAGGTCGGCGTAGGTGACCTACTAACGGAGATATCGCAATAGTCGGTAATACATCCCATTTTTCCATTTCTTTGGAAATCACGCTACAGGTCGCAATTTTGATCAGATCGTCACGAAATTTCGAGGGTTATTGGGGGTTTCACAGGAGAAAAAGCCTATTGGTTTTGGTCATGGTCGGATAATATTTAGGGGTCGGAATGAGCAAAAAATTTATTTGGAGAAAAAGTCAACATTTTATTCCAAAGCAAATATCTCAGTGTCTATAAGGGGTATACAAAAGCAAAACCTGGCGATGAAAGTAGAAAATATCTCTTTTACATCGATGTAACGTAGGTTGTCGTAGGTGGTCAAACAACAAAGATATCTCATTAGTCGCTAATAGAACCCAACTTTTCATTTTTGCGATTTTAATAATATTGACGGATATCACACGTTTGGTTAGGGACCTTCTAAAAGCAAAGCCTGACTAAAAAAGTAGAAAATCCCATCTTTGAAATTATGCAAAGTAGGTTGGCGTAGGTAGTCAAATAATAGAGATATCGCAATGGTCGATAATGCATCCATTTTTTCCACTTTTTCTGCAATCACACTACCGGTCGGAATTTTGATCGGATCATCACGAAATTTTTTCACAGAGATAGAAGCCTATTGATGTTGGTGATGTCGATAGTAGTCAAATATAAAATTAAATATTAATTATTTTGGTTCAGTTCGCCTTGAGTCATTTGGTATAAAAGCCAGATAGGTGAAAACTTTCGTATCTCCCTAAATGAAATGTTCGAATGAAAATATTATGCACAGAGGTAGTGGTGTAGGGTATCACATAGTCGGCCCCGTACCGACTATAACCTTTTTCTCACTTGTTTTTGTTTAGTACTGTTTGGCAATTTATCATGGAAAAGCTTACGCCACTACAACGTTTACAAATCGTTCAACTTTATTACGAAATTTTCTTGATGTTCAGTGATGAGGCACACTTCTGGCTTTATAGGTATGTAAAGAAGCAAAATTGCCGCATTTGGGAGTGATGAGGCACACTTCTGGCTTTATAGGTATGTAAAGAAGCAAAATTGCCGCATTTGGGAAGAAGAGCAACTCAAAGAGATTTAAGAGCTGCCACTTCATCCAGAGATTATAACGGTTTGTAGGGCGGTGGAATCGTCGGACCCTATTTCTTTAAAATGATGCCGGTTAGGACTTCATCGTCAATGGCGACCGTTATTGCGTCGTGATAACCGACTATTTGATGTCTGAAATTGAAGATCGTAATCTCGGCGACATTTGGTTTTAACAAAACGGTGCCACTTCCCACACATCGCATCAATCAATGGATTTATCGAAAGAACACTTTGGTGAGCACGTTTTGCACAAGTCGATTGGCCACCAAGATCGTCTCATATCACTCCGTTGGAATTTTTCCTGTGACAATATGTAAAGTCAAAATTGTATGCCGCTTCCGCCAGTTACCAGTCGAAAAGCTTGCACGAGTCATTGAAAATTGGACGCAAGGGATGGACCGCCTGAGACGTAACCTTGACCAATATTTGTTAGAAATAATCTGCAAAAAATAAATGTCATCGAATGTTCTTTTAAATGATAATAAACATTACCCATTCAATTTGATTTTTCTGTGTTTTTCTCTTTAAAGAAAATAGGAACCCCTAAATGAATCACAATTTATATACCAAAATTATATACCAAAATCAACGTCTCGACGAGCTGAGACGATCTGATTATGTGTGTCCGTCCTTTTTCCCGTCTGTGCATCAATTTTCATCGGATCGTCACCAAATTTTGAGTGTTGTTGTGGTCAGATAATATTCAGAGGTCGGAATGGCAAAAAACTTATGTGGAGAAAAATTCAATGTAGGGTTATTCCAAAATCCCGTCAATGAAAGAAGAAAATATCACCTTTACAATGATGTTAAGTAGGTTGGCTTAGGTGGTAAAAAAGGGAGGCATTCATTAGTCGGTAATACATCCAATTTTCCATTTTTTGATTTGAATGGTAATGCCAGGGGCGGCCATGTCTTTTTATTATTTTGGTCCAGATCTAAAACATATTTACCAGTGAAGAACTTGTGCACAGAGTAATGGTGTAGTCGGTCCCGTACATTGATATAAATGGAACCCATTAAATGAAGTATTCTGTTTCGAAGATGTGGTGAATCTAGTATAATTACTAAATGCCAAATCGAAAGGATAATTTTGAGTGAATGACATTTTTCTTATCCAAAAATAAATCTGATTAATTTTATTGAAAACTGTTTAAGTTTATTGGAATTGCATTGCTATAGGGGAAAATATGTATGTACACCCTCAATATTTGCCCTTCAAATAACAAGCACATTATGACGCCGTAATTGCATTTAGCTTAGTTTTTAATTACGCTCTGCTTTGTTGTAAATACAATTACATACAACTAATTTGATATTTGCCAATAATGCTAATAAGATACATATCTGTTCATCCTGCTATCACAATTATGTAATTTTGTTGTAAATGTGAATTTTGTGCGTCAGATTATACGACACCTTCCATGTAGAGGTGTGTGTGTGAATATGAAAGCGTGTAATTAACATTGTATTATTATAATAATCGTATAAATAATTGATTGCAAATAAAGCGTAAAAACTGTAAAATACAAATAAACAAAATCGTCATAATGTCATGCCGCAGAATGCCAGAACATAACACAACTACACAAAAGGATCATCGAATCGAATTTAAAACGTTAATGAGTTTATTGAATCTGTTGAAAAACGTAATTAAATACCATTTAGTGTGAAGGTTGTGGGGTTGGTGGGTGGTGCACAGGGGGTGATAATAAGTATAATAAAATTTTGTGTCAAATACAATTATACAGATTTTGTGGCTGCGGATTTAAAACAGGGGTTGTTTCAATTTACAATTATAATGATAATTATATTATTCCCAATAGAAAATCGAGTCTTCGACGACATTTTCGTCGACAATTCGTTGACGTATGCTCCAAAATTGTCATGTACGATAACTTGCATGACCATGTCTTGCATTGTGTCGTGGCAACAAACCCAACAAATTTTTAAAAAGCGTGCTATGAAATGATTGTTCACATATTGATTCAAATATACAATTTTTATTTTGGAATAATTGTAAGATAATAAAATCATCAAATTCTGAAATCAGGTCAATACTAAACAGTGTGCTTTTACCAAAGAGCGGTAAGTCAGAATAATTATATTAAGGAACTTTAAAAATAATTTAAGTTATTCTTTTAATACATGTATGTAGGAAGTCATGAAAATTTCTGAAAATTCCAGCGGTTTTAAAAGATGCGGTAGTGGTATATGGTAAGATTATAGATTATATTAGTGGTTATTTTACAACATCCATTCATAATGTTTTGTTTTTTATACCCTCCACCATAGGATGGGGGTATATTAAGTTTGTCACTACGTTTGTAACTACTCGAAATAATCATTGTAGACCCCACAAAGTATATATATTCTTGATCAGCGTGCAATTCTACATCGATATAGCCATGTCCGTCCGTCTGTCTGTCTGTCCGTCTGTCCGTCTGTGGAAATCACTCTAGCGTCCGAACGGATTGACGTACGTTGATGAAATTTTGGGAAAATATGTTATATTTACGTAGGACTTTTGGTATTGAAAGCGGGCTATGTAGGTCCACGCTTTCGTATAGCCCCCATACAAAATGACGCGTGACGCGTCGTCGTTTTAAGGAATTTTTAAGATATTTGGCCCATTTTACCACCGAATTGGTTGTAATTTGGTACTTTGTGTCTCCAGAGGCCAAAAAATATTCCTACCAAAGTTGGGTTATAAGGGCCAACTTTTTGGTATAGCCCCCATATAAGGCCCCATATAAAGTACGCGTCATTTTAATATATTTTGAATGTATTAGACCCATTTGACCACAGAATTGGTTGTAGTTTGGTATTTTGTGTCTTCAGAGGCCAGAAAACATTCCTACCAAAGTTGGGTTATATAGGTCCACGTTTTGGCATAGTCCCCACATAAGACCCCTTATAAAGTACGCGTCATTTTAAAATATTTTGAATGTATTAGACCCATTTGACCAAAGAATCGGTTGTAACTTTGTATTTTGTGTTTCCAGAGGCTAAGAAACATTTCTACCATAAAATGTTTATATAGGTCCACGTGTTGATATAGCCCCCATAATGCAATATCTCCCGATTTTCGATATTTTGAACGTTTTAGCCTCATTATCACACCGATATGGCTGAAATTTGGTATTTAGTCTTCTTTAGGCGTATAAAACTGTCCCCCAGAAATTTGTAGGTATAGGTCCACGCCATCATATAGCCCCCATAGAACGGTACCTTCCGAATTTCGGTATTTTGAAGGTTGTGGCCACATTAATCCACCGAAATGGCTGAAATTTGTGGTGGAGGGTATAAAAAGTTCGGCCCGACCGAACTTAACGCTTTTCTTACTTGTTTTTTTTTTTGCAGAGGTCGCCCCTCTATAAGTTGTGATGAGAAAATGAGGCGCGGATAAGTTCAAAAATAGGTGGATCGGAGAATATTAAGGAACGAATTTTTATAAATGTAAGATAAAATGTATTAAATTATATATTTTTGTAATAAATTCCCAGTAGAAAGTGTCTTGAAGACAACATTGACGAATCGTTTAAAACAATGCTATATCCCTGAAGACACCTTGCAGACAGCAATGTGAAATCATCGACGAAATTTTCACACAAATGTCCCAGTATTCGTGTAAGACAACTTGAGCGACAGGGTAAGCGAAGCTATCACTGACGACAACTTCGATGACTGAAACCCCCATATTTCGTTGACGACTGTTCCACAGACACTGTCCTGCTATTAGTCATCCATGACGCAAAAAAGACTATTTCATTTATATTGTCGTGTGTCAAATTTTTATTATTTTATAAAATAAAAAATTTTTCAAAATGTTATCTTAAATGAATAATACTTAGCTCACATGTTCTGCAAGTCATCATTTTCTTCCTGCTTAACCTCGCCGCACTTCGCACTTCAGCCGACCGAAGGGGGGATTCCTTTTATTTATGAATTCTGCAAAAAGAAAATTACATCAACGATTTTTGTAAATATCAACTAATATATTCTAAAATCTTACCACCAAACGTCATATTGGGATTTTAAAATTTTTCAATTGACTTCACCTAAATTCGCGAATTTAAAGAAAAAATTACAATTATTTTTATGCAATATAATCCACTTATTTTGACTTACCCTTTACTATTTAATTCACATTTTATAAACAGTAAACAGTTGTTAATTCGAGACGCGGCTTAGGTTTTTTTATAAGATTTAATTTATTACAAAAAGAAAATAAATATTTGCATAAAAATGTGTACAATTATTTCAAAGCACGCTTTTTAAGCATTTTTTGGGTTTGTTACCAAGACACAATGCAAGATATGGTCATGCAACTTGTCGTACATGACAATTTCGGAAATTTCGTCAACGTATCGTCGACGAAAATGTCATCGAAGAGTCGATTTTCTACTGGGTTTTCTAATAAATATACAAATTTGACACACGACAACAAAATGAAATTGTCTTTAGTAGTGTCTTTAACGACAAATAGCAAGACAGTGTCTGTACATCTGTCGTCAACAAAATAACGGTTTTTTGTCTTCGAAGTCGTCGACAGCTTCGCTTACCTTGTCGCCCATGTTGTCGTCCATGAATACTGGGACACTTGTGTGAAAAAGTCGTCAACGATCCCAAAGGGCTGTCTGCAAAGAGTCGTGAACGAATTGGAAATGTCGTGTACGATTCATCAATGTTGTCTTAAAGACACTTTCTATTGGGTTGTCTAATGTGGAAAACCATTTGTGCACATGTATATGTGAAGAAATTCAATAACGAAGGGGAATGAATAATAAAGAAAATAAATTCAAAAAATATTCAAACTTGTCATAAAGATATTCAAACTTGTCAGAATGCCGCACTGAAAACAGCAACAGGGTGCTTCCTTATGACTCCAGTAGACCATATACATGAAGAGGCAAAGATTTTTCCAGTACATAAACATTTACACATACTCTCGTTGCAGTACTTGCTCGGGTGTTATCGTGAGAGCCATCCAAATTACCATATGGTGGATAGGCCACACCCATTCAGGCAGGTCAAGAAGAATCTTCGTGATCTATAAGAACAGGTCCAGCGTTACAAGAGAGATCGTCTATATTAATAAGCATATTAAGCGGGTTTGAATACCATTCATACGGACGCAGTTGCATATGCCATAACCAATTATCGTTTGAATATATCGTAGCTTAGGAGCGTCAACTGCCACGACAAACCAGAGTAGTTTTGATTTTTATTAATTTTCTCGTTTAGAGTTGAGCTTAATAACCGTTGATTTTTGCAAGAGCAGTTTTGGCTCAACTACGATCGGGGTGGTGCAGCCGTCTTTACTCCTATAGAGCAAGTATCGACGACAATGTGCAAAACTTCTACCCAGCATGCGGCCCAGGCCAACTCAACAAATGGCACCTTTCTAATTGAACCGCCAAACCTTCTCAACTTACTCCAGTGGATTTGTGGTTATATCCCATCCAAGCATCCACATTTCTGGAACTGAAGTTAGACCCAGAGATATATTAAGCAGAAGAACGAATATACAAACATATAATAAAAAACGCGGTTACAACAACAGCTGAGTTAAATGTCATGGTCGATAATAGCAGAATTCCGATTACCAATTACCCCAAGATTCTAGGTGTCACATTCGACAGCATGTTTACGTTGCCCGTGCATGCCACAGCTATCCGCGACAAGCTAAGTTGTGGGAACAAGGTTTTCAAGTCCCTAGCCGACAGCACTTGGGTACAGACACTGAAACCTAGTTGACCACACATAACGCGATATGTCGGTTTGTGGTAAGCTATGCAGTCGCAGATGCCATAAACAACTATCGTTTCGCGGTAGCGCAGCTGAGGATGCACTGATGTGACACAGGTCTGCACGACACACTGCACCTGTTCAATTGCGCTGCCAAACATATCCAACTAACTCCAGTAGCTTTGCGGTTGCAGCCCATCGAAACAGTCATATTCCTAGAACTAGAGATAGACCCAGAGCCAGATAAAGTAGAAAGATGAACTTACAAACATATAATATGCTATTACAACAACAACATAAGCAGAACA
Source organism: Musca autumnalis (assembly GCF_047663935.1). Classification (NCBI taxonomy): domain Eukaryota; kingdom Metazoa; phylum Arthropoda; class Insecta; order Diptera; family Muscidae; genus Musca; species Musca autumnalis. The sequence continues at coordinate 161,650,838 of NW_027411755.1, read as the reverse complement.
TTTTCCGAAAAGAATATTTAATTGATTGGATTTTATTTAATTCAAACTACTTCTAATACGAAGTAGTGTCGGTGCCAAAAAATTTGGAAAGTAAAACAAACTAGTATGATATAAAAATAGAACCCACAAAGAGCTCTCATTCTCTTATGAATAAACGAAAATACATCTCAAATTGAATACCCACATCTTGTTTCCTCACTTGTAGCTTGGCTTATTGTTCAGCCTAAGTTTTTTTATTTTGTTACTAGCAAAGTGCCCGCTACTTCGTATGCGGAAAGGCTATAAAAACAAATAAAAAATATATAATACGGAAATGGTGAACATTTTGTTGTACTAAATACTAAGCACTGTTTGTATCACATTAGTCGGATTTTCTAGGAAACCATGAGTATCTTACCCCAAAACATCAACAGAATGCCACATTTTTTTAAGCATTTTAATAAAGGTGTCCTCAGAAGATAAAATATTCTTGTAAAAGTTTTTGTAGCATAGGTCTACGTTTCCGAATAAAATTACTAAACTAAAATTACTACGTTCAGAATAAAGAAACAATTTTGTTGAAAAGATAGAAACCGAAGACGGTTCACATAAAACCAATGGTTGAATACCTGACCAAAACCCAGGACCTTATCTCAAAATTTACAGCTTCAGCCCTACTTATTTGCCCACTACCTTTGGATATTACATGTATAAGCATAGCATACATTTTAAGTGGGAATTTTCATAACCACTCAGATCTAGTCCCAACAGTGATCCTCTTAACAAATTTCAGTAGTGGAATTCTGTAACTAATTTTTCGAGTTACCGACAAAAATCGGTAAAATTAAAATGCTTAGAATTTCGGTAATTAACGAAATTTTTATTTTTTGGAAAGGTGAGAATTGCACTTCAGAGCGCTGGATTTACCTGCTCATTCAATATCAGTGCTCCAATGGTTAGTATTATTTAGTACATCTAGAGTACACAGCATTATTTCAAATTATATATAATTTTAGCTTTATTCCCACACCCAATACCAATTTTGGAACCATTTAGTACTTTTCGTTGCCTTAAAGTAGTTATTTCCAATACCTTGTTAGTCCTCGGCGACCATAACAAATTTCAGAATTTGTACGCATTTCACAAAAAAAACTCCTTATATTATTGTTCACGCTATACCAAAATGGTACCACATTTAGTACTTTCGTACAACTGTATATAGCCTATATACCAACCTCGATTATCTTTCCAGCTCTATCAATTCCCCCAAAACCAAATGTAAAACTATTAAGTACTTTACATATAAATACATAAGTATGAATTTCCGAAACCTCCTCTTAATATTTGTAAATTCCAACCCCTTTACCAAAAACGACTCCAAGAACACATTTTAGAATTCCACCTCTGTTCCCAATACCAAAATTGGACCGATTTAGTACTTTTCGTAAATTTATGGTACGTATTTCTTAAACCACTTCAATATACCAACATTACACACCAACACTCACCCTGACTGCAACGAACAAAACAAAAGAAAAACAACAGTATTCAGACCTGTCCCTACACCCAATACCAAATTGGGTACCACATAGTACCTGTCGTATACTTATGGTATGTATTGGACAGGATATCTCAACCCTACATTAAAATTAGTACCAAATAACCAGTAATCTTAACTTAAAATCTCTGAATTCCAGCTCTATTCGTTCGTCCAATTCCAAATTGTACCAAACATTGTGCCATTTACTCTTCGTACCCATTTTCCAAAACTACTACCTCAATCCTTCTCTTCAACAATAATCTTTATTCCATATCTCAGGATTGCTGCTCTATCTGTTCACCCAAATCAAAATTTCCAAACTTCCTCAATTCTACACTCCAACAGTAACCTGACTTCCAAATTTCAGGATTCCTGCTCTACCCGTTCAACCAAATCCAAATTTTACCAAATTTAGTGCCATTTATACACATAAGTTGGAATTTCCAAAAATACCTCTATCCTTCACTCTAACAGTAATCTCAATTCCAAATTTCAGGATTCCAGCTCTATTTCTTCACCCACACCCAAATTGTACTAAATTTATTACCATTTAGTACTTTTCGTATCCACAAGTACGAACTTACAAAACTTCCTCAGTCCTACACTCCAACAATAATCTTAATTCCAAATTTCAGGGTTCCAGCTCTACCTGTTCACCAAATTTAGTAAAATTTAGTACTTTTCGTACCCATAAGAACGAATTTCCAAAACTACCTCAATCCTTCACTTCAATAGTCATCCTAATTCCAAATTTCAAGATTCCAGCTTTATCCAATCGCCCAAATCCAAATTGTACCAAATTGAGTACCATTTATTACTTTTCTTACCCATTGTACGAATTTCCAAAACTCTCTCAATCCTACACTTCAACAGTAATCTTAATTCCAAATGTCAGGATTTCAGTTCTACCCGTTCGCCCAAATCCAAATTGTACCAAATTTGGTACTTGTATTTAGTACTTTTCGTACACATATGTAAGTACTAATTTCCAAAACTACCTGCATATCTCCAACCTACAGTTCAACAGTAATCTTAATTCCAAATATTAGGATTCCAGCTCTATCCGTTCATCCAAATCAAATTTGTACCAAATTTAGTACTTTTCGTACACATTTTCAAAACCACCTCTTATATCAGCCCTACTTCCCTTTTTGATTCTCATTTCAAATTTGAAGATTCCAGCTCTATCAGTTCACATAATACAAAAAAGTACCAAGTTTAGTACATTTTAGTACTTTTCGTACACTTCTATTTCGAACTTCTAAAAACCCTGTGGTACATCTATCCTACACTCTATTAGTGACTCCGTTCTAAATTTCAGAATTCTAGCTCTTCCGTTTGCCTAATACCTTTTAGTACTTTTCTAGTTCGAATTACCAAAAACCCAGCCTTATCTGACACCTTCGGACCAAGACTGACCCTCACCCAAAATTTTAATATTCTAGCTTCAGCCGTTTGGTCTGGGCGTTGATGAATCAATCAGTCAGTCAGTGAGTCAATCACTTTACTCTTTTATTAATATAGATTGTTTACCACAACGCACATTGTTGCCGCAGTGGACAAAAATCGAAAAATGTGAGTAGCTACACCGATTTTTACAAAAATAGTTTCAGAATCTAAACCGATTTTTGAATTTGAAGGCTATTTTGCAAAAATTTACCGATTTATAGCAAAATCGGTGAAAGATATATATGGAGGCTATATCCAAATCTGAAGGCTATTCGATTAAAATTGACCGAGTTATAGCAAAATTGGGGAAAGATATATATGGGGGCTATATCCAAATCTGACCGATTTTTGTGAAATCGGGCCTAAGAAAATCACCCATGTTATATTTGAAGGCTATTCATCAAAAATTGAGCGATTTATAGCAAAATCGGGGAAAGATACATATGGGAGCTATATCCAAATCTGAACCGATATGGACCAAGGTTGATATTTATCATTCCTTTGCCCTCATAAGTACTTGTGCAAAAATTCATTAACCTAGGTCAACGCCTTCTATTATTGTCAACTTTCGTATGGAAGTGGCAACACTGTGCGACATGTCCTGGAAGGCATTATAATGACCTGCCATTCGGGAGTGTTGACTGTAGTTACTGTTGACTCCCCCAACTGTACCTCATGCTGGGTGCTTGTGGAATCTAATGGCCTGATCTGGTGGCCGTCAAGTAGGCAACAAGTAAACAAGTATCAGTCGGCTTTGCCGACAGAGATATACCCTCAGTCTGTGTGAATTGAAACACTTTTTTCCCAAAAAACTTATGTATTTAGGGGGTTTCCGTAATTTTCGTTGTATGAGCCGACAAAAATATCGGTTTGAAAAGTTTTGCGGGGAAGGTACCTAAAGGAATGGACCGACATCGTCCATTTTGGAACTGAGTCTTACATTGGGAGTCATTCCTCTCGGTAGATATCGCGCCCACCTGTAATTTCAGTTGGTCACCATATATGGTAATAAGGGCTTTGAGCGCAACATGTTGCGCTAAATTGCATTTTTTCCAAAATTTTGTGTGGGAGATACCCGAAGTAGTTGACAAATATAGTCCAAATTCTAACCGGATCATTGTCTCATAGAAAAATTACGATGTGCAAAGTATGGATCAAATAGGTTACTGCCTTCGAGAGTTATCGTGAGCACCATTTTATCGAAAAGTTTTGAAGTTTTGTGGGGGGAGGTACCAAAGGAATTTACCAATATTGTCCATCTTAGAATTGTTTTAATATTGCGCAAAATATTTGGACTGCCAAATTTTGGACCAAATAGGTTTATCCGTTCGAGAGTTATCGGGAAACCCGGGGTTTTTACAGCTTTGGGGACATTTTCTCAGGAAGTATGGCCCTGCTCCTGAAAAAATTTGTTCCGTTGTAATGGGGACAGCGAATACAAGTAGTTACAATAAAAATCAAAACGATTCGAGAGGAGGTCTTAATCTGCACTTTTCCGAAATGTTCTGTGGGTGGTACCCGAAGGAGTGGACCGATATTGACTATTTTCGAACTTGATCTATGTGTGGTAGAAATATTATGATGAGCAAAGAATAGACCAAATCGGTAAGACCCTTCGAGTGTTATCGTGCGAAAAAAAGCCAAACTTTTGTGGGGTAGTTACCCGAAGGATTAGACCAATATGGCCCATCTTCAAAATAAGCCAAATTGTGAACCAAATCGGTTACCGTGCGCTCTAGCCAGGCAGACAGACGGACGGACATTGTCTGAAACGGATTTCGTCCAAACATACATGGCGTCTAAAACCATTATTTCGATGAGGTACATTTCGCCCGAATGAAAGTGTATATACCCTCGTTAGCATAAACGGGTGTAAATAGGGCTCGTACTAAGGCCCCTCCACGCATTTTTTCCCTTAGGATATGGGACTTAGTGTATATGAGGCCCCGCAACAATATGTAGGTATGTAATATTAAATTTCAATACAAAAAAGACGTTGAAAAAATGTGGTCCGGAAAAAATCGATTTGGTATGATAGTGGAATGTTGTGTTGAATCGTCTCTGTAGAGTTCAAACATTCCAGGTGCAGATTCACAGATAACGATGTGGTGGAACGTGACCAAACGTTCACGTACATAATACAACAACAACTACTCTTAAGATCAGATATCACTTGGAATTGATCACAGCATAGCAGATAAGAAATTACAAAATGAAAAAGTACGTCCTACGGTTCCAAGGTTACGGGTTTAAGTACGAAAACTGTTAAATACACGTTTTTATTACCAAAAAGTGCAGAATGGGGTGATTTTGATATCTTATTATACACTCCACCATAAAGTATGTATATTCAAATCAGATTTCAGCCATTTCGGTTGGATGATGTGGGTGAAATTTTAAAAATACCGAATATCGGGCGGTACCGTTCTGTGGGGCCTATATCAAAAAGTGGACCTGTACCGACAATTCTCTGTTTATGACCCCAACGAAGACTAAATGCCAAATTTCAGCCATTTCAATTGGATAACGCGTCTAAAATCTGCGAAATTACCAAAATCGGACGGTATCTTCCAATGGGGCCTATATCAAAAAGTGGACCTGTACCAACAATTCTCTGTCGGTATATTGTATACCCCCTACGAAGACTAAATGCCAAATTTCAGCCATTCTGATTGTATAATGCGGCTAAAATCATCAAAATTACATAAATCAGGAGGTACCGCCCTATGGGAGTTAGATCAAAAAATATATAAATAATACAAATAGGCCAATTATATCAATAAATGAATTTAAATTGTCAATCTAAAGCTATTTGTATCATAATTATGGATAAACATACAATAAAACATCGACTTTTATTTTCTGCACGCTGGATCTGCATTTTTTCCCACTGTGCATGGGTTGGAACAAAAGGCTGTTCTAAATCCGTGCTAAAGCGTTGGGAATACTTTTTGAGAGCTACCCATTAAGATATGGTGGCTGACAAATACACAGGGCTTTCGAGTCAGCTGTTCCACTGGGCCTTCAAGTCAGCAGTTCCACAGGGCCTTCGGGTCAGCTGTTTCACTGGGCCTTCGGGACAGCAGTTTCACTGGGCCTTTGGGTCAGCTGTTCCACAGGGCCTTCGAGTCAGCTGTTCCACTGGGCCTTCGGGTCAACTGTCCCGTAGTTAGAAACCAGTAGCGCATGGTAGAAATTAGACTAAGTTTCCCCAAGCATCTACAGCCATCAACCCATAGTAACCCCGAGCATCAACAGCAGAACCCATCGTGTTCCCGATCATCTACAGCCGAACCCCGTATGCATCGATTTCCCGAGCATCAATAGCTGAACGCCGAACTCATCGTGTTTCCGAACATAAACAGCCGAATCCATCGTGATACCGAGCATCAACAGCCGAACGCCGAACTCATCGTGTTCCCGAGCATCAACACCCTAACGCAGAACCCATCGTGTTCCCGAGCATCAAACGAAACATCGTTTCCCCGTCCATCCCCAGCCGAACACCGATTACATCGTCTTCCCGATCAACTGCAGTCGAATACTGAGTACATCGCCTTCCCGATCATCTGATGCCGAATACCGAATACATCGTGGTCCCGACCATTCACACCCGAACACAGACAACGTCGTTTTCCTTGGAGAAAACCCGCTGATTCAACACGAGCTCCTCAGCTGCCGAACCCCAGCGAGCCTGCACCATCTTCCCACCAACGATCAATCCTAAACTATGTACACTTAATATATTTTTATCGCATTATACTTGTGTTTATCACAATATACTTGTGTTTATATTGTAAACTAGTGTTTAATCAATAAAGAACCCGATTTAGCCCCCAGGAAAGGAAGAATACTTGTCTTCTGATTTTGTAAGTCGAAGGTCGCACTAGCGCTGTTCCAACATGGCGACTTCGAGTTTATAGGTGAGGGGTATGAGGTAGTGAAACCGCTGTACATGGTTTTCTGTGTTTGCGATGTTGCCTCTTCCTATTATTTGTTTTAAGAAATTAGCTAGTGTGACCAAGGACTAAGGTTTAGTGGCCAAGGACTAAGGTTTATGGAGACCTTGGACGCTACTGAACATACCCCAGCCGACGACAAAACCACGTTACAGTAGTCGTCAATATTAAGATGATCGTTCATTTCCTACTGTAATATTATTTACCTTGGTTGGATTGCTAACCTAACTCCATTCCTAGTTGAACATTTCGTATGAGGATATGTATGTTTGTGCATGTAATTACAAAAAATCTACACACACTACAACGTAGCTGCTGGGAACGAAGAATTACTACATTATAAAGAAAATTCGTTATAAAGAGAACACATATTTGTTCCTTTTAAAAATAATTCGTGAACGTGTATTATCCGTTATAGAAAAAAACGACTATATTTTTGTACCATATTTTAATTTGTTCCGTAAAAATACTCTATTCGAAATAGAAAAATGCAATAACCACTTTCTTTGATTTGGATTTATTTTTTAAATTAGATTTTTCTAAGAAAACCACGTTTGTGGTTTTGCTTTCATGTTGTTTAATTAATAATTATATATCCGCCATATACGTCCGTGTGTATGGGTGCACATATACATACTTGCATATAGAAGCTATGCAACCACAGGGTTCATAAAACTAAACGTTCATTCTTGTGGAAGTTGGAATAGTAACCGTTAGGAAATACCCTGGTTACGAGACCACATTCCAAAATAGTACATAACTAACAATAGAGCGTCGGAGGTGTGGAGGGTAAAGCGCACTAAAAACACGACAACGGAAATGCGGTCCCACCTACCGTTAACCATGATTGTTGGAGTTTGCTGCTGCAAACATTAGCGTAAAGGAAAGAATACATGAACATACATATGTGTGAAATGTTCCTTGGATGTTGTTTCACTGATTTACAAAAAAATCTTAACGAAGTACACACAAGACTCATTAAAGGTGATAAATTACTCTTAAATGAAAACCTTTGAAGTCTGATATGAAAACGAATAAAACGGGATAAAGTTAATTGTTATGGTCTTCCCAAATGAACCCCGATTGTAAAGACCAACCATATACTTTATGTCAAACGCCATATTGACTCAAAACATATGATTGATCAACATAGTTTAGTACCTGTAGGAAAGGTCGACATTAGAAGGATTAAAGTCCAAGAGATCACTGATGAGAAATCATGTATTTAAGGCCTCGCTGGATTTTTTACTTATGTTATTTCTGGCAAAAAGGATTAAAATGCAAAGACAATCTACATAGTTCGAATTCGGCCGTTTTTTACAGTTTTTTATTTAAATTGCTTTGTTTCATGTCTGTTTATTTCAAATCTAGTAACTAATTTTAAACATAGTTGCAGTTGACCAACCGAACTAAAACTTTGAACACTTTTCATATTTGGATGACAATGCATGAAGATGAAACTAAAAACAATATGGGTCCACTTTTCCTATAGCCCCATATAACGTTACAACTCGATTTCAGGTATTTCGAGGATTTTATCTTCATTCTTAACCCTAATTGGCCGTAACTTGGAATTTGGAGTTCCCAATGGTATAGCAACGTCCCCACCAAATATTATGGACATAGGTCCAGGTTTTGGTATAGCACCCATATAACGGTACCATCCGATTTCAGGCATTTTAAAGTTTTTATCTACATGTTCGGCCAACATTGGCTGTAATTTGGTTATGGGGGTTCTCAAAGGTCAAAAAATTTTTATTTACTAAAAAGTTAAAAATAAAGAAATAAGAGATGGTTATAGTCGTACAGGGCCGACCATGTGATACTCTACTCCACTACACCTGGGCACTACTTTTCAAGAAATTTCTTTTATATGATTGCGACATATTTTAGCCGTCCGGTCATACATACATACGTTGATATACATGGTAACATACCAGAGATATAGAACATACATATATACGCCGTCATTACTGAACACGTAATGTATTATTTTTCGTATTTTCCCTGCAAAATAAATTGGAAGTAGTGCAATGTAGACTGAGTCTGCGCATAATTTTAATGTAGACCGTTGTTTTGAATTCCGTTGTGTCACGTGCGATGAGGTCTTTAAAAGTTTTAACCAAGTAAAATCGAATTCTATTGGGCTAGATGATATAGATCCAAAATTTATAAGATTAATACTTCCAGAACTTTTACCATATTTTACGTACCTCTTTAATTCTATCCTGACCACAAGTTCATATCCAACAGTATGGAAACACGCAAAAGTAATTCCTGTCCCTATATCTAATCACGATTTCCGACCTATTTCTATACTATGCTACATGTCAAAAGTCTTTGAGAAAATATTACATTCTCAAATGACAGAATATCTCCTCCGGGAGTCCTTGCTTACTGATAGGCAGGCAGGCTTTCGCCCTAACCACAGCTGTACTACGGCACTTGTAGAGGTGTGAGAATCGATACGAAAGCATGTTGACGATAGTAAGATTAGTTTTTTCGTACTGTTGGATCACTCTAAAGCCTTCGGTTGGGTGGATCACCTACATCTTTGCATGAAACTAAGGCGTCTTTTAAATTTCACTTCAACAGCTTCAAACCTAATTATGTCCTACCTTAGCAACAGGATACAGTCAGTTTGTTCGGGAACTATGAAATCAAAGCCGTTATTAGTACCCAAAGGCGTACCTCAGGGCTCAATCATCGGTCCTTTGCTTTTTTCAATATATACAGTCAAATAACAATGTACGCTGACGATGTTCAAGTCCTGTTAAGCGGGCCCGTTAAGAATGTCGGTGACACCATTAACAAGCTTAATATTGATCTCTCTCGAGTCTCTAACTGGGCTAAAGCAAATGGCTTGTTGTTAAACCCCGGAAAAACAAAATGCTTAATGATACATAAAAACAAAAGGTTCAGTCTTCAAAATCCCCCCAATATCTACATACAATCAGAAAATTGATATTGTTTCTAAGGCAAAGAATCTCGGGGTAGTATTTAATAGCTCACTGAATTGGTCAGATCACATAAATTCTGTTACTGGCCAAACGTATGCAACGCTACGAGCATTATGGATTGTACATTCGTACACCCAGATTAATATACGCATCCTCATAGCCAAAACATTCCTTGTACCAGGATTGATTTATGGTTGCGAGCTGTTTGCAAACTGCGACTCTATAAGCCTCCGTAAGCTTAACGTTGTTTTCAATAGCATAATACGCTATGTGTAAGGTCTGAATGGAAGGCAGCATGTCACCCAAACTTCACTTTCACTCTTTTTGCACAAAATTATTGTAAGCCAAAAACCTAAATACCTATTTGAAAAGCTCGTTTTTACTCGTTCACGCCGTGGAAGAAAGTTAGTACCATTTAGAAAACAAAGCCTTGTATCTGAATGGCAATTTTTCATTACCACAATACGTCTTTGGAACACATTACCCCACAATATACAAAGCATCAGCAACGCAATGATATTTAAAAAACAAATAATCCAATTTTATTCAATATTATTATAAACCAATTTACAAAAATACCTTCACTCAAATTTTAAATCATTTTTATTTTTATTTGTGATAATAATTAACATGGATACTAGGGATATAACTTTTTGCACTTTTTGCAAATATCAAAAATACCACCACATAGCCGTGTAGAGCATGAAAAACTATTATGAAATAAGGTGTAATTTTTTCTCTATCGCGAAAAAAGCTTCCGCACCAAGTGCATTGAAGTTCGGTGATGCATTTTTCAATGTTATCTGTCTTAACAACATACTTGCTTTTCATTAAAATTTTTATTTTTTTGTAATCTAATTTAAAATCATTATCAAACTGTTCTGGACCAATTTGTTCTCAAATCGCGCCTTTTCGGAGCATATGAGGAACTTTTGACACTATTGCAATTTTTGGTTTTTCTTTATAAACTCGTAAATTTTATGTTTATATTTATTGTACCTATCGGACAAGAGAGTATGGTGTCATTTGCAACAAATTCGCGAAAGTTACAGACCGTTTTAATGACTTTACCACAGGTATCAGCATTGTAATTTGTTACAATTAAAAAAACCTGGGAATCCTTCTTGCATGATTTGAAAACTTTTCGATCATAATTGTGACATTTTGTAACATGGAATGTAAATGTAGTTCTATGCAAGAAAATCACAACAATAAAAAAACACATATCAAGCTTTTTGTAGAAAATTAACTTATGTTGAAACTGAGGTATGGGGTATTGTAACTCGCGATCAGTTTTACTATACCATAACTTTTGACCGCATTTCGGTAAAATAAACTGTTTTAGCCCGATTCACCGCGGGGTTTCTTAAAATAATAATTTGAGCGGAAGCTGTGGTCGTACTAATGTAAAAAAATCGGAAAAAATCGTTGAAGAAAACGAGTTTCATTATGTTATTTTGCAATTAGTGGTTTTACAACACAATGTAGAGATCAATGCTCAAAGGAGAAGTTGAAGTTTCTAATGTATGATTTTTTAATATATCCACTGTATCTACCTCAAACGGATGCTGACATTTTGAAACCAGAAAAATTGGGCTTTTTGCTCTATCGGGACGCGCAGCTGGATTTCCCTAAAAGCTTATTATTTGATTGTAGTACTCGCGATTTCGCATTTTTTAATATATAACATGAGGGTGTAGCCCTCACAGGATCACAGTAATCTGCGCCCAAACACGAAATTTTTGTTCGTAAATTTTTCAATCGATTTCCGTGGAAACCCGCGTAAATTTAGTTTTTTTACGTTCTGAATCTAACAAGCCACGACGCGTAAAAATCCACCCACTAGATAGGCGGAAATTTCGAAAATTTGCAAAAAATTATTTTTAAAATATCGCATAATAAAACGCGTTTTGGATGTGTCAGTTCTATTCAAATAACTCAAATAAACTGCGCGAAAACAGATATTTCAAAACTATCGCTAATCCAGAGATATAATAGATTTTTTCTAAAAATTAAGTGCGATGCTACATCCACGGTTCTTGATGGATCGCATTGAAACGGTATAGAAGGATGTATTTTTTAATGGTGATTATTGAAATCGGATGCGCATAAACTGTAAATGAACTTCGCGGAAATTATGACCATTTTACTGTATTTTGCACCCTTAAATGTAGCAGATGCTACATCGTGGCCGCCAAATAGAATTTGACAAACTGTACATCAAATAAAAGGGAGTGATTCGCTGTGTTGGAAAATCGGATGCGCATCATGTCATTTTCATAATTACGCGGTTTATATGCATCTCAAATGTTGTAATATTCAATATAACATTATTTTAACGTTATGCCACCATTGGAATTCCTTGTGATTTGATATAAGGTTCTAGTAATATTATCCAATAGGAAAACTATAAGCGAAAAATTTGTTACAACGAAATATCATCATTATTGCGTGAAATTTTGACGAAAATGCCGAAGAACTCAAACATTTTTTCTCCAACTTTTCCTATAAAACCATAAAAAAATAAAATTAGAATAATATGATTTTAATTTTTTCGTAATATTTTCTTCGTATTTTTGTAAATAACATGAATACTGTAGCTCCAACCTTCACAACATAGGTTTCATTTTACTCCTCAAAATGTCTGGTTGCTGTTATAATTATAATTTTTTATATATTTTTCGTCAGTATGAGCGCTATTGTTTCAAAAATATGTTTGTAAATACGTGAAATTATTTAACAAATTTGATTTTTCGCGAATCCATTGAGGCTTTGCGATTATTTTTTGCATCATCGCAAAGGTTACGAATTCAGTTCACGATAATTGGATATAACAGCTTACTATATTAAGCCGCGATTTTTTTAGAATTTTTTCTAATTATCATAATTAAAACAGTCATATCTTTTGCGCGCAATGATCAAAGTTAGTAACGAAAACAGATTTGGAACGCTGATTTTTTTCTTAATCTATATACCAAAAATGATTGATATAGTATCAATTTTTTTTGATTTTTTTGAAATGAAAAAAACAAATTTAGAAATTTTTCCTGACATATGTATGTTATATTCATATTGGTTTTCAAGTTTATTTTCCTAGATTACCGAAATATGTCTCCTAGGAATATAGACCAAAAATTGAATTTGGATAGTTTTCCCACACAAGTTCACCCGCTAAGGACTATCCGCTCATTATCCAAAATTGTTGGCATCTTCCTCGTGTAAAATGTGTCTGCATTAAATTATAACTGCGAACTCTAACTTTCCCCCAGAATTTTGTCGGTATAGGTCCAAGCCTTCATATAGCTCCCATAGAACGGTAACTCCCGATTTTCGCTATTTTGAAGGTTGTGGCCTCAATATTCCTCCAAAATGGATGAAATTTGGTATTTGGTCTTCATCTGGGGTACGAAACTTTCCATATGAAAATTGTTGGTATAAGTCCAAGCCTTCATATAGCCCTCATAAAACGGTACCTCCCGATTAGCGGTATTTTGAAGGTTGTGCCCTCAATATTCCAACAGTGGCTGACATTTGGAATTTAGACTTCATTTCGGATATAACAAGTAAAAAAGTATCAGTCGACTTTGCCGACAGAGATATACCCTCAGCCAGTGTGAAGTGCAACGTCCATTTATTGACAATATCGAATCTACGGATTTCGGATTTTGTAGCTCTTTTTGAAATTTGACGACAAAAAATATATTTGGTTTAAAGGAATGGACCGACATAGTCCATTTTGGAAGTGGGTGTTATTTTGGGATTCATTCCTTTTTATAGATTATGTGCCCACCAGTCATTTCAATTGTTCCTCGTATAACTTAAAATTTTATGGCCAGGATGTCAGGAAGCATGGACTTGTCCACAAAAAATATAAAGTCGCTTAAACAGGATCACAAAGAAAAGCATCGGTATAATTATCCGAAGGTTCTTCGAACAGATCCTTAACTGCGCTTAAACAAAAATGTTGAACTTTTGTGGGGGAGGTACCCTAAGAGGACCGATTTCTGAAGTAAACCTACATTTGGACAAAATATTACGAGATCCAAGGTTTGTGACATTTTTTAAGTGACATTTTTTAACTTTTGGGGGTGGGGGAGATACCAGAAGGTGCGCACCGACAGTGGCAATCTTCAAAATTAAACTTTGTTTGGACTAAATATTTGGACGGAACTTTCGGGCTATCTTCTCAGCAAGTATGGACTTGTCCCTAAAAAAAATCCACCGTCGTCATGGGGGCAGCGAATACAAGTTGTTACAACAAAGATAAAAGCGATTCGAAAGCAGGCCTTAAACTGTATTTTTCCGAAATTTTGTGTTGAAGATACCTGAAGGAGTTGACCTATATAGCCCACGGTCAAGCCCGATCAATGTCTCGTAGAAATACTACGATGTGCATATTATGGACAAAATCCGTTACTGCATTCAAGAGTTATCGTGGGCATAAATTTTTCCGAATATTTTCGAACTTATGTGGGAGAGGTACCTTAAGGAATGGACCGATATGGCTCACCTTCGGACTTAAACTAAGTTCAGAAATAATATTACGATGATAAAATTTTAGACCGAATCGACAGATCCGTTCGAGAGTTATCGTGCGTTCCAACCACTACACATTGTGCCATAGGGGATTTTTACAACTTTCTGGCTATTTTCTCAAGAAGTATGGACTTGCTCCTGATAAAACTTTTACCTTCGTAATGGGAGCACCGAATACCAGTTGCTAAAACAAAAATCAAAACGATCCGAGAGCAGGTCCTAAACTGAACTTTTCCGAAATTTTGTGTGGGAGGTACCCGAAGGAGTGTGGACCCTAACGGTCCCATATTGGAACCTCATCTATGTCTGGTAGAAATTTCACGATGTGCAAAGTATGGACCAAATCGGTTACTCCCTTTAAGAGTTATCGTGCGCACAAATTTTCCGAACATTTTCCAACTTTTGTGGGGGAAGTACCGAGCTTAAACTAAGTTTGGACAAAATATTGTGAAAGCCAAATTTTCGTGCGCACCAGCCAGCCAGACAGACAGACGGACGGACATTGCTAAATCGACTTCAAATTGTCTGAAACACATTTCGTCCAAACATACTTGGGGTCTAAAACCAAATTTGTAAGTGTAGGTCCACGCCTTCATATTGTTCCATAGAACGGTACCTCGTGATTTTCGGTATTTTGAAGGTTGTGGCCACAATATTCCTCCGTTTGGGTTATAAAATTTTCCGAATGAATTTTGTCGGTATAGGACCACGTGATCATATTCCACCGAAAAGGCTGAAATTTTGTATTTATTGGGGGTATTCAACCTTACCCTCTAAATATGTCGGTATAGGTCCACGCCTTCATTTAGCCAACATAGAACGGTACATCCCAGTTTTCGATATTTTGAAGGTTGTGTCCTCAATATTCCACTGAAATAGCTGAAATTTGGTATTTAGTCTGCGTTTGTCGTATAAAACTTTCTCCCCGAAATTTGTCTGTACCGGTTCACGCCTTCAAATAGCGCCCATAGAACGGTACCTCCCGATTTTCGGTATTTTGAAAGTTAGCCACATTGTTTTACCGAAATTGCTGGAACTTGGTATTTAGTCTTCTTCATAAAGGAAAGCAAACTAATTGTTCAGTTTTACTTTAATACAACTCGTGGTGGAGGGTAGAACAAGTTCGGCCGGGCCGAACTTAACGCCGTTCTTACCCAGCAGAATTTGAAGGAATGGGTTCCATACGATGACATGATTTCATGGCATCTTTTGCATTGGTTCAAAAGAAGTCGTGAAAGATCCGATCTTTTTATTAGCATTCGAACCAATATAAAGGAAGTCGTGAAAGATCAGATCTTTTCATCAGCATTTGAACCCATGCAAAGGAAGTCGTGAAAGATCCGATCTTTTCATCAGCATTTGAACCCATTCCATCGATCAAATAGAGATACATTTTGTGTTTTTATTTATACACATTTTTATAAATATATAAGATTAATTTTTTACAATAGGCTTGATGTTGTCGGAGACTCGAAATCACTACCAACGTTGTTAAAACTCTCGTCGTAATGATAATGTCATTGCAAACGGTTGATGAAAATGACATGCCAAAGCATTGGTGGAAATGACATCCACGCTCATACAAAATTCATCGATGAAGATGCTAAAAAGATGAAATGCCAGATCACTTGCAACCATGATTGAATAGCATCTTTGCCATCGAACATTTTGCTGTGTACTTGTTTAACATAAATTTAGCCACAGCTTCCATACGAATTATCTTTTAAGGCCAATATTTTTTGCCATGTCCAAAATCATTTCATTTTATCCAAAAACATTTAATTTGTATAATATACAATCGCAAGTCGCGTGCTTTGAAAGGGTATATCTTCGCTTCAGCTATGTTAAATTTTCAAAAATATTGGTGATATACTATATAGGGCCTCCGACGAATATTTCGTTGTGTTACAAACGGAATGACAAATTTAATTATACCCTCCATATTATGGTGGAGAGTAGGTATAAAAGTGAAAATGTTTGCAAATTGACAAGTCTGATTAAACATTGCAATAAAACTGTTTACTTGTGTAATCTAAACCATAAACCTCCTACAACCTACTAGCACTCTTGTCCACTGAAACTATGAACATTTTGTAACAATTTATGTATGAAAATGTCGTGTAATAATTTTTCCAAGGTGTAGGAATTATTTTTGGAATACAATAAAAATAATAACAGCAGGAATTATAAAGAACAATTAAAAAATTCCATAACACATTTGTAATGGTTGTATAAAAATGTTTAATTAAAATTAATGTTTGTTAATGTGTTAAATACTTTTGTATGTATAGCTGATGTTAGATATAAATATGGCATTAAGTTGAATTATGTTGAGTTCTTCCATTTTTAGTTGTGTAACATGCTCTGCGGAGAATCTAAACAGGTTGATAGAGGAAACTGTTGTCTGCTACTCTTAACAGCCTCCCCATCTATTGTTCATCTATTGGTTTTTTTTACATACATACATATGTTCATACAAAAGCAGGTTCTGTCCTTGTATTTAAAAAAAATGTTCATTGTTCCAAAAATCAAAGCAAACGATTTTGCCCCCTTAAAATTTGTTAAAACTAAAAACATAACAATATAACTGTAATCACAACAAAATTATTATGGCCATTAAATTTTATAACCACAACAATAGCAGCAACAATGGTAAACTTGTTCTCTATTGTATAAAACTATGAAAATTCCATTTCGAACAGCAAGCAGCATCATTCCGGACAGATGTAATGGTATTCCCATGGCAAACAATTCATAAATATTCAATTGAAATTCAATTTTCTCCAAAATTACATTATACTGGTACAATTGCTGGAGCTGAATGATGGTTGATTTCGAAGCAAAAACATATTGCAACAAATTTCCAGTTTAACACACTCACCCGCACGTAAATGCATATGGCATTTGCCAGTAATTCGAATATTAAATTTAACGATGTTATAAATATTCAATTTTTAATCAGAATCAAAGAGTTTGGCAGCTACATCGGATTTCTGTGTGGGAGAAATACTAAAAAATTCAAATTGTTTTATGAAACTATTATCGTTTATAAATGTAGGAAGTTTTGAAATTAAAATATTATTGTTGAAGTAAAGATAGCATAATTGAGAATTTTTTATACCCTCCACCATGGAGGGTATATTAAGTTTGTTTTTTCTTTCATCGAAATAATCATTTGGAACTATATACATATATTCTTGACCAGGGTAAAATTATGAGTCCATTTAGCCAGTCCCTTTGTCCGTCTATTGTAATCACTGTAGCGTCCGCAATAATTGAACTAGAACGCAATATTTTTGCACCCGAGTGTCTTTTTTTCCATAGGCTGGTCAAGTTCGTAGATTGTCTATAACGGCCCACGTTTTGGTAGCCCAGGAACGTACGCTGGGACGTACGCAAAGTTTAAATTCACATAAGCTGAGGGTATATCTCCGTCGGCAAAGCCGACTGATACTTTTTACTTGGTGTTTTCCTATCATTAACAAAGTTGTAGCTGAAAACAACCGTTAACGAAATAAATGTTCAAACATTAGTTATACAGTATTTAAATATGCTCTAATTTTTATAGCATATTGTACTCTCAGCATTTAAGCTAACGATAAAAATGTACTGCATCGAAATAAGGATCTTACACATCTCATATGTTTTAACGAGATCCGCTTCAAATAATTTGGAGTCGTTTTAGCCCAGTTCTTCCGTCCGTCTGATAACTCTCGAAGGGATCAACCGATTTGGTCCAAATTTAGGATCACGAAATATTTAGTCCAAACTTTGAGTCATATCGGTCCTTCGGGCACTTCCCCCACAAGACTTCAAAATATTTCGCTAAAATGATGCGCACAATAACAATCGAAGATTAACATCGATTTCTTCTAGATATAGAATAGGTTCGAATATGGATTAAATCGGTACCTTCCACACAAAATGTAAAATATACGTTTTCACAGAAACTTTGAACATCCTAAAATTATTTCCAGACATACACATATCAAGTACCAAGAGGGCACAACATCTTCGGATACCTTTGGATACAACATAAGTTTAGTTTAAGGATCCAGTGGACATTTCGACCAATGGTACTCCTTGCGGTGTTGTTTACAGCGATAATATATTTTTTGTCTGTAAGTTCATGCTTACTGACATATCAGCAAAGAAAGTCCTCCCATATTAATGGGTTTTCTAAGAGATTTTTGGCAGCCGTAACTACTTACAAATCCCCTACTAACCCATTATTTTTACAAGGGCATGTCACATTGAATTATTAGTTATTCTATTATTACTAGAATAACTAGTTATTCTATGGCCACTGGAAGTTGAAAAATAAGCTATAAGCTAAAATTTTTTTATTATACCCTCAGCCTATCGGCTAGAATGGGTATATGAAGAAAAGACAAAATTTTTTAGTTTTCCATAAAAAAAAAATTAAAAATTTTTTTTAAGCTACATGAATGATTTTTGGTACATACATTGGGAAAAAAATCCCATTCTTAAATCTGTTCGAGATACTAATTTTGGTTGTTGCGCGCAAAAGTTATGGCGGTTTCAATTCTGATAAAAAGAAAAAAATCTTTAAAAGACTCTAATCATTATATTGAGAAACTCTCTTAATTAGGGGCTCCCTACATACTATATGGTTACTGAGGTCCCATAACTTTAGTGAAAAAGTTGTAAATTTCCGCGGAAATTAGGAAAGCATTCAAAACAATTGGTAGTTTACAACTTGTTCTAATAAAATTCAAGCTGTTTATGCATCTGAAAAATATATAAAAAATATGTACGTAATCTAAACATCGCGAAGATTCAAATGAAACCAAAACTATACAAATCCGTTTAGCGGTTTGCATATTATAGCAAAAAACAAAAAATATATTGAGGAAATTTATAAAATTTTTGTAAGAGAAAATATTTATTAAAATTTATTTTGTGAGTTAGTTGAACAAAATGTAAGAAAAATAGGTCGGAGTTTTTCTTCTATTTTAGTTAAATTCCACGCAATAAATCACATTCTTTATTCTAATCACTTCTCGAAAACACGCTAACATCTAGCAGAAGATATGGATATCTTTCAAATAAATGTTGGGTTCCTTTAAATGGGGTATAATCTTGAAATAAAATTGTATCGGGTAATGTTCATTTTGAAATGCGTGTAAATCGCGAAATCCTCAAAATCACTTGATGCGCATGCGGTTTATCAATACGGCGAATTCTTCTCTTTTAATTTGTACACATTTGCCAGGATTTACTTTGGCCGCTAAGATGTAGCGTCGTCTGCAGTTTAGTGTGCAACAAACTGTATTACGCTTATATTTTGCACAAAGTGCATACACTTTTTATGCGCATCCGATTTCACTATCAACCGTGAAAAAATACATCGATCTAAACATATTTCAATAAAATCCATCAAGAACCGTGGATGTAGCATCACACAGTATTTTTTGGATAAATCGGATACAGCTCCCATGCCACTAAATTTTTCAAACCGCTGTTTTCGCACAAACGCGAGTGATGATTCACTTTCTTCATTGAAATGGAAACGATCCACATAAAAGTCAGCGATATTTTGAAAAACATTTTTTGCAAATTTTTCAATTTTTGCAGTAGCCATTTCCGCCGTTCTAGTAGATGGATTTTTACGATCTGTGATTCATATGATCCGGATCGTCGAAAAACTAAAATATCGCTGGGTACCAGCACACTCAAAACGATATTGTAAATACTGTACCCAAAAAATAGGTTTTTTAGAAAAAATATCACACTAAATTTTGGCCCTTGGCAGTAGATTACTCTGCTGCTGTGTGGGCTACATACTTAATATACATATCAGATTATGCGAAATCGAGAGTTCTTTAGTCCTATAATTGGTGTTTCGAAATATCCGAATGCGCGTCCCAGTTACATAAAAAATACAAAAAACACCTGAAATCCGGCTTCAAAATGTCAGCATCCATAAAAGGTGGATGCAGTGGAAATTTTGGAAAGGGATACATTAGAAGTGTAATCTTCATTTTGTATTCTCCAACTTTTACTTTGGACAGATGTCCGTCATTTGAATGGTTTAATCAGAAATGGAATAGCAATGTAAAAAACCTGTTTAGATTCAACGTGTTTTTACCTATGGGTTTTCCTTTACGCGGTCGTAACTACCACGTAAATTAAATTTTTTTGCTAAATTTTTGAGCTTTGTACAAAAACATCTAAATTAATCCAGCAATAGTCATAGTTACTGGCAAACTACAATAGTTCGCGTATTATAATAGTGCAAACCTTGGCTTCATGGAAACTAAAAATGTTTGACTTTTTCTCATATACACTTTGATACGACCAAAAATGTGCCTCATCCAAATAACGGTCTAAAACCGTATGTTTGGACTAAATTCGTTTCAGACAATTTGGAGTCGATTTAGACATGTTCGTCCGTCTGTCTGGCTGGCTGGTGCGCACGATAACTCTCGAACGGATCAACTAATTCGAACCAAATTTTGAATATCGTAATATTTTGTCCAAAACTTAGTTAAAGTTCGCAGGTGGGCCATATCGGTCCACTCCTTCGAGTACCTTCCCCACAAAAGTTCAAAATTTGTCTGTAAAATGGTGTGAACGATAACTCTCGAAGTAATCAATCGATTTGGTCCAAACTTTGCACGACGTATTATTCCTTCAAGATATATATCGGGTTCGAATATGGAGTATATTGGTCCACTCCTTCGGGTACTTCCCACACAAAATTCGGATAAAGTGAAGTTTAAGAGTTCCTCTCGGATCGTCTTGATTTTTTTCAGCAGGTTGTCCTTGCGACTCAATTTATGACGGTACAATTTTTTTCTTGCGCAAAACCATATTTCCTGAGATATTGGCCTTAGTGTTCCAAGAAACCCTGACGGCACCAACCAAAATGGCAAGTCCGCAAGATAATTCTCGCAGGAGTTTCTGATTGGTGCAGACTTTGCACATCATATTTTTTTATCCAGTCATCTATCAGTTTGGAATATGGGCTATATCGGTCCACTCCTTCGGGTACCTCCCACACAAAATTCGAAAAAAGTGAAGTTTAAGAGCTCCTCTCGCATCGTTTTGATTCTATTTTCAGTAGGTTGTTCTAGCGGCCTCATTTTCAACGGTACAATCTTTTTCCGGAGTAAGTCAATACTTCCTGAGATAATGGTCCAAGCGCAAAACCATCCCGGCACATACTAAAATGGCTATTGTGCAAGATAACTCTCAAAAATTCCTTTCAAACTTAGTTTAACGCAATTTAATATTTCGAGTCCTTTGTTAAGAAGTTTGGCTACTAAAATGTTTGGTATATCGTCGGTGTCATGCTTAAGTGTTCCATACGCCATTTTTGACTTTTTGAGATACAGGTGGTTTTTAGGGTTTTCCGGTATGCTCTTTCTGAATTTCTAGTCGGCTTTCTCCTATCTGCTCTAGTTTCCGAGATATCCCCGCCTCGACGGAAAAGCACAAACCTTTTTCAGTTATAAAATAAATATTTTAAAAACTTACAAGTTTAAAAACACATTTCAAAAATCAGAAGTTTAATTTTCTATTTAGAAGTATTTAATTTAAATGTTTTTGTCACTTTGTTCCATGTGATTTACAATATTTCACATTTGTGTCATAAGTGCGGATATCGAACAAATCGACAAAAATTCTTTTTTTTTAAAAAATCTCTATAACTTTTATATTCCAATACATATTCCTCCAAATTTTTGTAAATATGTTCTATATACTATTATTAATATTTCAAGTCAAAAATATAAATATTTGCTTTAGTCAGCTCCACACAGTTGTGACGCGAAACAATAAAATGCGATTATCTCAAAACGGGCAAGCATGACACCGACGATATGTCAATGATTTGGTATAGCCCCACATTACGGTACTTACAATTTTAAAGCAAACTCGTGATACAAATTCAATATATTTTATATGTGGCATAATTATTGTGTTTGGTTTTGTTTTTTTTTAGTTGCTGAGGGTATATCTCCATCAGCAGAGCTGACTGATATTTCCTTACTTGTTTTTCGAACAGTTGAGGGGGAATTTGTTTTCAATTTCAAAACACTTCATATTTATACCCTCAGTATTTATGCTAACGAGGGTATATGGTAGAGTGGGGCGATTTGAACACCATCACGGGCGCCTGGAGTTTCTGATTCTTGGGATTGTACTGAGCAAAAAAGTCAACTAGACCATATGTCTACGGTGAAAATCGAGCCCCCGGATTTTGACTTGAAGTTTTTTTTTCAAGGATTTTTGGATATTTTGGCATATAACAACTAAACCACTGAGATTTTCGATCCAACACCAAGACAACAACTGTAGCCAAGACAATAATAAAGAACTCTCTAGTACATCGCAAAAGCATTGGAACGCTCCTTCAGGTATTTATGGCCTCGAGAAGGTGCACATTTTTCGGAAAATATCGATAAACGACACTGCGCTACAAAATGGAACTCAAAGTCAGTGGGTGGAAAATTTCTTTTGGAGATGAAAGCCCTTGGTGAGTGTACTGAGAACCCAAAAGGAAGGTTTCACCATAGGTCAAGTTTCCGCGATATTGCGTGATTAATGGTTTAATTTTGGTCCCTTAATTTGTGATCAAATAGCTTTATATCTTTCTAAAGCGTTATTGTAGCTTCATTTTGACATTACATATCTTCAGTCAAATCGGATGGTGAATCTTTTTGTAGAATATTTCATCCCTCTAACTCAATTCCTTGCATGTCCTTTTCGTCCTTTATTTTTTGAACCGTAGTAAAAGTGGCACAAGGCCAGATTTTACAGCATCCAAATATTCTACAAAAATGTTGTTCAGAAGTTTTTAGCTACGGTTCTCATTGATGACCAATCGATATTTCCCCGTTTTCATGGTCCTTTTTGACATTTTACCGGTTTTTGTTCAGAAAACTATGTTTTGTTTTTATGTATATTCGTTATTGGTCTGTGGTGCTTCTGAAATACTTACCATAAATAGCTCTTGTAATGACGAACACGTTAATAACAAATTTTATTGGAAGACAGATCCTGTTATCTAAATTTTTGAACCGGATATTCTGATATTAATACCGATTTTGGAACCGGTTTTAAGTAACCGATTAACCGAATATGTATATCATTAGAAAGCTAATAAAATGGTCAATCAAATGACATCAAGTAGTTGATTACAACAAAAAACCGCGTTCTTAAACCGATTTTGATGTAAAATATCACTGGGTTCTTTTTGGCGATGAAAGTCGATTAAGATAATATTATAAATCTGGAAAGGCAGTTATGTCATAGGTCAAACTTCTGAGTTATGGCGAGATGAATTTGTGTTATGTTGTTTTTTTTATCAAGCACTTAAAGTTTGAACCACGTCAATAACTGTCGTTATCATTTTCATTTTTCCATAGCGCAAAATTATGAAATGTTATATTTCTTATTTTTCCTACATTTTATCCAAAACTATAATGTTTTTTTTGTTCAATATTTCAATATTTTGTTCGTAACCGACAAAGTTGTTATCAGCTACTTGCATTTGATTGACCATTTTATTAGCTTTCTAATGATATACATATTCGGTTAATCGGTTACTTAAAACCGGTTCCAAAATCGGTTTTAATATCAGAATATCCGGTTCAAAAATTTAGATAACCGGATCTGTCTTCCAATAAAATTTGTTACTAACGTGTTCGTCATTACAAGAGCTATTTATGGTAAGTATTTCAGAAGCACCACAGACCAATAACGAATATACATAAAAACAAAACATAGTTTTCTGAACAAAAACCGGTAAAATGTCAAAAAGGACCATGAAAACGGGGAAATATCGATTGGTCATCAATAAGAACCGTAGCTAAAATCTTCTGAACAACAATTTTTGTAGAATATTTGGATGCTGTAAAATCTCGCCTTGTGGCACTTTTACTGCGGTTCAAAAAATAAAGGACGAAAAGGACATGCAAGGAATTGAGTTAGAGGGATGAAATATTCTACAAAAAGATTCACCATCCGATTTGACTGAAGACATGTAATGTCAAAATGAAGCTACAATAACGCTATAGAGAGATATAAAGCTATTTGGTCACAAATTAAGGGACCAAAATTAAACCATTAATCACGCAATATCTCGGAAACTTGACCTATGGTGAAACCTTCCTTTTGGGTTCTCAGTACACTCACCAAGGGCTTTCATCTCCAAAAGAAATTTTCCACCCACTGACTTTGAGTTCCATTTTGTAGCACAGTGTCGTTTATCGATATTTTCCGAAAAATGTGCACCTTCTCGAGGCCATAAATACCTGAAGGAGCGTTCCAATGCTTTTGCGATGTACTAGAGAGTTCTTTATTATTGTCTTGGCTACAATTGTTGTCTTGGTGTTGGATCGAAAATCTCAGTGGTTTAGTTGTTATATGCCAAAATATCCAAAAATCCTTGAAAAAAAACTTCAAGTCAAAATCCGGGGGCTCGATTTTCACCGTAGACATATGGCCTAGTTGACTTTTTTGCTCACTACAATCCCAAGAATCAGAATCTCCAGGCGCCCGATAACACTTTTTTCCTTCCATACAAATCGCCCCGGCCTAGTATATGGTAATATTCAAAAAAGTTTTTCAATCGTTGAAGTTGAGGTTCACCATTTAATAAGTCGCGAACTGTTAATATATTTTATAAAATATGAATATATTTATATTAATTGAAGTGTTTTAGCCACGATCTCATAATTTGGACCATAACAAATAATTTTCGTGGAACCTGCGTTGGTGGTAATATAAAAAAATGGGAAAAATGTGTTGAAGTAAACTTGTTTTTTGTGTTCTTTTTTATTTCTGGCCAAACCACGCAAAATTCGAACATGTGCTCAAAGAAAGAACTAAACAATACCCCTTGGGCAACATGGTTCTAGTGTATGACTTTTGGATATATACACAGCATCCCCCTAAAATCGATGCTGACATTTTGAAGTTTTGATTTCAGTGTTTTTCGAATTTTTCTTATAATTATAGGGTGCAACTAGATAATAATCCAAACTAGCTTATAGGATTGTAGAACTCGCGATTCCACGTCGTGCGATGTATATCTCATGAGTGTGCTCCGTACAGCTTCCTAGTAACAGGAGTCCATAGGTGAAAATTTGGTGCGTAAATTTTCTGAAAAAACTTATTTTTTGGCTTTAAAATTTACAACTGTTGTACAGGTACCCCTGAACCCCGCGTGATTTTAGTTTTTTTACGTGCCGGATCTAATGAGCTCTTCCGCGGTCGAATCCATCCACTATAACGCCGGATATACATACCTTGAAAGTAGGAAAATCTTCAAAAATATATTTTGACAATTCCGCGAATTGAACCACGATTTTCTTTGATTATTTTTGCATAAATGTAATCCTTTATACGCGATTATAATATTTGCCAAAAAAGTGTGTCACAAATTATAAAGATTCAGGAGTGATATCCCTATTTATCCCAAAATAGAATGAGGTGGCACATCCGCAGTTCTTGACGAATCAGTCTAAAATAATTTATATTGACGTATTTTTAATAGGGGGCCATTGAAATCGGATGCACCTTATATCGCGTAATTTTTGCCCACTTGAAGGTTTTTTGAATAGTAAGATGCAACTGATGGCACACTTTGGCCGCTGAATGAAACATGGGAAAATCCATGCATATTGATAGACATGGACTCCCTGCATACGAAAAGCAAATGCACCTCAACCGATTAAAACCAATTCGCGAATTATACGGTTTATAACTTCTATGTTTTTTCTTTGATTGTAATTTCAATATTACTCTCTACTTCTTATTTCTATTGCTTATCACAGAAAGCAAATATACTTTCACGATGACTAATTACTTTTCTCGTAGAAGTTTAAGCAAAATACTTCAGGATTTGGATCGAAATTTAGCGAAATAATAGAATAACTCACAACATTTATTTTTCAAATTTTTCGTATTTTACCAAAAATATATTTTTGAAATAATTTCCAACAATAAGTTTCCGTTCTTTGTTGTTGCTGTAATATGCAAGTTATAAACGCGATCTTTATAATTTTGGTCTCACATTTTTCTACGCGTTGTCTAGATTCTGTACGTATTTTTACATTATTTTTTTAGAGATGTTTTGGACTCTGATTTAGAATAAATAAAATGTATTCCAAGATTTCTTCAATATTTTTTGATTTTCCGCGAAAATAAAAATAAATTTAGCAACTATTTTAGCATCTACGGATAGATATCAAATGCTGCTAACGATTCATATATACATGTTCATTTTACATATTTTTAAATATTTTTTCTTTACAAGAGTGTAAAGCCGCATATAACTTTAGAGTGCAGCATCCAATTTTGTGAACAGATTTGAAACCACGATTTTTTTCGTAACACATGTACCAAAAATGGCGGATGTGCTCGCCAAAAAAGTTTTTAATTTTTTTTTCTATGTAATTGTAAAGGAAATTTGAAATTTACCATATACACTTTCATACCGGCAAAATGTGCCTCATCGAAATAATGGTTTTAGACGCCAAGTATGTTTGGACGAAATCCGTTTCAGACAATTTGGAGTCGATTTAGCAATGTCCGTCTGTCAGTCTGTCTGGCTGGTGCGCACGATAACTGTCGAACGGATCAACCAATTCGAACCAAATTTTGGGTATCCTAATATTTCACCTAAACTTAGTTTAAGTTCGAATATGGGCTATATCGGTCTACTCCTTCGAGTACCTCCACCACAAAAGTTCGAAAATATTCGGAGAATTTGTGCGCACGATAACTCTTGAAGGGAGTAATTATTTGGTCCATACTTTGCACATCGTGAAACTTCTACCAGACTTAGATGGGGTTATAATATGGACTCAATCGGTCTATTGCTTCGGGTACATCCCACACAAAATTTCGTAAAATTTCAGTTTAGGACCCACTCTCGAATCGCTTAGATTGTTGTTGTGACAAGTAAAAAGGTGTCAGTCGGCTTTGCCGACAGAGATATACCCTCAGCCTGAAAATTTTTTTCCCAAACAAAACTTACGGATTTTGGGGGGTTTTCACAATTTTTGCTGTATGCACCGACAAAAGTATAGATAGGATTAAAGCTCAAAAATTTGCGGGGATATCGATAGATAGAGCTTTTTTATCACACTAGCCTGCGAAAAACGTAATATAGCTATATTCGGTAATATATTCCGTTCGAACCCTCCAGTCACTACATATGGTGCCATAGGGGATTTTTACAACTTTCGGGCTGTTTTCTCAAGAAATATGGACTTGCCCCTGAAAAAACGTTTACTGCCGTAATTGAGGCAGCGAATGCAAGTTGCTTCAACAAAAATCAAAGTGATTCGAGTGCATTTAGCCAAAATTTTGTGTGGGAGGTACCCGATGGAGTGGACAAATATAGTCCATATTCGAACCTGATCTATATCTGGTAGATATTTTAGGATGTGTAAAGTATGGACCAAATCGGTTACTCCCATCAAGAGTTATCGTGTGCACAATTTTTCCGAACATTTTTGAACTTTTTTGGGGAAGGTACCTGAAGGAGTTTACCGATATGACTTATCTTCGCACTTAAACTAAGTTTGCACAAAATATTACAAAGACCAAATTGTGGACCGAATCGGCAGATCCGTTCGAGAGTTATCTTGCGCTCCAACCACTACACACGGTGTCATAGGGTTTTTTTTACCTTTCAGGCTATTTTCTCAGGAAGTATGGACTTGCCCCTGATGAAGCATATACCGTTATATGAGGGTTGTGAATGCAAGTTGCTACAACAAAAATCAAAGCGATTCGTGAACAGGTCCTAAACTAAACTTTTCCGGGGAGGTACCCGAATGAATGGACCGATTGAGTCCATATTGGAACCTCATCTAAGTCTGGTAGAAATTTCACGATGTGCAATGTATGGACCAAATCGGTTACATCCTTCAAGAGTTATCATGCGCACAAATTTTCCGAACATTTCCGAACTTTTGTGGGGGAGGTACCGGAAGGAGTAGACCGATATAACCCATCTTCGAACCTAAACTAAGTTTGGACAAAATATTGCGAAAGCCAAATTTTGGACCAAATCGGTTCAACCGTTCGAGAGTTATCGTGCGCACCAGCCCGACAGACAGACGGACGGACATTGCTAAATTGACACCAAATTGTCTAAAACACATTTCGTCCAACAACCATTATTTCGATGAGGCACAATTTGCCCGTATGAAAGTGTATATACCCTCGTTAGCATAAATGCTGAGAGTATAACAACCTACATTCACTGCCTCCCATACGACGGTACAAGCTTTATCAGGGGCAAGTCCATATTTCTTGAGAAAGCCAGAAAGTTGCGGAAAACCCCTATTTTGGCGACATTTCCGGAGTATTTAAGCCATGAAAAACTTCTGTTCAAGTGGTGTCACGGAGTGACTTCGGTCCATTCTTTTAGGTATCTTCTCTACAAAAGTGCAAAACTTTTGCACTTTTATCGAAGTGAAATTTATGAGCACAACATAAGCCTGTATTCTCAACGCCCACAATCGTAACTTTATATACCCAAAATGTTTCGATATTCTGGTTGGAAAGTTTATACGTCCAAAAAAGGACACG
The DNA here is from genome assembly GCF_047663935.1 of Musca autumnalis. Taxonomy (NCBI): domain Eukaryota; kingdom Metazoa; phylum Arthropoda; class Insecta; order Diptera; family Muscidae; genus Musca; species Musca autumnalis. Next base: position 161,621,838 of record NW_027411755.1, on the reverse strand, counting down.
AAATTCTGAAACTTCGTGACTATACAATTTTGGTTTTGTGGCCCGTGTCCGATCGGTTTATACAAGGTGGCGCAAAAGTAATCTTCCTATCAGAAAATGCTATAATTTTTGCGATTGGCCCCTAATGTCAGTTCTGTTTTGACATTTGTGTGGTAGACACATGCAAAATACACGTTAATAAACAATGTTACGCTTCACTGCTCCAGAACGCGGAATATTGGTTAATATTTATTTGACAAATAATCGGTCGGTGACTTTGGCACAACGTGAATTTCGTCGCAGACGTTTAGCCGCTCGCTTCGAAGAGACTGGCACAACACGAGATGCTGCCAGGTATGGCAGACCCCGGAGTATCCGTTCCGCAGAGAATATTGCTGCTGTAGCCGAGGATGTCATGGAAGCGCTGTCGACATAGACCAGACGACGTGCCACGCAAATGGGTATCAGTTGACGTTCTTTACAGCGAATTTTGTACAAAGTCCGTACAAAGTACAGACGGTGCATCAGCTTTTAGATGCTGACCGCCAATCGCGTCTAACATACGATAAAGCCATCCTTATTCACCACCAAGAGGAAGATAATTTTTCATCAAAAATAATCATGAGTAATGAGGCTCTCCAGACTTCTTTTTGTGGGGCTTTTTGAAGTCGCGGGTTTATGTCAACAATCCTCAGACTCTTTCAGCTCTTAAAGACAACATCCGCCAAGAATGTGAGGACCTATCGCCGGAAGTTTTGGCCAAAGTGATGGAAAATGCCATAAAAAAGCCTCAAATGACAATAAACTGTGGCGGCGGCCATTTATCTGATATCATATTCTCGACTTGATGTAAAAAAAATTGAAAGACCAAATAAAAAAATCCACAAGAAAAATCAAACTTTTTCATCTTTTTTTTTTAAATTACATCCAAAAACATCGGAAGATTACTTTTGCGCCACCTTGTAGATAAAAGCCTCAACTAACACTGTCGGCAAATCCGACTGATACTTTTTTAGTTATGAATTTTTGCAAAGCCCAAATAGGGATTCGTAGTCACAAACAGTACTGCGAATAGGATTCGTAGTCTATGAGTCGTAGTTTGTATCGCCCGACTCCTGATAAAAGTATTTTCTTTTTTTAAGTAATTTTCTTAATTTTTTATTTGGCACGGACTCTATCACTTCTGGTAAAATAGCAAAGTTTTGGTATTTTTATGACATAAAAGAATCTTATTTTCTTACCATAGCTGGTTGTACTAGATTTGAAAAAAGTGGCCGTAGATAATTTTTGATTGGAAATATTCGATACGAGTCTAAACTGCACTTACGGATTCGAGTTATTCTTCTTTTTTGTGGTATTTATTTCAATTAATTAATAACACTGTGCAACAAAATTCAATTTTTTTCAAAATGATGGGACAAACCGAGTACATTATGAAAGTAGAGCTAAAAATATGAGACACGTGTATCGGCGTTTTTAAAGTTTACGTCGGAAAGTAACCAAAATAGTTAATTACGTATATGCCACCAAAGGTAGGAGTGAGTCCCATCGTTGTAGTTTTTTGGACCACACCAAATTGTACATGTGAGAGCCTATATGACACCTATATTTTCACTGGACCATAGCCGTAGACCTCTAATGTATTTTTACATACAATATAAGCAACCAATGGCTTATCCTAAATACGTAATTTAAGTTAAAAGTATTAAAAATACGCAATTTTGGCAGGTCCGATCTGGGTTTTCTTTATTTTTCAAATATATATTCACCACAAATGTTTTTAAAGCTATTTAAATTGAACACACAACATCTTCTGTATGAAATTATAACGAAAAACCATCAATAAGTTATTTATATTTTTTAATCACAACGACAATCTGGTTAAAAATTGTAAAATACGGCCCTAAACCCAACACCAAAAACAAGGGCTGCTAAGAATGTTATACGTTATGGTTACAGATTTCTTTTATTCAGAGACTCACAATGAAATTTCTTTTGGAACATTTCTTTCTTTAACAATATTCCCAAAAAGTAAAGAATTTTGCTAGATTTTGATCCAGTATGGAATTATGTAAAATTAACAGTCCAAAATTAAAACATATAATTTCATCCTAATATATATAAATTTGTAATCTAATTTTTAAAGGAAATAGTATACATAGATATATGGTTTATTTTGAAACTCATAGTGGAATTTTGTGTAGAATTTTTCATCCTTTGACACTTTTCACCTATATCCAAGTTTTATAATACTTCCATGTATCCACTTGAAAAAAGAAGGAAAAATTTTTCATCAAAAAAATTGGGAAATATTTTCATGTTTTTTCAGCAAAATTGTTACTGAAATTGTCATGCTATAAAATGTAAATAGACATTTTATTTCTTTGGTGACCCATAGTGAAATTTGATGAAGAATATTTTTGTCTCTGACATCATCTCTCTAAAATTATGTTTTGTGGGACAATTTTGAATAAACTCAGATGAAGTCCGACTTTAACCCTAAAACGTGTTTTTCATTTTTAGAGATTACTGGCGATTAGACAGGAGTTACAGATTTGGTGTACTCTGAGACCTATAGTAAAATTTTATGGCGAACAATTTTGTAGAATATTTGGATTTGATACGATCACATTTTTAAGGAGTTTTTTAAAGACTTTCAAAAAAAGGACAAAAAAGACTCCTTTGATGAACTGCATGAGGGTTAAAATTTTTATCAAAAATATTCCCCACACCCTTCTGAGTAAAGTTGCCAAAGACACTACATACCTGAAATGCAAGGATTCCAAGATATCTTAGTTCGAATATTTCGAAGAAATTAAAAATGGGCGGAACTTGCCCCGCCTATTTTGGTTACTTTCCGACGTAAACTTTAAAAACGCCGATACACGTGTCTCATATTTTTAGCTCTACTTTCATAATCTACTCGATTTTCCTTGTCATTTTTTTTTGTTGTCGCACAGTGTAATTGGTATATAAATAACATTAAAAGGTTTTTTAGATAGATCGGCTTATCAGAATCAGTTTTCGTGGTCAAAAACTTAACAAGCAAAAATAATACTAGTTTTTTTTTATTGGGAAGATAGCGTGTTATGTTCGTAACGAACTGTTTATATACTCCACCACATAAACACTGTATATCTCCATTCGTCATATTCGAGAATGTATTCAAACGTGGATCTATTTTGACCATTTCCTGCAAGGAGGGCCTCCCACCAAAAGTATTTACAAAATCCATTGTACAGACGATATTTTTAAAAATTAGGCTAATAGCTTCGAAATACTATATTAGCAATTTTCTGCGGGAATCAGATCCTAATATGCCAAATAAGGGCTAATATTAATAAAATTTCTGGGATATACCAAAACTTAAACCTATATTGGGAATATTCATTTCAAAAATGTGCTACACAAAATTTTTAACCTTCCCTGGTAGCCCTCGGTACCTCTCGATTTTCGGTATTCTGAAGATATAAGCTACATCTAGACAAATTATCCAGCAAAATATTAACATAGGTGCACGTTTAAATATAGATCACACATAACATTACCACCCGATTGCTAAAATATGGGATATTTTTTTAAGTACGCTATTAAAAGTAGAACACCGTTATAAGGTACAAAAACTAATGGTGGGTGTTTTGGGTTTTACAAATATTATAGCGCTAAAACTAAATTTTATGTGTTATGTTTTGTCCGATACTTTGGTCAATGTTTTGTTTAGCCCCCATATAACGCTACCTTCCGATCATAGGTATTTTCAGTATTTGAACTGCATTTTTTGTCCGAACTGGCAGTAATTTTACACATTTAGGTTCCACTAAAAATCGGTCCTTGTTTCGCATTTTTACACATTTTGAAGATATAAGCTACATTTATTGACCGAATTACCTGTAATTTGACATTTGAAGGATCGATTACGATTTGCAAAGATTGTACCACATTGACGTCTCCCTTTAAGAGCCATAGTTGGTAACCGTATGGTTTTTACAGCTTAAGGGTAATTATCTCAAACTGACCACATCCGATGTCGACAGTGTATCAAAACCGTTTGTGGTCGAAATGGGCACGCCGTTGTTAATCTGACAACGAGATGGTGTCAGATTGAGAATTCTAGAATTTGCAAACCATCATCGAATAACCCTTAAACTACACTCAATCAAAAATGTTGAGGTTTTGTGAGGGAAGTACCCGAAGATGTTTTCCAATATAGACCATCTTGGAACTTGATGTACGTTTGGAAGAAATTGTATAATGAGGAAAGTTTCAAGCAAATCGAATACTCAATTCGTAAGTTTTAGTGATCATCAGTCATTTGAGGTGGTGTCGACAGGGTTTTTTTTAAGAGATTTTCTGATATTATCTCAGGAAGTATCGATTTGCCCCCGAGAAATTGCGAGCACAACCTTCTGCAAAAAATGTCATGACAATCCGAAAATTCTTCTTAAACTGCACTTGTGCAATACATTTTGAAATTTTGTGTGGGAGGTATCCGAAAGTGTTGACCGATGAGTCCAAAAGCTGGTCTATGAAATGTTACGATGTGCAAAGTTTGGACCAAATCGGGTTCTGTAACGAGGTTTTGTCGTCGATGTGCAAATTTTGGACCAAATGTAACGAGGTTTTGTCGTCGTCTGGGGTAAGCTCAGCCGCGTCCAGGGACCCACTAAACCTTACGAAACACAAAGACTGGCATTCTCCCTTCCCTGGTGGTTAAATCTATGTTTTATAGAATTAAGTGCGATAAAGAATATTTTCAATGGGTATATATTAATTGTTGGCTTGAAGGCAGTTTATGCAGCCTCAATGGAGTTAGTTTCTTTGGACGGTTCGTCAGAAGTTAAACTATCTATAATGGCTAGGAAAGTTATGTAGATACCGGACGATTTGTAGATAATCGGAAACTTGATGACAGTTTGTAGGCAATCGGGAACCTAACGATGTATTTGGTGTCCGGCTGTAGATATTCGGGAACGCGAGATATTCGGTGTTCGGATGTTTAAGTTTTGTGATTCGATGGATTCGGTATTCGGCTGCAGATGTTCGGGAACACGAACTGAAGGTCCAGCTGACTCAAAAGCCCTTTAGAACTGCAAACCCGAAGGTCCAGTGCCGAATGTGTTAGCCACCACAACTTAATAGGTACCTCTCAAAAATTATTTGGCACTCTGTAGGACGAAGTGTACGTTGCCGGATTTAAAACATCCTTTAGTTCCAAAACGTGTAGCTAACTCCCTGCAGTAGCCAGCTGCCCCTCAGCATCTATCTCTTAAATACTTGAGGGATTCGAAGTGTGAGGCGAATGCGAATTATTCGCCAATGCTTAGTTTGCAAAATGGTTTCAAAAATACTTGTATTCTAGGTACTGTTCGGCCGGGCCGAACTTGTAATACCCTCCACCACAAGTTGTATTGAAGTAAAATGGAATAATTAGTTTCCTTTCGTGTATGAAGAAGACTTAATACTAAATTTCAGCAATTTCGGTAAAACAATGTGAGTCACCATTCCATGGGGCTATTTCAAAACGTCGATCTATACCGACAAATATCTGACGGAGAGTTTTTAGGCTCAAAGAAGACTAAATACCAAATTTCCTACATTTGGGTAAGAGAATGTGGCTAAAACTAAAAAATACCGAAAATCAAGAAGTAAGCTTCTATGGGGATATAGGAAGACGTGGACCTATACTGATAATACTCTTCTGGAATATTTTATAACTCTTGGAAGACGAAATAACGAACTTCAGCCATTTCGGTTGGATATTGACGTCACAATCTTCAGTATTACGAAAATCCGGAGGTACCGTTCTATGGGGGCTATATCGAAACGTGGACTTATACCGACGAATTTTAGTCAGAAATGGGGCAATATGAAAGCGTGGACCTGTACACACATATTTCTGGCGAACAGTTTTATATCACATTGAAGACTAAATACCAAATTTCAGCCATTTTGGTGGAATATTGATGACACAACCTTCAAAATACGAAAAATCGGGAGGTACTTTTCCATGGGGGCTACATGAAGGCGTGGACCTATACCGACAATTTTAAAGGGGAAGTCTAAATTCCAAATTTCAGCCATTTCGGTGGAATATTGAGGCCACAACGTTCAAAATACCGTAAATCGGGAGGTACCGTTCTATTGGGGCTATATGAGGGCATGGACCGATACCGACAAAGTTCTGGGGTAAAGTTTTATACCACCAACGTAGACTAAGTACCCAATTTCAGCCATTTCGGTGTGATGATAAAGCAAAAACCTTCAAAATACCGAAAATCGGGAGGTACCGTTCTATGGGGGCTATATGAAGGTGTGGACCGATACCGACAAAATTTTGGGGGAAATTTTTATGCCCCTAAAAAAGACTGCGTACCAAATTTCAGCCATTTTGGTAGGATAATGAAGCTAAAACCTTCAAAATACCGAAAATCGGGAGGTACCGTTATATGGGGGCTATATGAAGGTGTGGACCGATACCGACAAAATTCTGCGGGAAAGTTTTATACCCCTAAAGAAGACTACGTACCAAATTTCAGCCAGTTTGGTAGGGTAATGAAGCTAAAACCTTAAAAATACCGAAAATCGGGAGGTACCGTTCTATGGGGGCTATATCAAAACGTGGACCGATATATCCCATTTTCAATACCAACTATCCTGCAAGTAATAAAAACTTCTGTACCAAATTTTGACTCTCTATCTTTAAAATTGCGAGCTGTATCTTGATTTCAACAGACAGACAGATGGACGGACGGACAGACGGACATGTTCAAATCGACATAGAATTTTATGCTGATCAATAATATATATACTTTATAGGGTCTCCGACGAATATTTCGATGTGTTACAAACGGAATGACAAATTTAATTATACCCTCCATATGGTGGAGGGTATAACTAGGTGTTTGTTTTAATATGGTTTTTATTTATTTTCCAATATTTCGATTGGAATCTCCAATCACCTTCAGGGAATTCAAAGAATTTTTATTTCTTTGTCCAAAGAGGGAATATTCCAAATTTATGTGATTTTGGTAGTTTCCAATAAAGGTAAATTGAAAAGGTAGTGGTGTCACCAGTTGTTCGGATATAATACACTGGAGTGAAATTCACCATTATGTGGCCTGTTTTACCACTAGTGTCAGGTAGAGATAGCTGTAAGGGGTTTCTTGGTAGTAGTTGTTGTGTTATGTACGTGATCAGGACAATGGTCATATGCTGTTTTTAGGCGCTCATAGAATATATCCTCGGTCTGTTCTCTTTCTTTTCGTTCGGGAAATGGAACTTTGAACTTTGCTTTCGTGGTAATTTAACCGGTGTGAAACTGGAGACTAGTTTTTTAAGCCTCCGATTTACCATAAATCTAACACCTAGTACATGTTTCGTTTCATAACAGCTATAAAACAATATGTAATCGTTTGTGATATTTACGTCTATCCGATTCCATCGATAATAACAGCTTGGTACTTACCAAGTACATCCGTTGTCTTCAAACATGGTACTCCACATTAATAATTGTAATTTTAAATTTAAATAAGTTCCATACAATATTTTTTACTCTTTGCTACTAAAAATATTGTACAAAACCTTAAAGTATACAACTAACAACAATGTAGTGAAATCTGTAGCACAAAGCACAATATCACTACCATTGTTGTTGACAGCCTTTTTAAATTGAGTCCATAAAACCGGTCGTGGGGGGAGATAGTGGTGGAAGCTATTATGAAATTTATATCATTTATAAGACCACAACATTAACATAACTTTAGATAATGGTTGAAGCTGCTAGTCTGTGCATCCATCCATCAGTGTGGTGGTGAACGCGACGAAATGTAAAATTATGATGACAGAAAAACTCTATATACAAAAATTATCTATTGTTGAAAATGAGCAACATCAAATTATTATGACCGAAACTGGTTAAATAAATGTTTTAAACTTTTTTAAATAAATGCAACGGGGATTGAGGCATTTTGTTGGAAAATATTTTCTATCGTATGTTAAGAAATATCGTGTAACTGAAAATAGTTTTTGGTGAAATATTAATTATAAATAGCGAAAAACTTTTAATGAGGAAATATAAAAATAGTGAAAGGTATACAACTATAAAATATGTATATTTTGTTGATATTTAAATTAATATCAAAATGAATAATATCATTGAAAGAAATAACAAGTAGGAACGGTCCATAGTGGTACAGAACCGTATTTTGCAGGTCAAAACTTTTGTAACTTTTGACGGATATAGATATTTTGATATTTTCGACAGATAACGCAAACATCAAATTAAAAAATTATTTAAAACATTTATATTCTTTTTAATAATATTTATATTTATTTATTATATTTTGTTAAATATTAAAAAAATAATCCTTGAATGTTCATAAAATCGTATAACTCATATAAATACTCATATATTTAAAAGAAAATGTGAATTTGTGTAAAAACAAGTAAAAAAGTATCAGTCGGCTTTGCCGACAGAGTTATACTCTTAGCCTGTGTAAATTTAAACACTTTTTTCCCAAAAACTTATTTATTTAGGGGGTTTCAAAATTTTGGGCGTACGAATCGAGAAAAATGTTGATTGTTCAAAAGTTTTGCGGAGGAGGTACTTAAAGGAAAGAACCGACATAAACTATGGTGGTTCCATAGGGGGTTTTTACAACCTTTGGGCTGTTTTCTCAAGAAGTATAAACTTGCCCCTGAAAAACTTTTACCATCGTAATTGAGGCAGCGAATGTAAGTTGCTCCAACAAAAATCAAAGTGATTCGATAGCAGGTCTTAAAGGGAACTTAATTTGTGTAAAAACAAGTAAAAAAGTATCAGTCGGCTTTGCCGACAGAGTTATACTCTCAGCCTGTGTAAATTTAAACACTTTTTTCCCAAAAAACTTATTTATTTAGGGGGTTTCAAAATTTTGGGCGTACGAATCGAGAAAAATGTTGATTGTTCAAAAGTTTTGCGGAGGAGGTACTTAAAGGAAAGAACCGACATAAACTATGGTGGTTCAATAGGGGGTTTTTACAACCTTTGGGCTGTTTTCTCAAGAAGTATAAACTTGCCCCTGAAAAACTTTTACCATCGTAATTGAGGCAGCGAATGTAAGTTGCTCCAACAAAAATCAAAGTGATTCGATAGCAGGTCTTAAAGGGAACTTATCCGAAAATTTTGTGTGGGTTTTTTTCAACTTTCAGGCTATTTTCTCAGGAAGTAAGGACTTGGCCCCTGATGAAACTTGTACCTTCGTATGGGCGACAGTGAATACAAGTTGCTACAACAAAACCAAGGCGATTCGAGAGCAGGTCTTAAACTGAACATTTCCAAAACTTTGTGTGGGAGGTACCCGAAGGAGTTTACCGATTGAGTCCATATTGGAACCTCATCTAAGTGTGGTAGAAGTTTCACGATGTGCAAAGTATGGACCAAATCGATTGCTCCCAACAAGAGTTATCGTGCGCACAAATCTCCCGAACATTTTCGAACTTTTGTGGGGGATATAATCCATCTTTGAACGTGAACTTAGTTTGGACAAAATATTACGAAAGCCAAATTTTGGAACGAATCGGCAGATCCGTTAGGGGTTTTTTTGCAACTTTCAGGCTATTTTCTCAGAAAGTATGGACTCGCCCTGATGAAACTTGTACCGTCGTATGGAGGGCAGTGAATAAAAGTTGCTAAAACAAAAATCAAAGCGATTCGAGAGATGGTCCTAAACTGAACTTTTCCGATATTTTGTGTGGGAGGTACCCGAAGGAGTGGACCGATTGAGGCCATATTGAAACCTTATCTAAGTCTGGTACACATTTCACGATGGGCAAAGTACGGACCAAATCGGTTACTCCCTTCAAGAGTTATCGCGCGCACAAATTTTCCAAACATTTTCGAACTTTTGTGGGGGGAGGTACCGGAAGGAGTGAACCGATATAGCCCATCTTCGAACTTAAACTAAGTTTGCACAAAATATTACGAAAGCCAAATTTGGATCGAATCGCTTGATCCGTTTGAGAGTTATCGTGCGCACCAGCCAGACAGACGGACGGACATTGCTCAATCGACTCCAAATTGTCTGAAACACATTTCGTCCAAACATTCTTGGGTCTAAAACCATTATTTCGATGAGGCACATTTTGCCCGTATGAAAGTGTATATACCCTCGTTAGCATAAATGATGAGGGTATAAAACTATAATTAATATGAGAACGTTGCGGCAATAGTTGATATTTTTTACCCATGTAATTTCAAAAAAATTTAAAAAAAGTGTTAAATGGACGGAGCTGAACTAACATAAAACAATAAACACAATATCTGTTATAGTTCCTGAGAAATGGCTATTTCTTTCTCCAGAAATTTGTAAAAATTGCTTATTTTCCAGAATTAGAAAACAATTTTCGTCTTTTGGAGCACGCCACGCCCACACCTTCCATTATTTTCACCTAATTTTATGGTTTTCTTAGTTTCAATATGATAACTATCGAATCCAATAAAATAATAAACGATCGGTGACGACAAAAAATTGGGTATTTGACCAGGAAAATCGAGTTCTGAACCACTGCAATGCATTGCGTGGCGTTAAGTTTGGCAGGGCCGAATTCACCACGAACTGTAGACTAAAACCTCGATATACATAAGTTGTGTTCCTTTACTTACCTGAGTTTACCATTTTTACCACCTGCTACCATTATTAACCTGCAAAGCGTTCTTAACCCCAAAAAGTGGTAAAACTGGAAGAAATTTTTTAAAGAGTGAGGAGTGCAAAAATATCTTTCTCTTCTACCACAGGCTACCAGTCAAATTTCTTTAGGTAAAAAATTGTATATCTGATTCTTCGACATTTGTTTGACGGTTATTTGTCAATAAAGAAAAAATGAACAAACACAGAAGAAAAAGGCGAGTGCTGACAAAACAAAATTAAAATCTGTGAAATAAAAGAAGAAAATATAATTTTTATGTTTCTTTTTGACATTGCTACCAGATATACCATTTTTTCGTTCCTTTACTTTTCTGGTAAAACTGTTCATGAGAGAGCAATTTTGAGCAAATTTTACAGTTTTCTCTTTTACCATTAAAAAAGCAAAGGAACAAAGCTATATATTTTTTGCGAGTAAGTTTTCTATCACAAAAAATCATATATAAGGTGTGGGCTATAGCAAAAAAAAAAAAAAAAAAAAAAAAAACGTGGACCTATAATGCAAGGGATGTTTTGTACCTGTTATAATATTGTGTACCAAATGTCAGCCATTTCGGCGCGAAATTGATGCCACAACCTTTAAAATAGTGAAAATCGGGAGTTAATCTCCTATGGTAGCTATATGTAAACGTGGACCTATACTCATAATACTCTTCCGAAATGTTTTATATCCCCATCGAAGACTAAATTCCACATTTCACCTATTTCGGTGTGATACCGAAAATCGGGAGGCACCATTATATGGGGCTATATCAAGACGTTGACATATACCATCTTAATGAAAAGTTTTTACCCCCAGACGGAATGTTCTTATACACATGGAAGACTGAATATCCTACAAATATATATTTTAATTTTTATACCCTCCACCATAGTATGGAGGGTATATTAAGTTTGATTTTCCGTTTGTAACGCATTGAAATACTCATTTGCGACCCTATAAAGTATATACAAGGTGTTTTTTTAAGCCAGATAGAATTGGAAATTGTAAAAAATAACACAAAAAATTAAACTGTAATCAATTTTTTTTTTTATTCGAAAGATCAATACGTGACATTAACATTTGGAAATGATTTCGGGCATATGGGCACCGCGGCTGTTCTTGACGAAGTGCATTCTGGACGTCCAATTTTTGGCCACTTTTTCGAGTACTGCTGCTCGTAGCGCCATCCTGTTGAAACCACATCTCCTCCGGATCAATGTCATCCATATTTTCAAACAAAAAATCAGTGATCATGGTGCGGTAACGATCTCCATTGACCGTAACGCGAGCTCCGGCCTCATTTTTGAAGAAATAAGGTCCGATGATGCCACCAGCGTGAAAACCGCACCATACGGTGCATTTTTCTGGATGTAATGGAGTCTGTAGGGTCTCTTGTGGGTTGGTCTCGCTCCATATGCTGCAATTTTGCTTATTAACAAACCCGTTAAGCCAAAAATGCGCTTGTTCAGATGGACGATTATGTACGCCATACAAATGACGAAGTCGTCTATACGTTGCGCGAATCGACGACTGATTTTCAAAGTAAATTTGGATAATTTCGTAGCGTTGTTCAAGCGTGAGTCTATTCATGATGATTTGTCAGAGTATACTGAAACAAATAAAAAGAAAGTTTCATCAAAATTTAATTAAAAAAACACCCTTTATATTCTTGATCAGGGTAAAATTCTAAGTCGATCTGAGCACGTACGTCCGTCCGTCCGTCTGTGGTAATCACTCTAGCATCCACAAAAATAGAGATAGGACGCTGAAATTTTGGGAAAATGCGTCTTTTGTTTGCAGGCAGGTCAAGTTCGATGATGGGCTATATCGGTCCACGTTTTGGTATAGCCCCCATATAACGGTACCCCCGATTTGCGGTATTTTGACGTTTTTAGCTATATTTTCAGGCCGATGTAGCTATAATTTGACATTTGGGGTTCTTAAAAGTCAATAAACTTATATAACAAAAGTTGTGGACATAGGTCCACGTATTGGTATAGCCCCCATATAACGGTACCCCCCGATTTACGGTATTTTGACGGGTTTAGCTACATTTTCAGACCGATTTAGCTATAATTTGACATTTGAAGTTCTTAAATGTCAATAAACTTATGTGACAAAACTTGTGGACATAGGTCCACGTTTTGGTATAGCCCCCATATAACGGTACCCCCCGATTTACGGTATTTTGACGTTTTTAGCTACATTTTCAGACCGATATAGCTATAATTTGACATTTAGGGTTCTTAAGTGTAACTAAACTTATATAACAAAAGTTGTGGACCTAGGTCTAAGTTTTGGTATAGCCCCCATATAACGGTACCCCCGATTTACGACATTTTGACGTTTTTATCTACATTTTCAGACCGATTTAGCTATCAATTGACATTTAGGGTTCTTAAATGTCAATAAACTTATATAACTAGTGGACATAGGTCCATGTTTTGGAATAGCTCCCATATAACGTTACCGCCCGATTTCAGGTATTTTGAGAATTTTATAAACAAGTTTTAACCGAATTATCTGTAATTTGAACATTTGACATTTGAAATTCTTAGTGGTCACCACACCTCTCCACCAAAAATTGTCAAGAAAGCCCCCATATAACGGTACCTCCCGATTTTCAGTAATTTGATGATTTTAGCTACAATATTAAACCGAACAAGCAGTAATTTGACATTTGAAGTTCTTAGTGGTCACAACACCTCTCCATCAAAAATTGTCAACATAGGTCCATGTTCGGATATAGCTCCCATGTAACGGTACCTACCAATTTTCAGTAATTTGGCAATTTTAGCTACAATTTTTAACAGAACTAACTGTAATTGTAGTGTAGTTTGTAGTGGTCACCACACATCTGCATCAACAATTTTCAACATAGCCCCAATATAACGATACTTCCCTATTTTCGGTACTTTGAGGATTTTACTTAAAATATTTAACCGAACGTAGGTCCATGTTTTTGTATAGCCCCAAAACAAACCTCCCGATTTTCCGTACCTTAGTTTTATTTTTTGGACGAACTTTCTGTAATTTAAAATTTAAAAGTCAACAAAAATTCTGCAACAAAAATTGTTCATTTCAGTTCATATTTTCGTATAGCCCAGATACCTCCGAACTAGCTGTTAATGACATTTGAAGTTCCCACGTTATGTACCGATTTTCGATATTTTGAGGATTCTAGCTAAATTTTTTATCCGAATTAGGAGTTATTTGACATTAAAGGCTCCCATTAAAAACTGTCAACATAGGCCCATGTTTTATTATAACCCCTATATAACAGTACCTCCCAATTTCTAGCCCACCAAAAATTGTCAACAGTTAGATATAGGCACCATGAAAAAGGGCCTCCCGAATGAAGCATTTTATGTACATTATCTGACATTTTAACGTACTCACTTAAAGTTGGGGACAGGAATGAATATTTTATGGTGGAGGGTATGAAAAGTTCGGCCCGGCCGAACTTAATGCTTTTTTACTTGTTGTTTTCTGCATTGATCTTTAAGAGGCTCCTTTTTGGTGTTAAGTTTAAATTTTCCCATTTATATGCTATAATTGTTGAATGTTTCTCTAAGGCCACATTTTAAATTTAGAACACCCCTTTAATTGCTTCCATTTATAAAAGTTGAATATACAACCCCGACAACACTAAAATAATTTTTTATTTTTGTTTTGTAAACCAACAACGGATGGTTTTTATGCAAACATTGGCGAAACTAAGCATTATTTTGGCATTCATTTATTTTGGTGACATTTGTAAAAGTATTTGTAAATGTAATAGTATTAAATTTATGATATCGTTTTATTTAATGTTCACATTTTTACAATTTTAACACAAAAACCACAAATCAGTAGCAACTGTACAGTGAAAATAAGATTTATGTTTGAACGGCTATAAAAAAGGGAAAACTTAGTTTAAATGGTGTCATACATCTTAGTGCTGCAACAAGATTCCAGCAATATTGCCGAATGGCAGAAAACTAAAAATACTAGTACATGATTGAAATGGTGGGCTGACGTACATATTTTTAAAGTTATATTCCCCATAGTTTCTTTAGAACTTGGATTATTCCTCTGTAATTTTAGTATCGACGTTCACAAAGGTGACGTAGGGGATGAAAGGATGACAAAGCCCGGGTTTTATCTTGGTCCCTCTTTAATCTCAAGTGGACACTGACCTCCCCGTGGTGTCACCGGGGGAACTGCCTTTAACACCCGTTAAAGGTAGTGAGCTAACATGTGCCGCGCGTTCACCCATAAGAACGTTAAAAACTTTGGTTTGGGCGTCGGCTTAGTAACCCTCCTCTAGAAAAAACAGCCTACTATGAAAAAACGAAAGAAAAGTAAAACAAATCCCTCAAAAGTTGACGACCCCGCAAACGTTTTAAGGACCATTATCTGCGAATCTGCACCTGGAATCTTCGCACTCTTTATAGAGAAGTTGCAGTTTACGCATTGGCAGATGTACTTGAAAAGTACAAGGCCGACATTACTGCCATACAGGAAATACGATGGAACGGGAAAGGCGTCACAACAACACCTAAAGGTGACGCACTGTATTATAGCTGCCATGACACAAAGCATGAGTTTGGTTGCGGATTTGTAGTTGGTCGGAGGTTAAAACATCTGGTATCCAGCTTCAACCCAGTAAATGAAAGACTCGCTACAATTCGATTAAAAGCAAAATTCTTCAACATCAGCTTTATTAGCGTTCATGCTCCCACTGAAGACAAGGACGAACAGACCAAAGATTTGTTTTACGAGCGCTTAGAAAAAACTTATGACCGTTGCCCTGCCCATGACATTAAAATTATACTGGGCGATTTTAATGCCAAAATTGGAAAGGAGAATATCTTTGGCCCAACAGTCGGGAAATTCAGTCTCCACAGTGAAACATCTGACAATGGTATGAGGCTGATAGACTTTGCAGCTGCAAGAAACATATTAGTTAGCATTACCAGATTTAAGCATCTCGATATTCATAAGGGCACCTGGCTGACGCCAGATCAAAGAACAATAAATCAATTTGATCACGTTGTGATAGATGGAAGACATGCATCAAGCGTCTTGGATGTACGTTCCGAGGTGCAAACATAGACTCGGACCACTACCTTGTTGCAGCAAAGGTACGTACCAGATTAAGCGTAGCAAACAAAGTGCGAACAGACACAACACGGAAGTTGGACATCGGTAAGCTGGAATCACAACAGATAGCCACAGCATATTCCACTCAACTGGCCCAACTGCTTAATCAAAACACTCCTCGTCCCTATAACATATCAGGACAATGGCAAAATATTGCCCACTCCATGCAAACAGCCGCAAGATCAGTACTTGGATACCAGAGACCTCCACCAAGGAATCCATGGTATGACCAGGAGTGTCTTGCTGCTACCGAAGAGAAAAATGGGGCATATAGGACTACTTTACAATCAGTAACAACGCGTAGCGCACGAGAGAGGTATAGGGAGAAAAGGAGAGAGGAGAAACGTCTTTTCCGCAGGAAAAAGAGAGAGATGGAAAAGCGGGAGTGTGAACCAATCGAGATGTACAGGAGACAGAATGAAGTGCGAAAATTCTACCAAAGAGTGAAACATCAAGCTGATGGCTTTGGTACTGGCACATCCTTCTGTAGAGACCAGCAAGGTAATCTGGTAACTCATACGATAGTGTGCTAATGATATGGAAAGAGCATTTTTCCAAACTGTTCGTATCCAATAGTTGCGAAGTCGACGAAGATACCATAGATCCAATCCCAGAAGATGGTCAAGATGAGGTAAAGACAGCAATAAACCGGCTGAAGAATAATAAGGCAGCAGGAGCTGATGGCCTACCAGCCGAGCTGTTTAAAACCGGAGGCGACACGTTGATAAGGTGTATGCATCAGCTAGTTAGCTCCATCTGACGGGAAGAACACGTACCCGATGATTGGAACCTGAGCATCCTGTGTCCCGTCCATATGCTCCAACTATAGGGGCATATGTCTTCTCCCTATCGCCTAAAAGATAGTGTCAGGGATATTGTGCGAGCGACTAAAGCCCATGGTCAACGAAATAATTAGACCATACCAATGCGGCTTTAGCCCTGGCAAGTCCCCATTGACCAGATATTTACCCTGCGGCAAATCCTGGAGAAGACCCAAGAGATGCAGATCGACACCTACCACTACCGAATATAAAGCAGCCTTCGACAGTCCTCTACGTTCAAAGGTATTCCAAGCAATGTCTGAATTTGGTATCCCCGCAAAGCTCATTCGGCTTTGTAAAATGACTCTAACTGACACAAGATCTTCAGTTAAAATAGGAAAGAACCTCTCCAAAGAGTTTTGTACCAAAAGAGGTTTCAGGCAAGGAGACAGCCAGCCTTTCGTGTGATCTTTTCAACATCCTGCTAGAAAAGGTTATACGAGAGGCATGCGTCAAAAGTAGTGGCACAATCTACACCAATAGCCACATGTTACTTGCTTATGCTGATGATATAGACATCATAGGAAGATCAGTAAAAGAAGTAACCGATACCTTTATGAAGGTCGAAGGAGAATCTGCTAAAGTGGGTCTGGCGGTAAACGGCGAGAAGACCAAGTTGATGGTGTCGACGCGCAATGCGTATATAGAGCTCGGACCAACATCAGTTGTGAAATAAAAAGAAGAATTTTATTGGCCAACAGATGCTACTTTGGCATAAGTAAGCACTTTAAAAACAAAGCCACAACTCGTCAAACAAAAATAACGCTTTACAAAACACTGATACTACCCGTGCTGATGTATGGTTCCGAAGCCTGGGTACTTGCGCAAGCAGATAAGGCAGTGCTTGGCGTGTTTGAGATAAAAATTCTTCGAAAGATCTACGGACCGATCTGCGTTGACGGTGAATATCGACGTCGTATGAACCACGAGCTGTATCTGCTAAACAACGACATCAATATAGTTAAACGTATCGAGATGCAGAGATTGCGTTGGCTAGGCCATATAATAAGAATGAGCGATGATGAACCCACTAAAAAGGCGTATAAGTTCGAGCCACATGGCGGTGCACGCAGAATTGGCAGGCCAAAGAGTAGATGGCGCAAACAAGTGGATGAAGAGATGACAATACGCGGCACTCCAAAAAGCGAAGCACGAAACAGAGCGAATTAGAGATCTTTTCTTAATTAGGTCTATGGAACAAATGTTCTGTAATGGGCCAGCTAAGTAAGTTCATAAAGGTACATAAAATAGATAAATAGCTCTCGGAAACCAGCATTCCCCATTTAAACTTCCCTTTTAATTTTAAATAAGTCACATAGAAAGCTTTACCAATTTAGTGCTAAAAACAATGTACTAAGCATTAAAGATAAACATTCACGACTATTTTTATATTTGAAGGACAAAGTACTATTTCACTGCCATTGTTGTTGACAGTCCGTTAAAACTGAGTTCATAAAACAGGAAGTAGGAAGGGAGAGTGGTGAAAGCAATTATGAAATTTATATCATTTATAAGACCACAACATTAACATGACTTCAGATAATGGATGATGCAACCAGTTAGTGCATCCATCAGTGTTGGTTTAAACGCAACGAAATGAAAAATTATAATGACGATGATGTCAGACAGACACAGCTCCACCCACACAAAATTGTCTATTGTGGAAAATGAGCAACATTAAATAATTATGACTGAAAACTGGTAAATATTTTTTTAACTTTTTTAAATGAATGTAGCAAAAAGGATTGAGGCACATTCTGTTGGTACTTTGTTTGACGAGAAATTATTATCATCGTATGTCAAGCAATAATGTGCAACTGAAAATAATTTTTGGTGGAATATTAATTAAAAATTATGAAAAACTTTTTTATGGGGATAATTTAAAATAAATATGTACATACATATATATTCGATAGATTGCAGGAATACAAATGCAACATACATATTTTTAAACTCTTTAGCAAAAGAGGATGATGGGTGCAATAAAAACTGCAATCATTAACAAAAATGTTTAACAGATAGATTTGTGTTTGGTGATATGTACTTGCAGTGGTATTCTGTAACTACCCAGTTGTTCAATAAATAGCAATTGTCTACTTTGACATAGGCATGTAACTAGTTACTCAATGATCCTAGTTACTTTACACCCAAAAATGGCACACAAAATAGCCTATAGCCCACTTTTGTCACTGGAAATGGGCTTCCTTGCCTATCATGTCAATTCACTAGTTACAGGTAATGCGGCGTGTAATATTTTGACTATTTTATAGACTACCGATGGATACTGTAAAAGACAATGTTTCTCTCTTGTAATCTCTTTTCAACATTATTTTTTTTTTTTTTTTTTAACAAAATAGAAAAAATATTCTGTCATTTTGTTTGTTTATTCATAATTAAAAAAACTTATTGATGCGTTAGTTGTGAAAAAATTTAAGATGCAAAAAAGAACGTGTTACCAGGTAAATCATAAGAAGGATGAAAAATTTAAGAAGAATATTTATAATATATATATGTGGTAAGTATTGATACACTACTTGTCACAATTCATTATCGCCACATTTCATTAAACTTTAATACATTTTATTTCAGGAACTCTTCAATGATCTGAAGGACCTAGGAGAAAAACATTCCAAGGATCAAATAAACATCATTCGCTGTATAAAGTAGTCATATACTAGTTCCAGAATCAAGGATCAAGATCTGTATGTATACAAGATTATATTGTCCTTTGTAAAATATTTGCACTCCATTTATTAAAATAAAGTGTGGCTAATGCATATATGCATTAACCCATTTTTCTGACTTTAAGTTACTAGTGTTTTTGGCTATCATTTCTGACTACCGAATTGACTGGTTACTCGTAATGCACTGAGGAGACAATTGCCTTTCACACGACTGTCGAATTGGGTGGTTACTGGTAATGCAGTGAGGGGACAATTGCCTTTCACATGACTATCGAATTGGGTGGTTACTGGTAATGCGGTGAGGGGACAATAGACCCCTTCCTATGACATCCCCACGTTAAATTCACCAGTCTATAACATTGCGAGTAGATTGGGTGGTAACTAGGGGTGTTTACCAGTAGCCAGCAAAATTGCTAGTTATTCCCTAGTTACCCGAACAACTGGGTAGTAATAAACAGTTTATTGTTAAATAATGGACGTTTTTGTCTGTAGTAGTATATGCGAAGTCAATTTTTATTTAAAACTAGCAGACCCCGATCCGCGTTGCTGGCCCGTCGTAATGAGTTCTAATGACAACTTTTTATGGACTTTTTTCATAACAATTCAAAAATAGGTATATGTTTTAGTTTTGATGGAACGTTGAAACACGCCATTTAATTAAATTTATAAATATATTGTTTTTCTTGATCGGGGGCGCAACAACCGTTGTCTCGAAAATTGATTTGCAGGCCGATGCGCTCGTAAGTTTAGCAAATATAGCGATTAAAAAACAATAATCTCCCGAAATTCGTCTACAAATATATAGCATTTTGGACCACGGGATATTCCTGAACATTTTCTGAGAATTGCATGAAATTAGTTTCTGTGGTTTTGGAAAAATAATGTATTGAAAAGATTGGGCTTTCAAGATAAAAAGTGTGTGTGGTCCAGTATTTTGGCTCCAAATATGTACCTAGGGTACACACAACCCCCTGCCTCCCAAAATTTATGCTGAAACTTATATAATCATAGGTTTGGCTTATACATATATCGTTTAAAAGAAAGGCGTGGGAAAGACTCCCCACCTCCTCCGAAATTCATAAAATATACATAACAACGGCAAACATTGAGCTTTTGCTGCATATTTTATCGAAATGGGTTCCGTAGTAGTGGAGATATAACAGGCGTGGTCGGGACTTTAGGCCCTAAAGAAGTACCTAGCTTGTAGATTAATTCGTAAATTTTTAAACCGATACTTTCCTAACTTTGGCAAATAAACCTTTTTAAAAAATATCGCATAGGGATAGTAACCCGCCCCTCTGGAATTCAATAAAATGTGTAGCCTGTTTTCGGGGGCCCTCTGGACATTCCATGACAATTTCAGGCAAATCGATATAGTAGTTCTTATACCCTCAGCATTTATGCTAACGAGGGTATGTACACTTTCATACGGGCAAAATGTGCCTCATCGAACTAATGTTTTAGACCCTAAGTATGTTTGGACGAAATCCGTTTCAGACAATTTGAAGTTGATTTAGCCAAGTCCGTCCGTCTGTCTGGCTGGCTGGAGCGCACGATAACTCGCAAACGGATCAACCGATTCGGTCCAAACCTTGGCTTTCGTAATATTTTGTCCAGACTTAGTTAAAGTCATATCGGTCCACTCATTCCAGTACCTCCCACAGAAAAGTTCGAAAATGTTCGGAAAATTTGTGCGCACATCGTGAAATTTCTACCAGACTTGGATGAGGTTCCAATATGGACTCAAACTATCCACTCATTCGGATACCTCCTACACAAAATTTCGGTAAAGTTCAGTTTAGGATGGTTTAAGTTTCATCGGGGGCAAGTCCATTCTTCCTGAGAAAATAGCCTGAAAGGTGCAAAAAACCCCCTATGACACGGTGGATAGTGTTTGGAGCGCAAGATAAGTCTCGAACGGATTTGCCGATTTGGTCCAAAATTTGGCGTTCGTAATAGTTTGTTCAAACTTAGTTTAAGATCGGAGATAAGCCATATCGGTCTACTCCTTCAGGTACCTCCCCCACAAAAGTTCAAAAATGTTCGGAAAAATTGTGTTGAAGTGAGTGACCGATTTGGTACGTACTTTACACATCCTAAAAAATCTACAGCTATAGATGAGGTTGGAATATGGATTCTATTTATCCACTCCTTCTGGTAACTTCCACACAAAATTTTGGATAAGTTCACTTTAGGACCTGCTCTCGAATCACTTTGATTTTTGTTGAACCAATTTGTATTTGCTGCCTCAATTACGATGGTAAAAGTTTTTTCAGGGGCAAGTCCATAATTCTTGAGAAAACAGCCTGGAGGGCACGATAACTATCGAACTGATCAACCGAATAGGTCCAAAATTTGGCCTTCGTCATATTTTGTGCAAATTTAGTTTCAGTTCGAAGATGGACAATACCAGTCCACAACTTCCGGTACTTACCCCCAATATTTAAGAAGTGTCACTAAAATGGTATGGACGATATCTCTTGAACGGGGCAACTAATTTGGTCCAAACTTTGGATCTCGTAATATTTGTTTAATTTATTTTAATTTTTAAAATGGTCTCGGTCCTATTTCCTCCACCACAAAAGTTCAACATTTGTGTTTAAGTGCAGTTTAGGGTCTGTTCGAAGAGCCCGTTGGAAATATATACCGATGTTGTTCGTTGATTTCCTGCTTACAGCGATATTATGTTTTCCGTGGACATGTCCATGCTTCCTGGCATCGAAAATATATGACTCCCAAAATAAGATCCACTTCCATAATGGAGTATGTCGATCCATTCCTTCAAGTACCTCCTCCGCAACACTTTTAACTTTAATCCTAATCCAATGTCCAAAGAGGGCCACACAATTCTGAAGAGACTCTAAATACATTCGGTCTGTCCGTAGATTAAAAGTTTCAATAGGCTGAGGGTATATCTCTGTTGGCAAAGCCGACTCATACTTTTTTACTTGTTGTAGAAAAGATCAAAATTGAAAATTGGAAAAATTGGTGCATTTTTAAAGAAAAGGGGCATAGGGGAATTACCCCTCCCCATCCGAAATTCAACAAAATGTGTAGCCTATTTTCACCGGGACCATCGTGGTACTTTTACTGAAAATTTCAGGAAAATCAGTTAAGTAGTTTTTGTAGAAAAGATTAAAATTTAAAATTTAGAAATGTAGGCGTAAAAGTAGGTGTGGTCAAATTTTCGTTGCATATGACGTTGGGTTATGACGAACATTTCCCAAAAAAAAAAATTATCCAAATTTTGCGCTTTATTTAAACGGATTTATGTCGGCAAAGAATTAATGAACAGCAAAAGGTTACAGAATTATACTACTGAAACCTTAAAATCAATTTAATGGAAATTTAAGCCTTTTCAATTTGTTCTGCTTATTCCTTTGTTCAACTCTTTTCTAAGGACAACTTTTAAATGTAGGACGCCAGTTTAATTTTCGTAACTTATAATAGTGAAATATTTAACCTCAGCAATACATACATATTTGTGTTGTTTTGTGAGCCAAAAAAATGGTGGCTAAAATGTCACAAGGACAATTGCTGGTATGTACGAGTATATACAAACAGAGCAATAACTATGTATTATGCCATTCATTTATTTGGTGACATCTGTAAAAGTGTTTACCCTCCACCATAGTATGGTGGGTATATTAAGTTTGTTTTTCTGTTTGTAACTCATTGAAATAATCATTTGTAACCTTATAAAGAAGGATAAAATTCTCAGACGATATATCCATGTAAGTCCGTCTGTTGTAATCATTCAAGCGTCTGCAATAATTCAGCTAGAACGCTATATTTTTGCACCCGAGTATATTTCATTTCATAAGCATGTCAACTTCGAAGATGGGCTAAGTCCACATTTTTGGTTACCCGCATATAACGGTACTTCCCGATTTTCGATATTTTGACGATTTCAGCTACAAGTTTTTTCAAAATTAGCTGTAATTTGTCATTTGAGGTTTCCAGTGATCACAACACCGCTCCAGTAAAAATTGAATAACCCACATATAACGGTACCTACCGTAAATCGTATTTTGAGCATTTTAGCTAGCTAGTTTTTTTTTACAATAATCTGTTTAAACTGTGAATAAGGTATGCGTTAATATCTGAAGACCGTTAAAAATGGAACAATAAAATATAATCGTTTTTAAGATGGGAAGACATAAAATTAACGAATATGGAAGCATTTTGCAACAAATCCAAGCAACTCAAAGACAGTTCTTTGCAGATATTGCAACACAGTTTATAAATTTCCAAATGTTAATAAAATGGCAAAACATTTGGTCAGCTGCGTCAAGTGCCCAATTACGTTAAGAAGTGAAGTAAGTGAAATGATTCCAAGTGAACAGAACACCCAATTGCAAAATTCGAACTACATGGTGGAACAGTATTTGCGTCACAAAAGAATTTAGCAGGTAAACGGTTCGTATTTTGATTGCTTCATGCACATCAGCAGCCACAGCACGGTCATTCAACAACAACAGATTAAGTGCAGATACTGCTGCAAAAGTATGTTTCATATCTCGCAATTGGAATCTCTGTAATAGAGCAAAAAATCCAAGGTGTAATTCCCAGAAAAATATATGCCCTGAGGGGGAAATCTTAAATTTGTCTCCATTATTGGAAGAAACACCACCCACGTCCAGTGGTATTACCCACTCTACGCCTAACTCTTCCATAATTTGTATTTGTAGTGAAACTGATAGTGACAGTGATGTTATGATCTAATATCACTGTGCAACACTGGAAATGCAAACAACTTCTAATGGGCATTTTCTGAAAGTACATATTGAGACTACAAAAACCTTAATTGGGGTTTGTGTTCTTAGATCGGGTTTAAATTTTATAGTCTCATCTAAACCTAAAATGAGCCTTTTTTGCAGTGATCGGACCTTTATCTCCGAAACTAATAAGAATTCTGCTTTGCAGTCTTCGGCAATATTGTAGCCATAAGGTAGTAGAACGTATGTGTCAAATAGATGAACTAGGAAAAGCTGCATCTAGCGCATCCAATTCGTTAAAATATAGAAAAGTTTACATAATTTCTGAAATTCCGGTCAGTAGCAACTAATCTGTTGGGAGTTTAACTAACTAATAATTCTAAATATATTCCAAATAATGTGACAATCAATTCTTCAGAACATTCTGAAACTCTAAAATGGTTATTTCACGTTGTTTAAGGGGTATTTCATAGCATACCTTTTTCAAAACTTATTTCAAACAATGTTCACACAGGCTGTTTATTCTCATGTTGGGGATTTCAATGAGTTATTGAAATATTTACCAAATTGTTGTTGAAAAATTTGCTATAAACAAGGCCATAGAGGCATTTTACAACGATGGATTGTGCATTACATTCCAGAGAACATTTTCTCAAAGGTAACTTTAAGAAAAATTTAACAGTTTGGGAGATACACTGAGAAATATACACAAATTATAGAATTTGTAGATATATTATAAAATTTGAGACAATAAGTGCAGTTTTTCGAGTTCACTAGTCCTCCAAATATTTTCTTCTTGCTCTTATCTACAAGTTTGCTGCAGATGTCAAAACAAGATTCGTACTGGTTTCAGAGATACAGCCCCGATTTGTTTTAAAAATTCGATATTTAACCATGTATAGATGAGGCCATAAAAACCGAACCCGATCTAAGAAAACAAAACCCAAATATGGTTTTTGCCTATTGGTCCTCTACTTTCATAAAATTCTGGACAGAAGTTGTTTGCACGCGATTGGCTCAAAAATGTTGCACAGTGTATTGGAAAAATAATGTGTTTAAATAATATGTTTAAATGTTCATTTTAACTTGTTCTGTATGCTGTTTAACTGTACATTAATAAAATTTATTATAAAATGGATGATATAATACTTCAGACTGCATTTTGTCCCAAATTTCTTATTTAATAGTTTTTACCCACAATTTGGTAAATACCCGGGTATTTACCCATTTTTACCCAATATACCCAAATTAATGGGTATTTACCTTTTGGGTATTTACCCATTTCCATTATAAATTATACCTTAAGCATTTATGCCAACGAAGGTATATCACTTTCATACAGGAAATAATGGTTTTAGACTCCAAACTTGTTTGGAAGAAATCCGTTTCAGACAATTTGGAGTCGATTTAGCAATGTCTGGCTGGCTGGGGCGCTCGATAACTCTCGAACGGATTAACCGAATAGGTCGAAAATTTGGCTTTCGTAAAATGATGAAAGCCATATCGGTCCACGCCCTCGGGTACCTCCCCCAGAAAAGTTCAAAATTTTTCGCAAAAATTATGCGCACTATAACCCTCGAAGGGACTTGCCGATTTGATTCATACTTTGCACATCGTAATATTTCTACCAGACATAGATAAAGTTCGAATATGGACTATATCCGTGTTGTCCTTCGGGTGCTTCCCACACAAATTGTAATTTTTTTGTAGCAAATTTTATTTGCCGCCCCTCATTACGACCACACAAGTTTTTTCAGGCGCAAGTCCATACTTCCTGAGAAAATGACCCGAAAGCAGTAAAAATCTGCTATGGCACCATGTGTAGTGAATAGAGATAGAGTGCACGATAACTCTCGAAGGGATGAACATATTCGGTCCAAAATTTAATTCGGCAAAATTAAAAGAAGTTCTAAGTTGACAACTTCTTGCTAAAATAGTGCGCACAATAACTGTCGTAGGCAGTAACCGACATGATCCATACTTTGCACATCTTTATACTTCTACGAGACATAGATCCGGTTAGGATATGGACTTTGTGACAACTCCTTCGGTTACCTTCTACACAGAATTTCGGAAAAGTGCAGTTTAAAAACCTCTTCTCGAATAGTTTTGATTTTGCAACATGTTCCGCTGAAATCCCCTATTACGATGGTGCATGTTTTTGAGTGGCAAGTTCATACTTCTTGAGAATATGACCCGAAAGCTGTAAAAAAAACCCTACGGCCAGCATGTGTAGTGTCTGGTGCGCACGAAAACTCTGGAACCGAATACTGCGTTGGTCCACACTTCGCATATCGTAATATATTTTCGAATATTACATGAACTTCGAAGGTGGTGCTTATAGGTCCACTCCTTCCGGTACTTCCCCCACAAAAGTTGGTACACATAAAATGGTAAGCGCGATATCTCATAAATGGAGCTACCGATATTCCTAAAGACTTTGAATCTCAAAATACTTTATCCAAATTTTGTGCGGATCCTTTGTAAATGGCTCTGTTTCGTAGGCAAGAACATGTTTCTTGATATAATGGTCCAAATGCTCTAAATTATATGATGACCAATTGCAACGACAGGTTGGGCGCAGTAGCTACCGTGAGGAATGACTTCCAAAATAAGACCCACTTCCAAAATGTCCATTCTTGTAGGTACCTACTCGAAAAAATGTTGAGCTTTAATCCAAATCCATGCTTTTGTCGGTTCATACGCCCACATTTTTTGGGAAATAAGTGTTTCAATTCACACAGGCTGAGGGTATGTCTCTGTCGGCAAAGCCGACTGATACTTTTTAAATTGTTTTTTTTTTTTTAATGTAAACATTGTATGCCCTTTACACTTTACAATTCAAAAATAGATATATTCCACCACATTTCTTCGGGTCCATTGTCAAACCGATTTATTTGTTGAGGATTTTAAATTTATCTTTAACGGACTTTGTGGGAGTTTTCCGCCTGATGATGCTGTTTATGATTGATAACACTGTGCTACAGTGAAAATTTGCAGGGGTTCTAATGCATAAATTCAGTTTTGTGGGAGTCCACAGAAGACGAAAATACCTTTGGTTTCTTTGGGTCACTTCGGTTTTTCATTTTATAACGGTAAATGTAGTGAAAAATGGGCTTTCTTGGATTTTCAATTTTAAACGGACATTACTTTTTTTCCGCAACCGATTTGCACACACTGTTTTTCATTATAAAGGGTAGAGTAATGCCTTTCGAACAAGCCATAGATTTTTTAAATCGGTTAACAAATGGCTAAGTAATAGTGGTTTAAGTGTGACAAAAACGCATTAAAAAACAGTAAAATGCTTTTCCTTGTGCTCTAGGCTGCGTAAATGACACCTAACAGTACAATTATATACAGTTAGTTGGCTTTCTAAAATGGGAAAAACCAACAAAATCCGTTGAAAAATGAATGCGTTATGGCATTTTTTGTGTTTCAACTTTTTGGCTTTTTTTCATATTTTCCTTTATAAAACATTGATACCTTGTGCGTAATTGTTAAGCAGGATAATCACAATTAGAATCATACATGCTAAGATACCCATCTTTTATAAAGGAAAATATGAAAAAAACCAAAAAGTTGAAACACAAAAAATGCCATAACGCATTCGTTTTTCAACCGATTTCGTTGGTTTTTCCCATTTTGGAGAGCCAATTAAATTTCCTACTTGCTAACAGTAAATAATTGTACTGTTAGGTGTGATTTACGCAGCCTAGAGCACAAGGAAAAACATTTTACTGTTTTTTAATGCGTTTTTGTCACACTTAAACCACTATTACTTAGCCATTTGTTAACCGATTTTAAAAATCTATGGCTTGTTCGAAAGGCATTACTCTCCCCTTTATAATGAAAGACAGTGTGTGCAAATCGCTTGTGGAAAAAAGAAGTAATGCCCGTTTAAATTTGAAAATCCAAGAAACCCCATTTTTCACTGCATTTACCGTTATAAAATCAAAACCCGAAGTGACCCAAAGAAACCAAAGGTATTTTTGTCTTCTATGGACTCCCACAAAACCGAATTTGTGCATCAGAAATCATGCAAAAAATTTTTGTCCACTTTTGTATCACAGTGTAATCGTCCCTGTTCCCAATCTTTACCCTAACACGATTTTTTAAAAAATTGAAAGAAAGTTTCCAAAGAATTGTTAAAGTCGGTAGTAAATCAAAATTTTGAAATTTTTATACCCTCAGTCTTTAGGCTAAAGAGGGTATATACACTTTGATACGACCAAAAATGTGCCCCATCGAAATAATGGTTTTAGACCTCAAGTATGTTTGTACGATATCCGTTTCAGATAATTCTGAGTAGATCTAGCAATGTCCGTCCGCTGTCTGTCTGGCTGGGTGGTGCGCACGATAACTCTCGAACGGATCAATCGATTCCGTTAATATTTTCGGTATCGACATATTTTGTCCAGATTTGATTTAACTTCGAAGATGGGCCATATAGGTCCACTCGTTCAGGTACCTCCCCCACAAATGTTCAAAAATTGTCGCAAAACTTGTGCGCACGATAACTCTCGAAGGGGTAACCGAATTGAACCAAACTTTGCATATGGTAATACTGATGTATGCCTAGAGATACATCAGGTTCGAATATTGATTATATCGGTTCCCTCCTTCAGGTACCTCCCACACAAAATTTGAAATAAGTGCAGTTTAGTGGCAGTTATGAAAATTTTTTGCAACAGGATGTTCATGCGGCCGCCGTTACGTCATTGTAATTTTTTTTCGAGGGCAAGTCCATAGTTCCCGAGTTCAAATAAACGGTGGCCAAATGTAAAAGAAGTTGGCTTTGGCAGAGGAATTTCGGTATAAATACTTATAGTTCACTGACAATGTCGAGAGCAAAAAATTGGGAAGGTCGGTCCATGTTTTGGGATAGTCCCCATGCAACGGTATTTCTTAATGTTTCGGTATTTTGAATATTTTAGCTAAACTTATCAACCAAATTGGTTGAATTTTGAGATGCGGGGATTTCACTTTACAAAAAACTTTTCCGATAAAAAATTATGGACATAAGTCCACGTTTTGATAAACTAACTAAACTTGGTTGTGCCTAACATAACACTCGCGTACATAAATGGATTACGTCCAAATATGGAACGTACATCGTACCATTCCTTAGGTTATCTCCCATACAAAATTTGGAACATGTAAAGTTTAAGGTTTTTTTTATACCCTCAGCATTCATGCTAACGAGGGTATATCACAAATGTTGTCAAATATTTCCTATTCCATTTCAAAAAAATGTTAAATTTTTTTCGCGCTACATCAAAGATTTTTGGTACATAGGTTAAGAAACAAATTCCCAGCACGAATCCGCTCGCGAGCCAGTTTTTTGTTGATGCGGACAAAAGTTATGGCGGTTTTATTTTCGTTTTAAAGAAAAAAATATTATAAAAACGCTAGTTATTTTACCGCGAGCAATTGCTACTAAAAAGTTATCTGGAAGTGGCTTGAGTTAGTAGATTGCATGATATTTGTTAAATGTTACTCAGTACTCGCGAAATGTATAATAAATTGATAAATTATTGAATGTAAGTCAACTTTTTTCAAAATAAAGTTCCATTTAAAATTACGAAAAAATTCGTATGGAAGCAAAACTTCACGGCGAATCAAATGAGACTAAAATCATACAGATTGGTATTATAGTTTCGACGTCACAGCCAAAATAAACACATTAGTCCGGTCAAAATAGACATTGAAATAGCAAAAATTCCCACAAAGCTGAATTTTGGTGGAGAGCTAGGGTTTGCCATTAGAAGCAACGTGCTAAAAGTCCCCATCGATCCCATGTGTGCAAAAAAAATTATTCGGGGTCAAAGGTCAAAATTTAAGGGTTTTTAGGTTTTCGGATTTATTTTTTGAAAACGGTTGATCGAATCAGAAAGTGACTAAAGTAAATATTGTAGACAGAAAAATTATCTACAAGTTTGACCCTTATAAATTTTTTCTTAGAAGGAACCATTCTTGAGATATAGCTGTTCTAAAAAACACATGATTTTTATGCACTTATAAGGGAAATGTGCACATATTCAGACTAACTGGCTAAAATAAGCGAAGTAATCGGGTCTGTCCCCCCAAAAAATATATATTTTCTTGAAGAGCGAAATTATAGTTATCTTCTAAAAAAATTACAACAAAATCGGAGTGTGTTTAGTAGAGTTATTCAATGTTAGAGTCATTTTATGCAAAAATAGCCCATTTAACCCACATGTATAATCGAAAGCCCAACGGGAACGACCCCAACGAAAACTCTCCGATTTTTTTCAAGTTTTGTCCGAAGGTAGGGTTTGTTGCGCTGATTACGGAAATGTATAATTTTCAACGGTTGCGGATCCGGTTCGCCGGTTATTAGACCCGAAGGGCCAAATTTAAAAACCGGGTTAGACCCGGTTCTACTGAACCGATTACTGCAAACTGGATATCGTTTGAAAGCTTACGGAAGTATCTAACACATAGTGTCGTTACTTTAACCGGTTCGCCTCATAATGTACTTACGCGGCTAATTTTTTATTTGACCTTTAGATCGAGATATCTCGAAAATGGTAAGTCTTTTTTAAGAATCATAAAGACCAATCTTGTAGACAATTATTGAATCTACAACTTTTACTTTAGCGGGCTTTTGCAAAGTATTACCGTTTTTGAGAAAAACTATAAAAATTGAATAATGCCTCCAAAAATGACCTTTGACCCCGAATAACTTGTTTTGCACACATGGGATCGATGGGGACTTTTAGGACGTTGCTTCTAATGACCAACCCTAGCTCTCCACCAAAATTCAGCTTTGTGGGAATTTTTGCTATTTCCCCCTTATACGCATGTCTATTTTGACCGGACTACATATTTTGGTTAAAAAAATAAATTTTTTTTGTAACAATATTTTTTCACATTCATTATTTCGAAAAATCTATAGGAATACTTCCTTCATTTTGCTTAAATCTCCCACTAAAATATACGGATTTTCCTTTATAGACATTCATATAAAAGCTTTCCTATTGAGGAAGATAATTGGGTTGCTGAGGATCTATCTCAAAGCTTCTGAAATGGAAATAGATGTCACATAACCCATTTTAATATATGTGCATTTTAAAATACGTGTAAATCGCGTAATTATCAAAATCATTTTGTCCGCATGTGATTTTCATGTACACCAAGACCATATCTTTTAATTTGTATATATTTTTCGAAATTTAATTTGGAGGCTAAGATGTAGCATCGGCTGCATCTTAGCACTAAAAACCTATAAAATATTGCTAACTTGCGCAAATTGAATACAATTTTTGTCCGCATCCGATTTCAATATCCACCATGAAAATGTACATCGATATATATCTATTTCAAGGCGATCAATCAAGAACCGTGGATGTAGCATCCCACACTATTTTTTGGGATAAAATGAAGGTAGCTCCTTTATCATTGAAGTTTTCAAATCTCTGTTTCCGCTAAAACGAAGATGCTGTACTAGTTGTTTCATTGCAGTGGAAACGAACCGCAGAAAACGCGATAAAATACGCGGTATTTTCAAAAACATTTTTAGGTGATTTTTCTACTTTGGAATTTCTCGTAACTCGCGTGTTAGTAGATGGATTTTCACGGGGAATGATTTATTGGATCCGGAACGTAAAAAACTAAAATGTGCAATCAAGTACGAGGAATTCGAGTGACAATTGTAAAAATTTGGCCCGAAAAAAATTTGGCCACAAAATTTCCGTATTTGGATGCAGATTTCTATGAAGCTGTGTAGACTAGATTCACGACACATATATCAAATAACTCAGAATCGTGAGTTCTACAATCCTATATACGATTTTTTGAAAAACCTGTTTGCGGAATGAAATTAGAAGAAAATGTCAAAAAACACTGTAAATCTGGCTTCAAAATGCCAGCATCATTTAATGGTAGAAGCCGATCAAATTTTGAAAAGTAATACATTAGTGAGATGATCCTTATTTAGTTTGCTTCTACTTTTACTTTGACGGGAAAATCGGGAAAAGTTTGGTTTATTCACAAGTCAAGAGAAAACAAAAATAGCCACGTTGCACAGTGGAAAAAAGTACGGATTTAGCGCGCCAAAAGTACAAATCTATGTTTTATTGCATTTTTGTCCATAAATTCGATATGAAAAGCTATAAATTGACAATTTAATTCATTTATTAATATATTTGGTAAATTTGTATTTTTACCGTAGAATGGTACCTATCGATTTTCGGTATTTTAAAGATTTCTACCACATTATCCAACCGAAACGGCTAGAATTTGGTATTTAGTCACCGTGGGGGTTATGCATACACTGCTATAAACATTTTCGGTATAGGTCCACGTTTTCATATAGCCCCCATAGCCCGGTACCACCGATTTGGTAATTTTTGAGGTTTTAGCCACATTATCCAACCGATATAGCTGAAAGTTGATATTTAGTCTTCGTTGGTGGTATAAAACCTTCCGACGGAGAATTTTCGGCACAGGTACACGCATTGATATGGCCCCCATAGAAAGGTACCGCCCTAATTTCAGCATTTTTACATAAAAATACTATTAATAAAAATAGTAATAAAATAAAATGTTGCGGTTTGTTGCAGCTAAAATTTTACAAATTGGTTAAGAACTATGTGTACTAAAAATAAAATAAAAAATCTACGCGCCATCCCTCGACACTCCTTAGTAATAGCTTTAACAAAGTGCACAATTTGGAAAAAAATCGGATGTCACATGTTTTAAGTGTAAAATCCGAGTTGCAATAAATAACATCTTATATTCAACATTTTTTAAATCGCCTGCTTCACGAAATGTTAAATTCAGTAAAGCTTTAAAATTACTTTGTAGGAAGAGTGCCTGCGACGATCATAAATTTACTACTAAACTATATTATGAAAACTAGTTCAAAAAATGTCAACCAAAAATGGACCGTTATTCCGCTTAGACTGATGCAAAATAAATTATTTTAATAGCCGTTGCATTCTGTGGACACCTTAGATTAATACTGCAATAATGATTTTTAAATTGGCGTATGTGATTTTTTTGACTTTTGGCGCGCTAGATCGGTATTTTTTTCCACTGTGCGTTGGCTTCAATCCATTTTAACTATTTTTTGACATAAATATAGCCACAGCTTCCACGCAAATTAACTTTTGATGTCAATATTTTTTGCCACGTCCAAAAACATCTCATTTTAGCCATAAACATTTAATTTGTATAATATACAATCACAAGTCGCGTGTTCTAAAAGGGTAAACCTTGGCTTCAACTATGTTAAATTTTCAAAAATATTGGTGATATACACTTTCATACGGGCAAAATGTGCCTCATCGAAATAATAGATTTAGACCCCAAGTATGTTTGGACGAAATGTGTTTCAGACAATTTGGAGTCGATTTAGCAATGTCCATGCGTCTGTCTGGCTGGCTGGTGCGCACGATAACTCTCGAACGGATGAACCGATTTGGTCCAAAAGTTGGATATCGCAGTATTTTGTCCAAACTTAGTTTAAGTTCGAAGATGGGTTATATCGGTCCACTCCTTCCGGTACATCCCCCACAAAAGTAAGAAAACCCTTGAAGGGAATAACCGACATGGTTCATACTTTTCACATGGTGATATTTCTACCAAACTTAGATGAGATTCCAATATGGACTCAATCAGTTCACGCCTTCGGGTACCTCCCACACAAAATTTCGGAAAAGTTCGGTTTAGGATTTGCCTGTGTCGCTTTGATTTTTGTTGCAACAACTTGTATTGGCATGGGGAACTATTTCACGTCTTCATTTCTTACAACAATAAAGTGCAATAAGCTTTCAAATATCTTTTTTTATTCACTAAATTGTGTAAAATTTCCTTTTGTTGTAACTGCAACATGCTGCAGAAAATTGTTTGTGTTTCTTTGGAGAGGCAACCAATTTGGTTCAAATTTGGATCTCTTAATATTTTGTCCAAATTTAGTTTAACTTATAAAATGGCCCATATCGATCCTTTCCTTGGGGTGTAACTCCCCCACTAAAGTTCAAAATTTCAATTCACATAGGCTGAGGGAATATCTCTGTCGGCAAAGTCGACTGATACTTTCTTACTTGTTTCGTTCTAATAACGCAAAACTAATTCGACTTGAAAATTTTACAACCACAATATATCATCTTTTGCTTAAATCCATCCCGCGTCTCTTTTGTATCACCATAGTGGCATGGGGAACTATTTCACGTTTTCATTTCTCACAACAATAAAGTGCAATAAGCTTTCAAATATCTTCTTTTATTCACTAAATTGTGTAAAATTTCCTTTTGTTGTAACCTGCAACAACCGCAGAAAATTGTTTGGTTGTGTTTCTTTGGAATGTAACTTATGTTTCAATTGAATTCGTTTACAATGGAGATGTTATTTGAAAACAACATCATTATAGCACCAAAATGCAGCATATGTACGGATGTTATTGTGTTTGTTCAACTCCTAGTGGAAGAACTTACACGTATGTATACCTAAACCAGAAAAGATCTATGATTCACTCTTTTCTTCAGTCTTAACAAAGAAATGTCTTATTTTTTATTTGATAAAATATTGTTTTCTCTTTCGTACATTGTATGTACACTTTCATATCAGTCTTTCCACTAGTATAACTTATCTTTCTACCAAAACATCACACAGCTTCCTTGATATGATTAGTTCTCTAAATTATATTAAAGTGAAGCGATTTTTGAATTTCGTCCTGATGTTTATAGTGAGCATAAAAATATATCTGCAAAATTTGGAAGAATCGGTTCAGATATAGATATAGCTTTCGT
Source organism: Musca autumnalis (assembly GCF_047663935.1). Taxonomy (NCBI): domain Eukaryota; kingdom Metazoa; phylum Arthropoda; class Insecta; order Diptera; family Muscidae; genus Musca; species Musca autumnalis. The sequence goes on along the minus strand of NW_027411755.1, from coordinate 161,587,051 downwards.
ATATATGTTTCAACCGATTTTATCAAATTTTATAATTAAGCCGCACTAAGGTCACAATTTGCATCCGATGACTTTAAAATTTGATATGGCACATCCTGACTAATTAAGAATCACGTCCAGAAAATTTGGTTCTGATCGGTTCAGGTATATATATCTACATATATGTATACTAGCAAAATGCCCGCTACTTCGTATGCGGAAAGCATATAAAAAAACAAATAAACAATATATAATATGGAAATGACAAACACTGAAAATTTGGTCGCACTAATACCAATTTTAATCAATATTTATTTTTATCTTAGTACTGTACGTACCCCTTAAGTTCGATTTTCAAAAAGATCAGCCGTATCTCACCCTTACACATTAACAGCGAGATCAACGTTGCACACCAATACACACCCTAACTCCAAAAAATAAAAATTCCAGCACTGTCCCTACACCCAAAAACAAATTGAGTACCATTAAATAATTTTCGTATACTTATGGTACGTATTTCGACGATATATCTCATCCATACACAGACATTAATACAAAATAATTACAGTAAATTCCATAATAATTACAGTATTTCCAAATCTCAAGATTCCAGCTGTATCCGTTCGTCCAATTCCAAATTGTACCAAACTTAGTATCAAGTCAAACTCTTCGTATCCATAAGTAAGATTTTCCAAAACTACCTCAATCCTTCACTTTAGTAGTAATCTTACTTCCAAATTTCAGGATTCAAACTCTATCCGTTAAACCAAATTAAAATTGTACAAAATTTAGAACAATTTAGAATTTTCGTACCAATTTTCAAAACTTCCTCAACGCAACAGGGCTACAATAATCATACTTTCAAATTGCAGGATTCCACCGCTATCCGTTCACCTACATACAAATTGTATTAAATTTAGTACCATAAGTTTGCTTTTTCAAAACAACCTGAATCCTACTCTTCGACTGTAATCGTAATTCCAAATTTCAGGATTCCAGCTCTATTAATTCACCAGAAGCCAAATTGTATCAAATTTAGTACCATTTCATTCCCAAACAAAATTTTCAGGATTCCAGGTCTACACGTTCACCCAAATCTATATTGTACCATATTTAGTACTTCTCGTACCCATACGTATGACTTTTCAAAATTTCCTCAATACTACACTCCTACAGTAATATTAATTCCAACACTATCCGTTTACTAAAATTCAAAATGTACCAAATTTAGTGGTTTTCGTACCCATAAGTACGAATTTCCAAACTACCTCAATTCTACTGTCCGGCAGTAATCTTAGTTCCGTTCATCCAAATCCAAATTGTACCAAATTTAGTACCATTTAGTACTTTTCGTACCCAAAGGTACGAATTTCCAAAACTATCTCAATCCTACACCCCTACAGTAATCTTAATTCAAAACTTTAGGATTCCATCTCTATCCGTTCACCCAAATCCAAATTTATTACTGCTCGTAATCATAAAAACGAACTTCCAAAACCATATCCTTATTTCAACGCCATATCCCAACCTTGATTCCCATACCAAATTTGAAGATTCTAGCTTTATCCATTAAAAATATGCAATTGGTACCAAATTTAGAAACTTTTAGTACTTTTCGTACACTTATAGGTCGAGTTTCTAAATACCCTTTGGTACATCTTCCTAACTCTCCACCAATGACCACTCGTTCAAAATTTCAGAATTCTAGCTCTTCGCGTTTGCCTAATACAATGGATTCCATATTTAGTACACTTTAGCACTTTTCGTACCTTTCTACGACGAATTTCCAAAAACCCCTCTACACAAAAACAAATTGTACCAAATTCTATACAATTCGATTTTCCAAAACAACCTTAATCCTTCACTTAAACAGTAACCATAATTCCAAATAACAGGATTCCAGCGCTATCCGTGCACTCAAATCCAAGTTGTACCATTTGGTACATTTCGTGCCCATAAGTACGAATTTCAAAAACTACTTCCATCTCAATCTTATACTCCAACAGCAGTCTGACCGAATTCCAGGATTCCAAATTGTATCACAGGTAGTACCACTTAGTAATTTTCGTACCCTTACTACCTCAGTCCTACACTCCAATAGTTATCCTAATTTCAAATTTCAGGACTCAAACACTATCCGTCACCCAAATCCAAATTCTACTCTATAGCCTACCGCGAACGGGTTTCAAATTCTAACTCTTTCCGTTTACTAAAATTCATACTTTAAATTAAAATAAATAAAATTAAAAAACTTAAAATTCAGGATTCCAGTTCTATCCGTTCACCCAAATCCAAATTGTAATAAATTTAGTACCATTTAGTACTATTCGTACACATAAATACGAATTTCCAAAATTTCCCCAATCCTATGCTCCAACAATAATCTCAATTTCAAATTTCAGGATTCCAGCTCTGTCCGTTCACTCGAATCCCTATTGTACCAAATTTAGTACTTTTCGAACACATAAGTACGACTTTCCAAAACCACCCTCATATCTCAGTCCTACACTTCACAGTAATCTTAATTCCAAATTTCAGGTTTCCAGCTACATACATACGTTCACCCAAATCCAAATTGCACTAAATTTAGTACCATTTAGTACTTTTCGTACCCATAAGTACGAATTTTCAAAACTACCTCAATTCTACACCCCACCAGTAATCTCAATTCCAAATTTCGAGATTCCAACTATATCCGTTCACCCAAATCCCCATTGTCCCAAATTTAGTACTTCTCATTAACATAAGTAAGAATTTCCAAAACTTCCCCAGTCCTACACTCCAACAGTAATATCAATTCCAAATTTCAGGAATCCAGCTCTATCCGTTCACCCAAATCCAAATTGTACTAAATTTAGTACCATTTAGTACTTTTCGTACACTCAAGTTTCCAAAAACCCTTTGGTGCATATTTCTTACTCTTCATCAGTGATCCTCAGTAAAAATTTGAGGAATCAAACTCTATCCGTTCACCCAAATCGAAACTGTACCAAATTTAGTGCTATTTAGTATTTTTCGTACCCTATGTACGAATTTCCAAAACTTCCACAATACTAAACTCCACCAGTAATCTCAGTTCCAAATTTCGAGATTCCAGAGCTATCCGTTCACCCAAATACCCATTATACAAAATTTAGTTCCATTTAGTACTTTCCGTACACATAAGTACTAATTTCCAAAACCACCCTCATATCTCAATCCTACACTTCAACAGTAATATTAATTCCAAATTTCAGGTTTCCAGCTCTTTCCTTTCACCCAAATCTAAATTGTACTAAATTTAGTACCATTTAGTACTATTCGTACACATAAATACGAATTTCCAAAATTTCCCCAATCCTATGCTCCAAAAATAATCTCAATTTCAAATTTCAGGATTCCAGCTCTGTCCGTTCACTCGAATCCCTATTGTACCAAATTTAGTACTTTTCGAACACATAAGTACGAATTTCCAAAACCACCCTCATATCTCAGTCCTACACTTCACAGTAATCTTAATTCCAAATTTCAGGTTTCCAGCTACATACATACGTTCACCCAAATCCAAATTGCACTAAATTTAGTACCATTTAGTACTTTTCGTACACATAAGTACGAATTTTCAAAACTACCTCAATCCTACACCCCACCAGTAATCTCAATTCCAAATTTCGAGATTCCAGCTTTTATCCGTTCACCCAAATCCCCATTGTATCAAATTTAGTACCATTTAGTACTTTTCATACACATAAGTACGAACTTCCAAAAGTTCTTCAATCCTACACTCCAACAGTAATCTCAATTCCAAATATCAGGATTCCAGCTCTATCCGTTCACCCAAATCCCTATTGTACCAAATTTAGTACTATTTAGTACTTTTCGTACACATAAGTACTAATTTCCAAAACTACCCTCATATCTCAATCCTACACTTCAACAGTAATATTAATTCCAAATTTCAGGTTTCCAGCTCTATCCGTTCATTCAAATCCAAATTGTACTAAATTTAGTACCATTTAGTATTTTTCGTACCCATAAGTACGAATTTTCAAAACTACCTCAATCCTACACCCCACCTGTAATCTCAATTCCAAATATCGAGATTCCAGCTATTATCCGTTCACCCAAATCCCCATTGTATCAAATTTAGTACCATTTAGTACTTTTCATACACATAAGCACGAATTTCCAAAACTACCCTCATATCTCAATCCTACACTACAACAGTAACCTTAATTCCAAATTTCAGGTTTCCAGCTCTTTACGTTCACCCAAATCTAAATTGTACTAAATTTAGTACCATTTAATACTTTTCGTACACATGATTGGTAATTTTCCAAACCATTTCCTTTTAGAAGCACCACTTCCCAACCTTGATTTCCATACCAAATTCCTATATTCCTGGGGCCTATTATTGATTTCATTAATTAGTTATCGATTTCTTTAAATTACAGATTTTGAAATTGAATAGTTATGACTGTACATCTCCATATACGATAAAATTCTTAATTGCAAATAAATAGTGGTAGTATGCACAATTTTATTGCACTTTCATTGATTTGCAAACATTTAGTTATTCACGACATCTGTTGCAATGGAAGATAACAAATGTCTTGTCTTTCTATTATTGAGTGGTTTACGGTAAAATAAGTGCGCCTAGAAGTAAACTACAAAATTTGAAATTATGTGTGATCGTTTACGGTATCATGAAGTTATAGCATTGTTAATTTGACACATGTCTTGCAGAGGGCCAACTAAGTGCATAAGTACGTAATAATAATGAAAAATAAGGATTTTTGTTGTTGTTATTTTTTGTGGTTCCAGGACGAATTTTCTAAAACCCGGCCTTATCTCGCACATTTGCATCACCAGTGACCCACTGGTAAAATTTCAAGCTCCTAGCTTTAGCCGTTTTGGCTGGGCGTTGATGATGAGTCAGTCAGTCAGTCAATCACTTATCACCAAGCTCATTTATATATATACTAGCAAAATGCCCGCTACTTCGTATGCGGAAAGGATATAAAAAAACAAATAAACAATATATAATATGGAAATGACAAACACTGAAAATTAGGTCGCACTAATACCAATTTTAATAAATATTTATTTTTATCTTAGTACTGTACGTACCCCATAAGTTCGATTTTCAAAAAGATCAGCCGTATCTCACCCTTACACATTAACAGCGAGATCAACGTTGCACACCAATACACACCCTAACTCCAAAAAATAAAAATTCCAGCACTGTCCCTACACCCAAAAACAAATTGAGTACCATTAAGTAATTTTCGTATACTTATGGTACGTATTTCGACGACATATCTCAGCCATACACGGACATTAATACAAAATAATTACAGTAAATTCCATAATAATTACATTAATTCCAAATCTCAAGATTCCAGCTGTATCCGTTCGTCCAATTCCAAATTGTACCAAACTTAGTATCAAGTCGAACTATTCGTACCCATAGTAAGATTTTCCAAAACTACCTCATTTTAGGATTCAAACTCTATCCGTTAAACCAAATTAAAATTGTACTAAATTTAGAACAATTTAGAATTTTCGTACCAATTTTCAAAACTTCCTCAACGCAACAGGGCTACAATAATCATACTTTCAAATTGCAGGATTCCACCGCTATCCGTTCACCTACATACAAATTGTACTAAATTTAGTACCATTTAGTGTAACCATAAGTTTGCTTTTTCAAAACAACCTGAATCCTACTCTTCGACTGTAATCGTAATTCCAAATTTCAGGATTCAAGCTCTATTAATTCACCCGAATCCAAATTGTATCAAATTTAGTACCATTTCTTTCCCAAACAACAATTTCAGGATTCCAGCTCTACCCGTTCACCCAAATCCATATTGTACCATATTTAGTACCATTTAGTACTTCTCGTACCCATACGTACGACTTTTCAAAATTTCCTCAATACTACACTCCTACAGTAATGTTAATTCCTAATTCCAACACTATCCGTTTACTAAAATTCTAATTGTACCAAATTTAGTGCTTTCTGTACCCATAAGTACGAATTTCCAAAACTACCTCAATTCTACTGTCCGGCAGTAATCTTAGTTCTAAATTTCAGAATTCCAGCTCTATTCGTTCATCCAAATCCAAATTGTACCAAATTTAGTACCATTTAGTACTTTTCGTACCCAAAGGTACGAATTTCCAAAACTATCTCAATCCTACACCCCTACAGTAATCTTAATTCAAAACTTTAGGATTCCAGCTCTATCCGTTCACCCAAATCCAAATTTAGTACTGCTCGTAATCATAAATACGAACTTCCAAAACCATTTCCTTATTTCAACGCCATTTCCCAACCTTGATTCCCATACCAAATTTGAAGATTCTAGCTTTATCCATTAAAAATATGCAATTGGTACCAAATTTTGAAACTTTTAGTACTTTTCGTACACTTATAGATCGAGTTTCTAAATACCCTTTGGTACATCTTCCTAACTCTCCATCAATGACCACTCGTTCAAAATTTCAGATTTCTAGCTCTTCGCGTTTGCCTAATACAATGGATTCCATATTTAGTACACTTTAGCACTTTTTGTACCTTTCTACGACGAATTTCCAAAAACCCCTTTACACAAAAACAAATTGTACAAAATTCTGTACAATTCGATTTTCCAAAACAACCTTAATCCTTCACTTCAACAGTAACCATAATTCCAAATAACAGGATTCCAGCGCTATCCGTGCACTCAAATCCAAGTTGTACCATTTGGTACATTTCGTACCCATAAGTACGAATTTCAAAAACTACTTCCATCTCAATCCTATACTCCAACAGCAGTCTGACCAAATTCCAGGATTCCAGCTCTATCCGTTCCCCCAAATCCAAATTGTACCACAGGTAGTACCACTTAGTACTTTTCGTACCCTTAATACCTCAGTCCTACACTCCAATAGTAATCCTAATTTCAAATTTCAGGACTCAAACACTATCCGTCACCCAAATCCAAATTCTACCTCTATAGCCTACCGCGAACGGGTTGCAAATTCTAACTCTTTCCGTTTACTAAAATTCATACTTTAAATTAAAATAATTAAAATTAAAATACTTAAAATTCAGGATTCCAGTTCTATCCGTTCACCCAAATCCAAATTGTAATAAATTTAGTACCATTTAGTACTTTTCGTACACATAAATACGAAATTTCCCCAATCCTATGCTCCAACAGTAATCTCAATTTCAAATTTTAGGATTCCAGCTCTGTCCGTTCACTCGAATCCCTATTGTACCAAATTTAGTACTTTTCGAACACATAAGTACGAATTTCCAAAACCACCCTCATATATCAGTCCTACACTTCACAGTAATCTTAATTCCAAATTTCAGGTTTCCAGCTACATACATACGTTCACCCAAATCCAAATTGTACTAAAGTTAGTACCATTTAGTACTTTTCGTACCCATAAGTACGAATTTTCAAAACTACCTCAATTCTACACCCCACCAGTAATCTCAATTCCAAATTTCGAGATTCCAACTATATCCGTTCACCCAAATCCCCATTGTCCCAAATTTAGTACCATTTAGTACTTTTCATTCACATAAGTAAGAATTTCCAAAACTTTCCCAGTCCTACACTCCAACAGTAATATCAATTCCAAATTTCAGGAATCCAACAATATCCGTTCACCCAAATCCAAACTGTACTAAATTTAGTACCATTTAGTATTTTTCGTACCATATGTACGAATTTCCAAAACTTCCACAATACTAAACTCCACCAGTAATCTCAGTTCCAAATTTAGAGATTCCAGCGCTATCCGTTCACCCAAATCCCCATTATACAAAATTTAGTTCCATTTAGTACTTTCCGTACACATAAGTACTAATTTCCAAAACCACCCTCATATCTCAATCCTACACTTCAACAGTAATATTAATTCCAAATTTCAGGTTTCCAGCTCTATCCGTTCATTCAAATCCAAATTGTACTAAATTTAGTACCATTTAGTACTTTTCGTACCCATAAGTACGAATTTTCAAAACTACCTCAATCCTACACCCCACCAGTAATCTCAATTCCAAATTTCGAGATTCCAGCTATTATCCGTTCAACCAAATCCCCATTGTATCAGATTTAGTACCATTTAGTACCATTTAGTACTTTTCATACACATAAGTACGAATTTCCAAAAGTTCTTCAATCCTACACTCCAACAGTAATCTCAATTCCAAATATCAGGATTCCAGCTCTATCCGTTCACCCAAATCCCTATTGTACCAAATTTAGTACTACAATTAGTACTTTTCGTACACATAAGCACGAATTTCCAAAACTACCCTCATATCTCAATCCTACACTACAACAGTAACCTTAATTCCAAATTTCAGGTTTCCAGCTCTTTACGTTCACCCAAATCTAAATTGTACTAAATTTAGTACCATTTAGTACTTTTCGTACACATGATTGGTAATTTTCCAAACCATTTTCTTTTAGAAGCACCACTTCCCAACCTTGATTTCCATACCAAATTCCTATATTCCTGGGACCTATTACAAATTACAGATTTTGAAATTGCAAATAAATCGTGGTAATATGCACAATTTTATTGCACTTTCATTGATTTGCAAACATTTAGTTATTACCAAAAAGTGAGGTCCATACAGTTTTTAGTTGTTGTTATTTCTGGCCGATTTCTGAATTTATCCCCTAATGTTGTCTTCAACAGCAACTCATTTGTTCAACAAACCCAACATCACTTATTGAAAGAATTTTTGTTTTAATTTTAAATTGAAAATCAAAATTTTTACAAATGCATCGTTTGTAATCATCTTTTCTAACTGTATTTTAACGAATGAAAATCTTTTGTGCGACACCTGTTATGTGAAAACTAAATCAGGATCGGTTTGTATTTTTCGCGTAATTGATGTTTATTCCATTATCACCAACTGCGACATCTGTTGCAATGGAAGATAACAAATGTCTTGTCTTTCTATTATTTAGTGGTTTACGATAAAATAAGTGCGCCTAGAAGTAAACTACAAAATTTGAAATTATGTGTGATCGTTTACGGTATCATGAAGTTATAGCATTGTTAATTTGACACATGTCTTGCAGAGGGCCAACTAAGTGCATAAGTACGTAATAGTAATGAAAAATAAGGATTTTTGTTGTTGTTATTTTTTGTGGTTCCAGGACGATTTTTCTAAAACCCGGCCTTATCTCGCACATTTGCATCAACAGTGACCCACTGGTAAAATTTCAAGCTCCTAGCTTTAGCCGTTTTGGCTGGGCGTTGATGATGAGTCAGTCAGTCAGTCAATCACTTATCACCAAGCTCATTTATATATATAGAAGATGGAAAATTATTCAGGTCTGCCATGATGTTCCAAATATAAATCCTTCGAAATGGCTGGACCTAATTTGATAAAATCTTAACTGTAGATTCTTTAGGTTCTTTATAATAGATCGTAAGGTAGTTTTTATACCGAAAACTGGAGCGGAGATAATTTGGCGTATTGGGATACAATACAATAGTAATTGTGACCTCCATCATTAATTGATGATTTGAAAGTAGAAAACCGCGATCGCTTCAATTTTTGAATACTTTATAATTACAGGTCAAGATTTTAGGGTACTAAATTAAGATATCTTGAACATAAAAGATGTCAATGCTTGGTATAACTCGATTAAGTTAACTATCAAATTTCGCGGCTTGTGTCATATTGACAAGTTCCACTCCCATCCCAGCCCAATACTTAAAAATATCCAAATTTTTAAGTGTCACGCTATCTGTAAGTATTTTTCAATAAGTTTACGGATCCATACGGGGATAAAATTTTCTACACATGTAGTACTCACTATTACCTTCTACCACATATATATAGTTTCGGGAGTACGTCGCAATGCCGAGAGTTCTATTCCAAAAACCATATAAACTAAAATATAAACTACACAAAAAATACACCACAAGTCTACATCAAATATACCTTACCAAATCTAACATTTTTTAATTCTTAATCAGAATATTAATTTACATACCTTTATACGTGTTATCCATTAAACAAACTGTTTATTATGTTAGCGGTTTTTAATTGTCGAGCGAAACAAATTTGTTCTTCGTTTGATAATTGGGAACGGTTTGGCGTAGCGCTTGTCCATGTGCTTTGAAGGTCGCTTTTCCCGAGAAGGTAATTGCATTCTCGGTATTGGGCTTATTTCTCTTGGCTTTTGGGAAATGGCAGCTGCGTAGGAAGTCGATGTGTTGACCAACTGAAAAATCGTCGTCTTCTTGGGCTAGGTCTGGGAGCCTCCTAAAGCTCGAACTCGTTTCACCATTTAATGCTGTGAAGCTTTGACCCCTTCGCCAAATGTTCACCGTTTCGGAAGTTATTTGGTTTACCAGTAGACTCTTTAGCCTTCTTCATTCCCTTCTGGATTGAGCTGGACTTCGGAAATGAAATCGACTCCATGTTTTTGCATTGGACAATAGGCTATGTTAGTTTAATTTGTTTGCTTTCCACCGCAGCCTCTTTAGGTGTTTTGGTTTGGGTAACTGCAGGAGCTAGAAGGAGCATCTTGTCTTTGAAGTTTTTTACCGGTATGCGCCGATATAGGACCAGCTGGAACTATATTTGCTGACAGTTGAGCAACAGAGTCCATACTCCATTTTACTCTCGTCTTCACCAGTGGACTTGTCTGGGATTACCAGTACAAGTCTGAACGGTTAGTCGAGGAATACCCTACTTTCTCTAACCTATCTGCAAAAGTCCTCAGAATGTCGTGAAGGTCGTCCCCGCCCAAAGAATTGATCCTATTAGCCGTAGATTGGTTAGCACCCATTGTCCTTAAAGATTGCCGGTTTGTCAACCTTTCTATCTTTTGTATTTTGTGAAAATGGGCTATAACAAATCCACGGCTTGATAAAGCCCCTATAGAATGGCACATCCCGGTATTCAACATTGTGAAAGTTTTAGTCTCATTATACTACCTAAAATGTCTTACTACACCACTTGTAGATAAGTTTTCAATGGCTGAAATACTCAGAAATTACGTCTACATTACACTGAAGGGAGCCGAAAATTTATATGTTCTGGCCAGGGATTGAACCGCTGACCTTCTGAGTGCAAGACGGACTTGCTTACCATTGGACCACAGTGGCTCCCACAGTATATGGTGTAAATTTTGTATATACTCTTCGCTAGTGGCATAAGATATTCCGATAAAAAATTGTTGGGTTATGACCATGATGTTCTAGAAAGAGAGGTCCAGCGTAGAGAGATCCTATAGATAAACAATCCTATCAAGTAGGCTATCAAAGACTACCGTGTGAATGCCGTCCTCGGATCCTCAGCTTAATGAGAAATAAATACGAGTATAAGTGCCAATCTTGGTGCAATGGCGTGCACGCTGAAGGTCGTGGGTTCGATTCCCCGGCCAGCCAACATTAAATTATCAATGGTGGCAAAATACCGTAATGTTGGCTACAATTTCTGAGTGTTTCAGCCATGTGAAACTTCTCAACAAGTGGTGTCTAAAGAAACGCCGTTCGGACTAGGCGATAAACAGATAATGACCCTTGTAACTTCTGAGATGTTTGTGGAACAATTATTATTATTATAATTATTATCATTATTATTATGATTATTATATTATTATAACTATATTATTATAATTATTATCATTTTTATTATTATTTTTATTATTATGTTAAATTCTTTATTTTTAAAGAACTTTACCATAAAATACAGATATTTTCACTTTAGAAATGCCAGTCATGGTATTCTGATTGTTGCGTTATAATAATTATTATTATAATTATTATCATTTTTATTATTATTTTTATTATTATGTTAAATTCTTTATTTTTAAAGAACTTTACCATAAAATACAGATTTTTTCACTTTAGAAATGCCAGTCATGTTATTCTGATTGTTGCGTTGCGTTTTGTTTTTTATTTATTTTGTTTTTACCTTTGTATACGTGTGTGACAGCACGTAAGATTCCGTGATTTGACAAATGTGGACGTGTTTAGAATACATACAAAAAATCGTCACATTCTCTGACAAAAAATCGTCACATTCTCTTTAGTATGTTGTTCCATATACATATGGTAAATTTCAAATTTCTTTTGCAATTCCATTGGAAGAAATGTTAAAATATTTTTTGCGAACACATCCGCAATTTTTGATACTTAGATTAAGAAAAAAATTGTGGTTTCAAATATGTTCGCGTTCACAAAATTGGATGCTGTGCTCCAAAGTTATGAGGGTTTTTATTCCCTTATAAAGAACAAATATTTAAAAATTCCATTTTTGCTGTAATAAGAAAATGTATATATAAAGCGTTAACAGCATTTAATATCTATCCGTAGATGCCTAAATATCTACTAAATGTATTTCTATTTTCGCGGAAAATCAAGAAATACTGAAGAAATCTTGGACTAATTTTAATTTATTCTAATTTAGAGTCCAAATAAAACTCGAAAAAAATAAATTAAAAATACGTACAGATTCTAGACAACGCGTAGAAAATTATGAGACCAACATTTTAACGATAGGATTTATAACTGCCATATTACAGCAACAACAAAAGACGAAAACTTATTGTTGGAATATTATTTCAAAAATATATTTTTTTGTTTAATACGAAAAATAGAAAAAACATTTTTGGGAGTTATTCTACTATTTCGCTAAATTTCGATGCAAGGACTGACGGAATTTGCTGAAATAGAAAGTAATATTGAAATTACAACCAAAGAAAAAACATAAAAGTTAAAAAAAAGTATAATTCGCGAATTCGTTAAAACCAGTTAAGGCGCATGCGCTTTTCTGATACAGCGAGTGCATCTCTATCAATATGTAGCGATTTTTCCAATTTTCATTCAGCGGCCAAAGTGTGCCGTCAGCTGCATCTTACTGTTCAAAAAACCTTTATGTGGGTAAAAATTGCGCGATGTACATACGATTATAAGGCGCATCCGATTTCAGTGACCGCCTATAAAAAATACGTCATTATAACAAATTTTAAACAAATTCGTCAAGAACCGCGGATGTGCTACCAAATTCTATTTTATACGAAATACGAATAATACTCCAGAATCTCGGTAATTTATGCCACACGGTTTTGGAAATTAATATAATCGCGTATAAAGGATTCCATTTATGTAAAAATAACCAAAGAAAATTGCGGTTCAATGCGCGGAATCATCAAAATATAATTTTGCAGAATTTCCTACTTTCAAGGTATCTATAACCGCCGTTTTAGTGGATGGATTTTAAAGCGGAAGGGTTCATTAGATCCGTCGCGTAAAAAAACTAAAATCACGCGGGGTTCAAGGGTACCTGAGTCACAGTTGTAAATTTTGAAGCCAAAAAATAGGTTTTTAAATAAAATTTACGCACCAAAATTTCGACTTTGGACTCCTATTACTAGGGAGCTGTATGAAGCACACTCATGAGATATACATCAAACGACGTGGAATCACGAGTTCTACAATCCAATAAATAGTTTGGGTAATTATCTGGTTGCGCCCTCCAATTATAAGAAAAATTCAAAAAACCCAGATTTCAACACTTCAAAATGTCGGCATCGATTTTAGGGGGATGCAGTGTATATATCGAAAAGTCATACATTATAGCCATGTTGCCCAAGGGGTATTCTTCAATTCTTTCTTTGAGCTCAGGTCTGAATTTTCCGTGGTTTGACCAAAAATCAAGAAAGAACACAAAAAAACTTGTAAACTTCAACACATTTTTACCCATTTTTTAATATTACCACCAACACAGCTTCCACATAAATTATTTGTTATGCTTCATTTAATGCGACCCTGGCTAAAACACTTCAATTAATATAAATATAATCATATTGTATAAAATATATTGAAAGTTCGCGACTTATTAAATGGTGAACCTCAACTTCAACGATTGTAAAACATTTTTGAATATTACCATATGCTTTAAAACTAGGGCCAAAGCTTTGGAAACATTTAAAAGGTTACTTTGAATCTGAATATAAGATTTACTTTTATGTACCTTTCAAAATGGGTCTAAAGAAGATGTTGTAGCAATGAAAACTCTCTACAAGATTGATTTGAATGATATTTGCGTAGGTTTTACCATTTTTATACCCTCAGCATTTATGCTAACGAGGGTATATACACTTTCATACGGGCAAAATGTGCCTCATCGAAATAATGGTTTTAGACCTTAAGTATGTTTGGACCAAATGTGTTTCAGACAATTTGGAGTCGATTGAGCAATGTCCGGCCGTCTGTCTGTCTGTCTGGCTGGCTGGTGCGCACGATAACTCTCGAACGGATAAACCGATTCGGTTCAAATTTTGGCTTTCGCAATATTTTACCCAAACTTAGTTTAAGTTGGAAGATGGGCTATATCGGTCCACTCCTTCTGGTACCTCCCCCACAAAAGTCCGAAAACGTTCGGAATATTTGTGCGCACGATAACTCTTGAAGGGAGTAACCGATTTGGTCCATACTTTGATCATCGTGAAATGTGTTCCAGACTTAGATAAGGTTTCAATATGGACTCAATCGGTTCACTCCTTCGGGTACCTCCCACACAAAATTTCGTAAAAGTTCAGTTTAAGGCCATCTCTTGAATCGCTTTGATTTTTGTTTTAGCAACTTGTATTCACTGCCCTCCATACGACGGCACAAGTTTCATCAGGGGCAAGTTCATACTTCCTGACAAAATAGCCTGAAAGATGCAAAAAACATCTATGACACCGTGTGAGGTGGTTGGAGCGCAAGATAACTCTCGAACGGATCTGCCGATTCGGTCCAAAATTTGGACTTAGTAATATTTTGTCCAAACATAGTTTAAGTTTGAAGATAAGCCATATCGGTCCACTCCTTCAGGTACCTCCCCCACAAAAGTTCAAAAATGTTCGGAAAAATTGTTCGTACGGTAACTCTTGAAGGGAGTGGCCGAATTGGTCTTTACTTTACACATCCTAATATATCTACCAGATATAGATCAGGTTCAAACATGGACTACATTTGTCCACTCCATCCGGTAACTCCCACACAAAATTTCGAATATGTTCACTTTAAGACCTGATATCGAATCCTTTTGATTGTTGAAGCAACTTGCATTCGCTGCCTCAATTATGATGGTAAAAGTTTTTTTAGGGGCAAGTCCATACTTCAGGAGCAAACAGCCCGAAGAGTGTAAAAACCTCATATGGCACCATATGTTGTGGCTGGAGATCCACTTCCATAACGGTCAATGTCGATCCATTCCTCTTAGTATCTCCTCCACAAAACTTTTGATCTTTAATCCTAATCAACATTTTTGTCGGTTTAAACGCCCAAAATTTTTAAAACCCCTAAATACATACGTATTTTGAGAAAAAATGGTTTCAATATACACAGGCTGAGGGTATATACCTGTCGGCAAAGCCGACTGATACTTTTTTACTTGTTGAGATATAGAAGTCCACACTGGGTCTATGCTCTGATTGTATCGCCTCCTTATAAAATAGTGCCATGTACGGTGCGCCTTAACTAACTTTAAATGAAAACCGCTTACACTTGGGAAGTTTTTGCGGATTTTGAAACAGCAATGTTATAGATGAGAAAAATCCAAAAAACAAGACAAAATCGACGGAGCGATTTTAAAATAAATCGCGGTGAAAGTTAAAATTTTCAAGATTTTTTAGGTTTTCACTATTTTTCTTGGAAACGGTAAGTCATATCGAAATGGGATTGAAGAAAATGTTGTAGCAGCGAAATTTCTCTACATTATATTCTTCAGTCCCATTTTTCTCTTTTGAGCACTCCTAAAGTACGTCTTTTGTCTGTTTATCTTTTCTTCCATGGGGGCATGAGCGCAATAACACTTATCTTAAAAATATGTATCTTTTTGGGGGTGGAACTGGAGACCATATGTTTTAACCTTCGTTGTTTTGACGATTTCACCAATGCTTTCTTTATTACCTCTATGTGCAGTAATACCATTGTTGTGCTTTGTAAGTACATCTGCCAGTGAGTAAACTGCGTCTTCTCTATATAAGAGTCCGAATGGCCAGAAATTTTTTCACAACAGATCCTAATTCGAAACCATCTTGCTAGTTCTCGCCAGAAGTACTTTTACAGCAATTTAACTTAGTTTAGTGTATGCTCGTAAATTTGTAGTTCAATTTCCTCTTAAAATAATCACACAAAGATTCTAAACAACTTTCTATAAAGATGAACAAACAATAGAAAACAAATCAAAGTTGTTTTGGAAATAGTTTTAGTAAATTGTCCACAAGGATGAAATTTTTTTTCTGTAAAACTACAAACTACAAAATATTTTCCTCTGTTTGTAAAATATTCAGGAGATGAAGATTGTTAGTTTTTCTTTGTTTGTTATTTTAAATTTCTCATAACTTTAGTCAACTAATAGAAAGTAGTTGTCACCAAACGGATGTACAACATTGTGTCATGGGCGTAGCCAGCTATGGGCAGAGGGGGGGGGGGCAGCTGCCCCCCCTCTAGATCCTTCAAAAAAGTTTTGAAAAATTATACTGTTATACAAAAGGTGAAAAAATTGCAGATGTTCTGACGTATTATTTTTATTTTATAACGGCAAATGCGTGACTAATATCCTTCGAATAAGCTATATTTTTTTAAAAGTGGTTAACCTAACGATTTGTTAACCACTTTTAAAAAATATAGGTTATGGTTATATAGTTATAGTATATAGTTATGGTGATTGAAGTGTAAAAACGCAAAAAATAGGAAAATGCCTTTCCTCGAGCTCTAGGCTACTTAGAAGATACCGAACAGTATAATTTATTTCTTATTTTATAATATTTAATTTATTATTTGCAAGTAAGCTTTCGAAAATTGGAAAAACCAATGAATTTGGTTGAAAAATAGATGAGATATATGAGGGTATATAAAGTTAGTTTTTCCGTTTGTGGCGCATTGAAATACTTATTTTGATCAGATTAAAATTGTGAGTCGATATAGTCGTGTCAGTCAGTCGGTAGAAATTAAAATCGTGGTTCTCGTAGAAATATTATGATGTGCGAAGTATGGACCAGAGCTGCCGTACGAGCCATTTTAGCGAAAAGTTTCGAATGTTTATGGGGGAGGTACCAGAAGAAGTGGACTGATATGGCTCATCTTCGAACTTAAACTAAGTTTGGATAAAATATTACGAAGGCCAAATTTTGGACCGAATCGGTTGATCCGTTCGAGAGTTATTGTGCGTCCAGAAAGCCAGACGGAAGGAGATAGCTAAAACGACTCCAAATTGTCTGAAACAGATTTCGTCCAAACATAATTTAGGCGCTCAGCGCCAAAAAGGCCTATCTCACATGTCCACAAAAATCAAACAGACTATAAAGATCTAATCAGAACCTTTTGAAATAACAATTCCATATTGCATCGATTAACACTAAGTAATACTACCTTCTAAAATAATAAAATATGAAATTTTTTAGAATTTGTTTCAAAAGGTTTCAGTTAAATCATTACAGTCTGTTTGATTTTTTTGGGCGCCTCAATTGGGATCGTATGAAAGTGTATATAACCCCGTTATACCCCGGTTACACTATTGAAGGTTAATCCACTGGGTTTAATAGATCCAGTGGGTTAATCTTTGCTGGTTACACTAAGCTTTTCGAGGTTATAAACTTTCAGCTGATGTTTGTTTACGTATACATACAAAATAACTAATAAAGTCGTGTGTTACACTTTTACAATTTCTCGTATGAGATATCGTCCCCTCTTTGCTCATATTGGTATATTTTACACACAGGGATACATTTTTGTATCATGGTATCAATCGTACTTTTTGTTAAAAAGGTGTCTAATGAAAAAAAATAAATAATTTTATGATTTCCAAATAACTTTAGATTTATTAACTCCATAAAATCTCATGCGACCAATCGTAAACGTGTAAAACACGACAAACTCTGTTGCAAAAACAGTTGCAACTTTTGGTACTTTTTGAGTAGAGTTGGATTTTTTTGCACAAATACCGAATACAACACTGTATTTTTGGTGGATTTGTGCCGGATTTAAAATAAACCCAGCCATGAGAGGATTTAATTTTTAGAGGATTTAATTAGCCTAAAGGCTGAGGGCATAAAAATGCCATACCAAAACGTGGACCTATGATTGCAAATTTTGGGGGGGATATTGTCTTTTCGGTGGATAAATTTTTTGACAACCTTGAACTTAGAAAGCCAAATTTCAGCCAATTTAATAACTTCCATATACCTAAACCCTAACTTCAAAATTAAAGCAAATATATTTGTAGGTAAAATCTTGAAAATAACTGAAACCGGCGGTACCGTTGTATGGGGGCTATACCTATGCCCATAATTTTTGGTGCAGATTTGATCACCCTAAATGCCAAATAATAGCTAATTCCGTTTTTCCAAAACTTCAGTGTCCTATCTCAATTTTTGTGGATGATCAATTTTACCATAGTAAAATGGAAATTGGTGTTCGAAATTGGCGGAAACACTATATGTGTAGAAGTAAAAAAATAGACTTATATGCTGTTTTATTGATTTATTTTATAATTTCACGATGCTCTTGAATCAAATTTACATGGAAGGTGCTTACACATGAGAAGTTTTTGCGGATTCTGAAACTACAATATTCACAGATAAGAAAAAATCAAAAAACTAAAAAAATTGCCGGAGCGCTTTTTAAATAAATCGTGGTTCTAATTGACATTTTTAAGGGTTTTTTAGGTTTTCATGATTTTGCTTCGAAACCGCAAGTCCTATTGAAATGGGACTAAAAAAATGTTGTAGCTTTGAAAATTCTCTACTCTATTCTCTGATTTTTATGATATCTTCGTAGTTTTTCCCGTATTGAGATATAGAAGTTCCAATTAGGACAATGGATTGACTTTATCGCCTCCTTATAAAACAATGTCATAACTGAAATTTCCCAACTTAAACTTATATATTTCAAAAACGGCACAACCTAGGAAAAAATCTTGTAGGGATTTTTTACGGCAACAACATATTCTTTAGTCCCATTTCGAAATGATTTGCAGTTTTCAAGCTAAATTCTGAAGACCTACGAAAAAATTTGAACGTTTGATCCGAACCTTATACCTCAAAAATGGTAAAACCTAGGAAAATATCAATCAGCTAATCTCGTACAGAATTTTCACTGCTACAACATTTTCTTTAGTCTCATTTCAGTTCTCATATATGAACATTGTAGTTTCAGAATCCGCAAAAACTTCCCAGGGGTAAGCACCTTCCATTAAAATTTGATTCAGGAGCACCGTGATTTTTGAACGAAACAATGATTAAAGAGTGGTACTGTCTTCTTTGGTCCTAAAAAAAATTTTCCCAGAAATGTGTCAGCACTGGTCCACGTTTTTTATTACCCACAATAGAACGGTACGGCCCGATTTTCGGGGGTTTCAGGGATTTAGCTGCATTATCCTATAGAAATGGTTGTAATTTAATACATATTTAGTCTTCTTTGGGGCTACTAAACTTCCCTTAAGAAATTTGTCAGCACTGGTCCATGTTTTATATAGCCTATAGCGATATTAGGAGTTTTCAGGATACTCTCCTACAGAAATGGCTGATATTTAGTATTTAGTATTCTATGAGGCTATAAAAACTTTTCCCCCTTATTTGTCAGTACATTTCCACGTTGCGATATATCGACCGACATTTATGATAAGTACCAGTGTTCGAAATTTCGATCAGTCAACTTTGCACATATGTAAAGTCGTGCTTAAGCATCTAAATCATCTTCTCTATATTTTGTGAAACGGTTTGATATATTGACAATAATTCACCATGTTTACTTTTTAGATTTCATTTTTTTTTAATTTTTTAAATTAATTTTAAAAGTATCCAAAAATATTGGTTTCAAAAATGTACCCCTACCATCCAGGAGGAGGGTGAGTTTTCAAGGGAAGAATTTTTTATTTGCTGACAAATGAATACATACTAAAATTTGTTTACTGTTCAAAAAAAAAACAGAGACATAAATATATTAACATTATCTAGGTATGCTATATGTATATGTTAAGAAATTGCTATGCTCGAACCACAAGAGAATGTGCATCCAATGTCATTAGGTGTATATTTCGCTTGTTTCGGAATATATTCTGTAAAATTGTGTGAACGATAACTCTCGATGGGAGCAATCGATTTGGTCCAAAATTTGCGCATCGTATTATTTCATCCAGTCATGTATCAAGTCGGATATAGTCCATATCAATCCCGTTCTTCGGGTACCTCCCATTCAAAATTTTTGTTTTTATTTACATTTTCTCTATAAATTGGGTGCAATTTAAGGGTTCATAGTGATCAAAATACTTCTCCGCCAATAGTTGTGGACATAGGTCCACGTTTTGGTATAGCCCCTACCGCCCAATTTCAAGTATTGTACAAAATTTTAGCTGAACAGATAAGGTTAGGTAGTAGGTAATTGGTTTACGAAGTGGTTAAACAAATTCGCCTAAAACTGTGGGCAATGGTACTTTCGTAACAGAAAGAAAACTATTCCATATTAGTTCAGAATACTTCATGGTGGACGTTTTTTGCTTGTTTTTCATTAGGTAAGTACCTTAATAAAAGTTTTAAAATTTTGTATGTAAAGACTATACACATAACAAAAAAAGGTTGCCTGCCCCCCCTAGATTTGATCCTGGCTACGCCCTTGCATTTTGTTGGTATTTGTTTATTATTTAATTTGGAATATCTATACGTTATTAAACATGATAGCAATAACCATGGGTTTTATTTTTATTGGAATAGAATACATTTAAAATAATTTTATGTCTAAATAAATAAATAAAAATAGGTAAAAAAAACTTTTTAAGTTAAACGGTTTTATGTCAAACATACATTGCAATGTTTAAGATAAATGTACTAAAAACCAAAAAATAATAAAATAGATACAGTCGTGGGAATTATAAACATATGCATAGACTAGACTAAAATAAAACCGTGGGGCACGTCAATTGTCTACAAATTATCGACTTAATGTGCGATAGAAGAATCGTTTAATTCGTCGTTAGGCAGTTGGCCCGCAGACGGTGAGGAAATTACTTACTATTTTCTTGCTCATGGAAATTCCAATAGTTATACACTCCATGTTAATAAAAAAGATGTTTCAACTAGTTTATCGTTGGACATTCACACTGCTGGCTGGCGAGGAATCGTTTTACTGCTCGTAGTTTGTCTTTAATCGACAAAGTACTACTCGCTCACCACTATGAAACCCTAAAACTCGCTTATAATCGAGCTTGCTAGCTTGTTTCCACATTCTAGCCCTACTTATCACACGTCCATCGTTGTCGGTTGAACAACTGCCTAATTATAGTGTAACATTACAAAACAAACATTTTAATCAACGATTGTAGACAATTGACGTGCCCCACGGTTTTATTTTAGTCTAGTCTATGCATATGTTTATAATTCCCACGACTGTATCTATTTTATTATTTTTTGGTTTTTAGTACATTTATCTTAAACATTGCAATGTATGTTTGACATAAAACCGTTTAACTTAAAAAGTTTTTTTTACCTATTTTTATTTTCTAGTTTTTAGTTTTTATTTCGCATTCTGTTTAATTAATTTAGTGCTTCATTATTGCAAGGTTTCTTGCCCGTTAGTTTATTGCAGTCCAACTCCTCTATACGTAGTCCCTGCAAAGATCTTACTCTACTAAGAGCCACGTAGGCTTGACCTTCTTCAAACAGTTTCGCACCTAAGTATACGACTGCGTGATCCACAGTGCTGGCCTGCATTTTATGTATTGTAGAAGCCCATGATAGTATTAAAGGCAACACACATCTGTGTGTATCGCTCCCGTTGTTTTGTTAACCTGGCTTCATATTCTTCAGGCGTTTCTGACGCTATCATCTGTGTGTATCGCTCACGTTGCTTTGTTAACCTGGCTTCATATTCTTCAGGCGTTTCTGACGCCGTCATTTGTGTATATCGCTGACGTTGCTTTTTTAACCTGGCCTCATATTGCTCAGGTGTTTTTGACGCTAATTGTTCCCGTCGTTTCTGTAATCGACTATTTCTATAACCTTCACTTTCTTTAGCTCGTTTTGCTTTATACTTTTCTTTCGCTTTTTGAAGCCTTCGTTTACGTTGTGTTGCAGTTTCTGTTTTATTTGTGTTTGTATTTTTTATATATTTTTTTACCATTTTGTTCCCACGAGTAATGGACATTTAAACGGACCCCCCCCAGAGGTCCAATAAAGGGGCAAGGCTATGTACAACAAGATGCGCCTGAGTCTTGAGGGAAAAAACGCTAACGACATATCATTTTTATCCACCCTAATGCCATACAGTTCTCGTCGCGTTTTAACCATTCACCTGAACTTGGGTGGTGTACCGCTAACGACGTATCATTTTTAGCCACCCTAACGCCACACAGTCCTCAACACGATAAAAAATCTTGACTTGGGTGGTGGATTCAGGCTGGATTAATCAGATACCTAAATTACAGATTCAATTTCTAAATTTAAATCTTAATTATACGCCATTTAGTGGCTGCGCCCATCTTAAATATTGAGGTTGTATATTGCACTGTATTCTTCTTGTCAAGCCCTTTTATTTGATACCCATATTGGTGGGATTGATAAGAAATTGTTATCAGCCCATTTGGTAGCGGCGGCCATCTTAGATTTCAATTTTGCATAGTAAATTGTATTCTACTTGTAGAGACCTTTCATTTGATACCCATGTTGATGGGATTGATAAAACCTAAGTTATCCGCCATTTTGTAGAGGCCGCCATCTTGGATTTTAATTTTATATAGTACATTGTATTCTACTGGTTGAGCACTTTCATTTGATATCCATATTGATGGGATTGATAAAACCTACGTTATCCGCCATTTTGTAGCGGCCGCCATCTTGGATTTCAATTTTTTATAGTATATTGTATTCTGCTTGTTGAGCCCTTTCATTTGATACCCATATTGATGGGATTGATAAAACCTACGTTATCCGCCATTTTGTAGCGGCCGCCATCTTCGATTTTAATTTTATATGGTAAATTGTATTCTACTGGTTGAGCACTTTCATTTGATACCCATATTGATGGGATTTATGGGATTAATAAAACATAAATTATCCGCTATTTTGTAGCGGCCGCCATCTTGAATTTATAATGATAATGAATAAACATAATTGTATTGTCACCAAAATCCAAAGTGTATACAAAATTTCAGATTAATCGGTTGACAGGAAGAGGGTGAAATTTGAATTACTAAATTTGACCCAAGAATAAATAATAAAACAAACAGGGTGAGCTAAATAAAACCATTTAAAAAATATTTAAAAGGGTTTTGTTCTGTTAAGTCCCTTTAACTTTTGTGATATTAGGAGGTTTTGGCCTCATTATCACACTGAAATTTGGCATTTTGTCTTCTTTGGTGCTACAAAACTTCCACCAGAAATTTGTCAGTACAGGCCTGCGTTCTGATATAGCCTCCATATAACGGCACTGGGTGATTTTTGGTAAAATTCTGTCGTTGGGAATATAAAATATTCCTGCAGAGAATTGTGGTTTTAATGTAGCCCCCATAGAACCAGCTCCCGATTTTCGGCATTTTGAAGCTTTTAGCTCCATATTTTCGCTATTATTATCTATTCAATCGAAATGGCTGTAATTTTGAGTTTAGTTTTTGATGGCATGTTCCCAGATTGGAACGTAACGATACCGGCCGATGTGGATTAAGGATTTTTCTAATTCTTATTCTCAATGGGTAGAACACATCTATGTTTCATTGGTATTAAACGATGTTTAGTAGAAATTGATATTAGTTAGCATATTCCTCTTTTCCTAGAAATAAGAGCTTTGTCGTGACAGAAGAGCTTAGTACTTTCATAAATGATCGGAAACTAATTTTTCCATATTACTTCAACACAACTCGTGAATGCGGGTAAAATGCTCTGCTGAACTTAATTCTGTTATTACTTTTTCATTATAATAAGTAGTTTCATTTCGTTATGTTCTTTATGTTTTAATTTATCTTTTGTTTAACGTTTTATCTGATAGTTAGAAGTTATCTTGTGTTAATGAATTTGCTACTCATTTTGCATAAACTTTTTTCTGTAGTTTATTAATTATTTACAATAATTAAGTGGACTTTCTTTCTTATGCAATTATTGTCGTCATTAGTTTATTAATTATGTAATGGAAGAATGAAAGATAGTTAGGCGATTACAAACTAACTACCTGGTATTAAATTAAATTTTGTTTTTGTATCTCTTTTCACGAAGTTGGATAAACTGTGGTAGTACCAATAGCGTATGTACTTGTTTTTATGCCAAGGTGTTCTATTAACAACACCTTGGCATAAAAACAAGTACAGACGCTATTGGTACTACCACAGAAGGAATTTTAGTCATTCGTTGTAGAATTTGTTGAATTAAATTATCTAACGTAACTATAGGTAGGAGGAGTTTGTGATGATGTTGACAGAATCATATCTATGGTCAGTTCGAAATGGATTCCGAAAACAGCTTCATTTATGGTTTGTGCACATTTGGTTGGTTTCTTCTTTGAAGTAGACACGGCTCAATAGACGTGGTGTTGGTATTAAATAATTAATTTAATTTAATTATACCCTACTCCACAATATGGGAAGGGTATTATAAGTTTGTTTTGCTAAAATGTCATGTAACACCGCGAAATATTCGTCTTAGACCCCCCCAATGTGGTATACCATTTTTCATATCTCGACGAGATAAAGGGATACAGCAATGTGTCCGTGGGTCCGTCTGTCCATTACAAATTGTAATCAAACTCCAGGCCGCAATTATGGACCGATCGTCACGAAATTTGGTATGGAGGTCGGTTTCACATCAGAATAGACCACTATTTTAATTTGTGATGATCGTGAAATAATTAGCGGGTGAAATGGACCAAAAAAAATTTTTACCCGATTTTGTAGCTGCTCTGTAGGTCGCAATAATAGTCCAATCGACAGAAAATTTTTTATTTGGTACACCTATGTCTACAATTTTGTGGATATGTTTATTGACCTCTATGTAGAAACCTTAAAATACCGAAAATCTGAAGGTACCGTTCTATGCACAGTGCATGCGCCCAACGAAAAAACACAAAAAAATTCGTGTCATCGTTTTAAAAATTTAAAGATGCGAATCGCTTCAAAACATTCCAAATTTTTCGAAACTCAACTCATTTTTTCCAGAAAAAGCCTCACAAGCATGACGAATTTTGAAGAAAAAATGTATTTAAAAATGAGAAAAAATAGTTATATTTTAAGCGAATTTATGAAACAAAGGACTATTACTAACGCCTTAACTTAAGTTGAATCATATAGTAAATTGACTAAGCTTCATTTTTCTAGTTATGAAAAATCCTTTAAATTGAAAGGGTTGCCAAAATTTTTTTATAATATTGGTAAAAATGAAAATATTTAATATAGATGTATGGATTTCCTTAAAGTTTTAGTGACTTTCCAAAAATTCGGAAGAATGGCCACTAGTACCAAATTGTAGCCTAGCGCCTGTAGATTTCAAAACTGTATAGACTTTTTGCGGAAATTTGCTATTTTGGCAGTTATGACCAAAAATTTAACTCCCTTTTTTAGTTGCTGAATTTATATTTTTTGAATTGTTTAGATTATTTTTATTATTCTTTCTTACATTTACATATGTTCAATATAATGTTTTTGTATTATTAAAGATTTCTATTGTCATGGTAACTTAAAGTCGAATTGAAAACTCGTGAAAGAAAAAGACAAAGTTTTGGGCGTATTCACTTTAACAAATAATCTTTCTTTTTTGGGACACCCTAATGTTGGTCCACGCCAAAAAGTGAAGATTTTCCCTGCACTGAGAACTAAAAATACATTATTGCAGGTAATTCTGCAGAAAAAGGTGATTAAAGCTTATAAAGTACCGAAAAAGGATGGTAACCCTATATGGAGGCTGTAGTCAAAAGTGGACCGATATAAAATTTCTTTACAAGGTGGTGTTCTGAACTCTGAGTTCATTATTAAAACCAATTCGGTTGGAATATTTGGTGACATCTGCCCAAATAAATCGATATATAAATCATATGGGGAGTAAACCAAATCATGGACCAATACTGATAATTTTTAGTGGGGATGCTTACTATGCAATAATAACTCCTCCCAGCAAAAATTCTCATTACAAACCTCCTTTCCCACCCATTATTTTAACAAGGGCATGTCGCGCGAAATATCTGGTTATTTTGTGACCACTGAAATAGGTAGATGGTAACCACTGAAATAAGTAGATACGGAGTAGATTCTGACTACTTATTTCAGTGGTTACAAAATAACCAGATATTTCGCGCGACATGCCCTTGTTAAAATAATGGGTGGGAAAGGAGGTTTGTAATGAGGATTTTTGCTGGGCTGGTACCGGATTTCAGCAAATTTGGTTAAACAATGTCTTGGTTACAGTAAAATACTTAAATTTAAGATGATTCGTTGCATGGGAACCACGCGGAATCTTGGACGTAGGACTGCAATATTTTTGTTAGAGTGCTCTTAGGCCACGAAGACCCATAGACAAAAATTTCAGTTCGATATATTATCTAGAATTATTTTTGTCACACCGTAAGTGCCGCCACAGTGCTATGGGGGCCATATCAAAACGTGGACATGCACATACAAATTTCTGGAGAAAAGTTTTGTAGTCCTAAATAAGACTAAATAAATGATAATAAGGCTAAAACCTTTAAAAAAATCGAGAGCTACCGTTCAATGAAGGTTTTATCAAAACATGAACCTCTTCTGGGGGAAAGTTTTTTAGCCCCAAAGAAGACTAAATACTAAATACTTCTGCAGCGGCTATATCAAAATGTTGTCCTGTACTGACAAATTTCATGAGAAAAGTTTTGACAAATCTTTTGGGAAAGATGTTTAGTCCCAAAGAAGACCAAATACAAAATTTCAGCCATTTTAGTGTGATATTGAAGCGTAAATCTTGAAAATATCCAAAATCGGCTGCTGCCGTTCTATGGGGGCTATATCAAGACATTCAATCAGAGTCGTGAAAAAGGCACTCCAATTCCTCACATTTTAACAGCATTTGGATGCGATCCAACGATTGACATCCATTTCCCACATTTAAATTGCATCCGGATGCAATTCAAGGGAGTCGTGAAAAAGGCACTCCGTTCGATACATTTTACAAGCAGTTGCTTAGTGATCTCTAGCAAGCAAGCCAATGTGTAGATACCTACAACTACAGATAATTTTTCAAAGATAGAAAAAGTGTGCATTAGTTTCTAAAATGTTTATCTAATATATAAAAGAATAGACTCAAAAACGGCTGAACAGATTTTCTTGAAAATTTCAGATAATGTACAGGGAACACCGGTGGTGAAAATAGGCTATATATTTTCTTGAATGGTCGTCGCGGAAGTGAGATATCGCGGTCATTCCAAATTATTCAAAAACGAAAAGACTCGAAAACGGCTGAATAGATTTTTTGGAAAATTTCCGATAATGTACTGGGAACACCGGTGGTGAAAATAGGCTATATATTTTCTTAAATGATCGTCGCGGAAGTGAAATATCGCGGTCATCCTAAATTATTCAAAAATGTACTATTTCAGATAGTATAGCAAATTTTAGTAAGCGTGACTATAAAAAGCGCTATAACACTGGCTTCTATGTGTGGGATAACACGGTCAACGCCATATTTTGGAATACAGTAAAATCCCGATAACTTGAGATGTCACGATAAAGCAATTCCGAAAAATCGATTGGGAAATCTTATAAACTTTTGTATGTGAAGTTTTTAGGTCTGAGAATAGGTCGTTATCTATTTATTTAACCCGCTAAATGTAGTGACCGGTGGTCCTCCCCACAATTTTTTAAGAAAACCGCGAAATTCAAGATACTGTTTAATATATTGTTTACAAATTGTTTGCAATGCTATGGTAATTACTGTCTTGACCCTGAATGGTCGTCGCGGAAGTGAAATATCGCGGTCATCCCAAAATTTTCAAAATGTATTATTTCAATTAATTAGAACGTTCGTAAGCTGTTTTTATACGACTGAGAGTAGTGACCGGTGGTCCTCCCCTACAATGTTTTTAATAAAATCTTAAATCGCGGTCATCACAAAGTTTTCAAAAATGTATTATTTCAATTAATATACATAATTTTAGTAAGCGTGACACAAAAATGATATAAACACTAGCTTGAACAAGTGGTAGTGGCCGGAGGTAGTGACCAGAGGTTCTCCTTCAAAATTTAAAAAAAAATCTGAAGTACATGATATTTTTGAACGTATTGTTTACAGATTGTTTGCAATACTATTGTAATACTGTCTTGACCCTGAATGGTCTTCGCGGAAGTGAAATATCATGGTCATCACAAAATGTTCAAACATTTATTATTTCAGATAATATACATAATTTTGTAAGTGTGCATAAAAAACGCTACAAACCCTGAACACTTAACAATAAGTGGGATAGCTTGATCAACCCCACATTTTGGAATACAGTGAAATCCCGATAACTTGAGATGTCACTAGACCGAAATTCCAGAAAAATGATTGGACATCAGACAAAGTTATTGATATACAATACAATATCATCATTAGAATCAGAATACCGCGATAGTGTCCGATTTTTGAAAATATTACAATTACGGATAAAATCTCAAAATGTGGGAAGTGAAACTTCATGAGCATTGATTTCAGTTTATAGTTTATAGTAGTAATTTTTTATGAATTATATAAATGGTGCCATACATATACCGAAGGAACATACATTTCGCAGAGGGGTATTTTACCATGCAATAGTGGTAAAATAGAGCGCGTAGAAAAAAGGCGTTACGTTCGATCGGGCTGAATGAGGTTAAATCCACCAAAAATAGAGAAAATTAGTCGCCACCGTTCTATGGGACCTATGTATATCAAAACGAGGACGTATACTGAAAATGTTCTGCAAGACTGTTTACGACCCCCAACAGTGGCTATATCTCCGAACTATCGAAAATCGGGAGGTACTGTTTTTTGGGAGATATATCAAAACGTGAACCTATAGCTGTTGCATACCGAGCGCAAAGAAAAAGGCGTGTCTTTCGGTCGATCCGAATATTTATGCTCTCATCTTTAAATTATATTAAAACCAGGTTACAGCCATTTTGGTGTGATAATGATGTTAAATCCTAAAAAAATAGTGAAAATCAGCCGGTACCGTTCTATGGGAGCTATGTATATCAAAACGTGGACCTATACTGACAATTCTCTGCAGTAATATTTATGACCCCAACCGAGACCAACAAACCAATATATAGCAATGTTAATTGACCTGCACCGACCATTATATGTGGGTCACAAAGCGCTTTAAACTGTCCATTTATGGTGAAGGGTATAATAAAAGAGATTTTATATCTTAAATTTGGGAGATACCATTACATGGAATTTATGTCAAAACATTGACATCAATACTGGACAGA
Source organism: Musca autumnalis (assembly GCF_047663935.1). Classification (NCBI taxonomy): domain Eukaryota; kingdom Metazoa; phylum Arthropoda; class Insecta; order Diptera; family Muscidae; genus Musca; species Musca autumnalis. The sequence continues at coordinate 161,557,668 of NW_027411755.1, read as the reverse complement.
TAACTAAAGTTTACACAGAGAACCCAAACAACGGGCCAGCAACGCGGACCGGGTCAGCTAGTATAAAATAAAAATAAATTTTTACGGTAACTCACGAGAAGAAAATTACCTAATGAAGTGCTGTTGAAGTACTTGTCGAAATATCAACTGATGATGGGAAGACAATATTGGAACCCCTTTAGCAGATGAAGCAAAAACATTTCAGCTTGGATTAAATGGAGAGCGGACGAAACAAACTCATTTCCGATTGAATTTAATGGAGAAATTTCATAATCTGTGTTAAAGTTCTTATTATTCTTGTTTTAAACAAACAATAAATTATTTTTTTATTAATTTTCTCGTTTAGAGTTAAGCTTAATGATCTGAAATTATTTGCAAGTGAAAAAGGAAAGCCATGGACTCGAACCCACATAGTCACCAAATTACGTTACCTGGTTTCATTGGTGGTAAAGCAAATCTTCGGACGTATCGACTATGTAATGGCTTCTCTGTCCTAGAACTTATCGTTTTTCAAATGCAAATGTGTTTTTATACATTAACGGATATTTGGCCGTTTTGAAATGTATTTTCTTCACAACAACCGCTTTTTGCGATGCCTTTGAAGTTATGAGTTTTGGCTTTGAACGCTAACACGCCGTGACAACATTTTTTTGATATGTTTTCAAGGACGTGGGTTCAAATCCCAGCCGGGCTCAGCCTATTTTTTATTTTTTGAAATTTTGCCTGTTAGGGCGAAGATCATTTTTTTAATGATTTTATTAATTTTCTCGTTTAGAGTTAAGCTTAATGATCTGAAATTATTTGCAAGTGAAAAAGGAAAGCCATGGACTCGAACCCACATAGTCACCAAATTACGTTACCTGGTTTCATTGGTGGTAAAGCAAATCTTCGGACGTATCGACTATGTAATGGCTTCTCTGTCCTAGAACTTATCGTTTTTCAAATGCAAATGTGTTTTTATACATTAACGGATATTTGGCCGTTTTGAAATGTATTTTCTTCACAACAACCGCTTTTTGCGATGCCTTTGAAGTTATGAGTTTTGGCTTGAACGCTAACACGCCGTGACAACATTTTTTTGATATGTTTTCAAGGACGTGGGTTCAAATCCCAGCCGGGCTCAGCCTATTTTTTATTTTTTGAAATTTTGCCTGTTAGGGCGAAGATCATTTTTTTAAATGATTTTATTTTAATTTTCTCGTTTAGAGTTAAGCTTAATGATCTGAAATTATTTGCAAGTGAAAAAGGAAAGCCATGGACTCGAACCCACATAGTCACCAAATTACGTTACCTGGTTTCATTGGTGGTAAAGCAAATCTTCGGACGTATCGACTATGTAATGGCTTCTCTGTCCTAGAACTTATCGTTTTTCAAATGCAAATGTGTTTTTATACATTAACGGATATTTGGCCGTTTTGAAATGTATTTTCTTCACAACAACCGCTTTTTGCGATGCCTTTGAAGTTATGAGTTTTGGCTTTGAACGCTAACACGCCGTGACAACATTTTTTTGATATGTTTTCAAGGACGTGGGTTCAAATCCCAGCCGGGCTCAGCCTATTTTTATTTTTATGTGGGTTCGAGTCCATGGCTTTCCTTTTTCACTTGCAAATAATTTCAGATCATTAAGCTTAACTCTAAACGAGAAAATTAATAAAATCATTAAAAAAATGATCTTCGCCCTAACAGGCAAAATTTCAAAAATAAAAAATAGGCTGAGCCCGGCTGGGATTTGAACCCACGTCCTTGAAAACATATCAAAAAAATGTTGTCACGGCGTGTTAGCGTTCAAAGCCAAAACTCATAACTTCAAAGGCATCGCAAAAAGCGGTTGTTGTGAAGAAAATACATTTCAAAACGGCCAAATATCCGTTAATGTATAAAAACACATTTGCATTTGAAAAACGATAAGTTCTAGGACAGAGAAGCCATTACATAGTCGATACGTCCGAAGATTTGCTTTACCACCAATGAAACCAGGTAACGTAATTTGGTGACTATGTGGGTTCGAGTCCATGGCTTTCCTTTTTCACTTGCAAATAATTTCAGATCATTAAGCTTAACTCTAAACGAGAAAATTAATAAAATCATTAAAAAAATGATCTTCGCCCTAACAGGCAAAATTTCAAAAAATAAATTATTTTTATTAGTTTTGGGATTGTTTGTAATGGCATGCATTTTTATTGCATCTTTGAACTGCATGAAAACACATTCCGAAGAGTGCCTTTAAATTCAATCCAAAACACTGCATCAAAAGACGTGCTTTGGATGCAAATTGGACTGCATCCTATTCTACCCTAAAGGGTTAGTTAAAATGCGATTCCAAACGGTTAGTTAAAATGCAGTGCTAATGGAGTGCATCTTTCAGTAGTCACGCTCTTGTAAAAATCATGAGTGATAATGCATAATTTGATGCACTTCCAGATCACTTGTACATATAATTTAACTGCATCTTTGGAGGCAAACATTTTGCTGGGTAGGTATGTATGTCTTCTGGGGGCTGAGCTGTGGATGCCTTATTTATTACGAATGTAGGCCAACGAACAGAAATTAGTTACAACAATAAAAAAGCGTTAAGTTCGGCCGGGCCGAACTTTCGTACCCTCCACCATAAAATATTCTGAACTAAAATGGAATAATTAGTTTTCATTCCTGTCCCCAACTTTAAGTGGGTACGTTAAAATGTCAGATAATGTACATAAAATGTTTCATTCTGTAGACCCTTTTTTATGGTACCTATATCTAACTATGTATGTTGACAATTTTTGGTGGGCTAGAAATTAGGAGGTACCGTATATATAGGGGTTATAATAAAACATGGACCTATGTTGACAGTTTTTGATGGGAGCCTTCAATGTCAAATAGCTCCTAATTCGGATAAAAATTATAGCTAGAATCCTCAAATGCCGAAATAAATAAAGCTAAGGTACGGAAAATCGGGAGGTATGTTTTGGGGGCTATACCAAAACTTGGACCTCGTACATTCGGTTAAACATTTTAAGTAAAATCCTCAAAGTACCGAAAATCGGGAAGTATTGTTATATTGGACCACTACAACCTTCAAATGTCAAATTACAGTTTGTTCGGTTAACAATTTTAGCTAAAATTGGCAACTACTGAAAATTAGGAAGTACCGTTATATGGGAGCTATATCCGAACATGGACCTATGTTGACAAGTTTTTATGGAGAGGTGTTGTGACCACTAAGAACTTCAAATGTCAAATTACTGCTGGTTCGGTTTAAAATCATCAAATTACTGAAAATCGGGAGGTACTTTTATATGGGAGCTTTATCAATACATCGACCATTCTTGACAATTTTTGGTGGAGAGGTGTGGTGACCACTAAGAATTTCAAATGTCAAATGTTCAAATTACAGATAATTCTGTTAAAACTTGTGGGTAAAATTATCAAAGTACCGAAAATCCGTTATATGGGGATACCGAAATCCGTTATACCGAGGTTATATGGGTTATATGGAGCTATACCAAAACATGGACCTACGTTCATAATTATTTCGAATATAAGTTTTTTGGTCACTAAGAACCCTAAATATCAAATTATAGCTAATTCGGTCTAGAAATGTGAATTTAAACGTCAAAACACCTGAAATCGGGCGGTAACGTTATATGGGGGCTATTCCAAAAAATGGTCCACTAGTTATATAAGTTTAGTGACGCTTAAGAGCCCTAAATATCAAATTAGAGCAAATCGGTCTGAAAAGGTAGCTAAAAACGTCAAAATGCCATAAATCAGGGGTACCGTTATATGGGGGCTATTCCAAAACATTGATCTATGTCCACTAGTTTTCTTATATTAGTTTATTGACACTTAAGAACCCTAAATGTCAATTTATAGCTAAATCGGTCGGAAAATGTAGCTAAAAACGTCAAAATACCGTAAATCGGGGGTACCGTTATATGGGGGGCTATACCAAGACGTGGACCTATGTCCACAACTTTTGTTATATAAGTTTATTGACACTTAATAACCCTAAATGTCACATTATAGATAAATCGGTCTGAAAATGTAGCTAAAAACGTCAAAATACCGTAAATCGGGGGGTACCGTTATATGGGGCTTTACCAAAACGTGAACCTATGTCCACAACTTTTGTTATATAAGTTTAGTGACGCTTAAGTGCCCTAAATGTCAAATTAGAGCAAAATCGGTCTGAAAATGTAGTTAAAAACGTCAAATACCGTAAATCGGGGGTATCGTTATTTGGGGGATATACCAAAACGTGGACCTATGTCCACAACTTTTGTTGTATAAGTTTATTGACACTTAAGAACCCTAAATGTCAAATTATAGCTACATCGGTCTGGTTATGTAGCTAAACACGTCAAAATACCGTAAATCGGGGGGTACCGTTATATGGGGGCTATGCCAAAACGTGGACCTATGTCCACAAGTTTTGTTATGTAAGTTTATTGACACTTAAGAACCCTAAATGTCAAATTATAGCTAAATCGGTCTGAAAATGTACCTAAAAACGTCAAAATACCGTAAATCGGGGGTACCGTTATATGGGGGCTATACCAAAACGTGGACCGATATAGCCCATCATCGAACTTCACCTGCCTGCTAACAAAAGACGCATTTTCCCAAATTTTCAGCGTGTGGATGCTAGAGTGATTACCACGGACGGACGGACGGACGGACGGACGTGCACAGATCGACTCAGAATTTTACCCTGATCTAGAATATATATACTTTATAGGGTCGCAAATGAGTATTTCAATGTGTTACAAACGGAAAAAAAAAACTTAATATACCCTCCATACTATGGTGGAGGGTATAAAAACTGGGGGAAAGAAAACTTAATAAAAATGTGCCACCATCTCGTTCTGATATTGAGCCTAAAACCTAAAAATACCCAAAGTTAGGAGGAACCATCCTAATTTACTCATGCTTATATGGATAGAAAACAGAAATGTCATCAGCAAACATAACGATAGATCCATCCAATCCCAGATTATTGATATCATTAAGATATAACATAAAACAAGAGCGGTCCTAAAATACTACCCTGAGGTACACCCCACTGTAAGGGCGAAGTAGAGCTTTTCCCTTCACCAATTTGCACAAATTGCCTTCTATCTGTTAAAAACCTCCTCAGCAAATCATTCTCTTTACCCCTTATACCATAATATTCCATTTTCTCCAACAACGTAACATGCTCTAGCAAATCAAATGCTTTACTAAAGTCGTAAAATATACCCGCTACACCACAAAACCCTGCATCTAAATATTGGTATATGAGGTTCACCACTCTCAAAACAGCCTCATCTGTTCCTCCACCTCTCACATATGCGTATTGCGTTTTATATATCATACCTTCATCCTCCAAATATTTTAACAATTTTGTGTGAATAATCCGCTCAAAAATTTTATCAATGGACGATAGTAAGGCAATAGGCCTATAATGTTCTGGTAAGGTTGGCCTTTTAATTTTTGGTATTGGTATAACCTTATGGAGTTTCAGTATATCCGGATATATCGACGTTGTTATCATGGCGTTGAAAATATTGGTTAAGAACGGAGTCAAAATCGTTGAAGTTGTGCTATCTTCCCCTGGACTTTTACATCTTTTGATACAGTCTATAACGTCTTTGATATCATTGCAAGTAACTCTCTTATATTCAAATCTAGAACCGTATCTAGTCAGCGTTCTAAAATTATTCCAGTTGTCATCCCCATTCCGCTCTAAGCCATCTTTCAACACAGCAACAGATTCCAAAAAGTAGTTACCGATCAACTGTGATTTTACCATATCATCAACTATGGGAAAACCATCAGAACTTATCAAGGATACTTTTTCTTTTTTAGATCGACCCAAAACGTTATTTAACAAGTAAAAAAGTATCAGTCGGCTTAGCCGACAGAGATATACCCTCAGCCTGTGTATATTGACATTTTTTTTTTAAATTTTTGGGCGTATGAACCGACAATAATGTTGATTAGGATTAAAGAGCACAAGTTTTGCGGAAGAAATACTTAAAGGAATGGATCGACATTGACCATTATGGAAGTGGATCTCCAGCCACAACATATGGTGCCATAGGGGGTTTTTACCCCCTTCGGGCTGTTTGCTCAAGAAGTGTAGATTTGCCCCTGAAAAAACTTTTACCATCGTAATTGAAGCAGCGAATGCAAGTTGCTTCAACAAAGTGATTCGATAGCTGGTCTTAAAGTGAACATATCCGAAATTTTGTTTGGGAGGTACTGGATGAAGTGGACAAATATTGTTCATATTTAAACCTGATCTATATCTGGTAGATATGTTTGTGTAAAGTATGGACCAATTCAGCCAATCCCTACAAAAGTTACCGTACGAACAATGTTTCCGAACATTTTTGAAATTTTGTGGGGGAGGTACCCATCTTCGAACTTAAACTAAGTTTGGACAAAATATTACGAAAGCCAAACCTTGGACCGGATCGGTTGATCCGTTCGAGAGTTATCGTGCGCTCCAGCCAGCCAGCCAGACAGACAGGCGGACGGACATTGCTCAATCGACTCCAAATTGTCTGAAACACATTTCGTCCATACTTGGGGTCTAAAACCATTATTTCGATGAGGCACATTTTGCCCGTATGAAAGTGTATATCACCAATATTTTTGAAAATTTAACATAGCTGAAGCCAAGGTTTAACCTTTTAGAACACGCGACTTGTGATTGTATATTATACAAATTAAATGTTTATGGATAAAATGAAATGTTTTTGGACGTGGCAAAAAATATTGGCCTCAAAAGTTAATTTGCGTGGAAGCTGTGGCTATATTTATGTTAGAAAATGGGTAAAAATGGGTTGAAGCCAACGTGTCTTTTTTTGTTTTCTCTCGATTTGTGAGTAAACCACACTTCTCACGATTTTCCTGTCAAAGTAAAAGTATAAGCCAACTAAATAAGGATAATCTCACTAATGTATAACTTTTCAAAATTTCATCAGCGTCTACCAATAAATGACGCTAACATTTTGAAGCCAAATTTACAGTGTTTTTTGACATTTTCTTCTAGTCGCGTTCCGCAAACAGATTTTTCAAAAAGGCTTTAATAGGATTATAGTACTTGCGATTCTGAGCTTTTTGATATGTATATCGTGAATGTAGCCTCCACAGCTTCACAGAAATATGTATCGAAATGACGAAATTTTGTGTGAATATTTTTCTAAAAATCATATTATTCGGGCCTTATTTTTACAATTGTCATTCGATTTCCTCGTACTTGATTGCACATTTTAGTTTTTTACGTTCCGGATCTAATAAATCTCCGTGAAAATCCATCCACTAAAACGCGAGTTACAAGAAAATCCAAAGTAGAAAAATCACCTAAAATTGTTTTTGGAAATATCGCGTATTTTATCGCGTTTTCTGCGGTTCGTTTCCACTGCAATGAAACAACTAATACAGCATCTTTGTTTTAGCGGAAACAGAGATTTGAAAACTTCACTGATAAGGGAGCTACATTCATTTTATCCCAAAAAATAGTGTGTGATGCTACATCCACGGTTCTTCGTTGACCGCCTTGAAATAGATATATATCGATGTAGATTTTTATGGTGGACACTGAAATCGGATGCGGACAAAAAGCATACGCACTCCGCGCAAGTTAGCGACGTTATATAGGTTTTTAGGCACTAAGATGCAGCCGATGCTACATCTTAGCCACCAAATTAAATTTCGAAAACTATATTCAAATTAAAAGATACGGTATTACTGTACATGAAAATTACATGCGGACAAACTGATTTTGATAATTACGCGATTTACACGTATTTAAAAATGCATATAAATAAAAATGGGTTATTTGACCTCTATTTCCATTTCAGAAGCTTTGACAAATATCCCCATCAACCCAATTAGCTTCCCTAATGGGAAAGCTTTAATATGAATGTCAATAAAGCAAAATCCGTCTATTTTGTTGGGAGATTTAAGCAAAATGAAGGAAGTATTCCTATAAATTTTTACAATATTTTCTACTACATAATGCATGTGAAAAATATTTTTTTAAACAAAAAATTATTTTTTTTGACCGAAATATGTGCTTATTTTGGCTGTAACATCCAAACTATAATACCAATCTGTATGATTGTAGTCTCATTTGATTTGCCGTGAAGTTTGGATCCACAAAAATTTTTTTTGTAATTTTATGACCACTAAATGGGCCTTAATTTTGAAAAAAGTAGACTTATATTCAATAATTTATCAATTTTTTGTACATTCCGCGAATTCTGTGTAACATTTTGCAGGTATAATGCAATCTACTCGCTGAAGTAACTTCGAGAGAACTTTTTTGTAACAATTGTGCTCATTAAAATAATTAGCGTTTTTATAATATTTTCTTTCTTAAAAACCGAAATAAAAGCGCCATAACTTTTGTCCGCAACAACCAAAAATTGGCTTGCGACCAGATTCGTACTCGGAATTTTTTTCTTAACCTACATATCAAAAATCGTTGATGTAGCGCGAAAAAAATTTATCGTTTTTTTCTGAAATGGAATATGAAATAATTGACAACATTCCTGATATACCCTCGTTAGCATAAATGCTGAGGGTATAAAAATCTCCAGCAACTCCTCTGATCTCCAGCAACATTAGATAAATTAGTTTCAAAATATTTCTGCAAACAAATTCTATGGGTCTTCTTTATAACTTTACTAACTCATTTTAGCCTATCATTATTAACTGTATCGTTCCTAAATCTTCTCCTTATCCGTAAAAGCCTTCGTTTCTCATTTATCAACGCCCATAAATTGCTGTTTATCCAAGGAGCTACATCTTGTCTATAATTTTGTAAACTTTTTAAAATCGACATGCTCAAGTCAACAGCATCATTAATCAAAAATACAAGATTAAATGTCATGACTGAAGGATTTTTCGTGCCGTCTAATCTTGGGATATTTTCAGTTAAAATCCTTTGAACCCTGTCATAATTCAAAAATGTCTTCTCATTTTCGATAAAATCTTTGATCATGTTATCAAAATCAAGTCTACAAAATACTAAATTATGATCACTCAATTTCCATTCAACTGACTCCACCGAAAATTCCCCATGAATATTACTAAACACGTTATCGATACTTGTGGCGCTCTCTGGTCTAGTGATCAAATTATGACAAATCTCAAAATCATTTGAACTAAAAAGATTTATTAAATTCATCGAATGTGTTCCCGAAACTAAATCAATATCAGAATCGCCCAAAACAACTGATGATAAATCGGTCAAATCTGATAAACCTATATTCAAAACCAGTAAGGAAAGGATCATAGTCGGGCGGGGCCGACTATATGATACCCTACACCACTGTGAATATGTAAAATATAGGAGATATGTATCAATTTGAACTGATTTATATACATATATATACACATCCCAAATTTCATCAAAATTAGACAGAGCGGGCGAAAATATACATAGGAGCTATATCCTAATCTGAACCGATTTCGATATAAGTTGTTACACTTATTTCTAGACTAAATTCAGTCACACATTCCAAATTTCATCAAAATTGCACGTAAATAGCGTGTTTTCAGCAAATACGTCAAATCGGCCGAAAATATATTTGGGAGCTATATCCAAATATGAACCGATTTCGATGTAGTTTGGGACATTTATTTTGAGACCGAATTCAGTTACACATTCAAAATTTCATCAAAATCGGACGTATATAGCGTGTTTGGTGCAGCAAATACGCCAAATCGGCGGAAAAATATATGGGAGCTATATCCAAATCTGAACCGATTTCGATATAATTTGGTACATTTATTTATAGACCTAATAAATTTAAATGTCAAATTATAGCTACATCGGTCTGAAAATGTAGCTACAAACGTCAAAACACCGCAAATCGGGGGTACCGTTATATGGGGGCTATACCAAAACGTGGACCTATGTCCACAAGTTTGGTTATATAAGTTTATTGACACTTAAGAACCCTAAGTGTCAAAATATAGCTAAATCGGTCTGAAAATGTAGCTAAAACTGTCAAAATACCGTAAATCGGGGGTACCGTTATATGGGGGCTATACCGAAACGTGGACCTATGTCCACAACTTTTCTTATATAAGTTTATTGACATTTAAGAACCCTAAATGTCAAATTATAGCTATATCGGTCTGAAAATGTAGCTAAAAACGTCAATATACCGCAAATCGGAGGGTACCGTTATATGGGGGCTATACCAAAACGTGGACCTATGTCCACAACTTTTGTTATATAAGTTTATTGACACTTAAGAACCCTAAATGTCAAACTATAGCTATATCGGTCTGAAAATGTAGCTAAAAACATCAAAACACCGTAAATCGGGGGGCACCGTTATATGGGGGCAATACCAAAACGGGGACCTATGTCCACAACTTTTGTTATATAAGTTTATTGAAACTTAAGAACCCTAAATGTTAAATTATAGCTACAACGGTCTGAAAATGTAGCTAAAAACGTCAAAATACCGTAAATTGGGGGGTACCGTTATATGGGGGCTATACCAAAACGTGGACCTATGTCCACAACTTTTGTTATATAAGTTTATTGATACTTAAGAACCCTAAATGTCAAGTTATAGCTAAATCGGTCTGAAAATATAGCTAAAAACGTCAAAATACCGCAAATCGGGGGGTACCGTTATATGGGGGCTATACCAAAACGTGGACCTATGTCCACAAGTTTTGTTATATATGTTTATTGATACTTATGGGGGCTATACCAAAACGTGGACCGATATATCCCATCTTCGAACTTGATCTTCCGACGGCTAAAAAAATGGTATTCCCCAATTTTCAGCGAAATCGGTCAACAAATGCGACCTGTATGTTGCGAACGGACGGACGGACGGACGGACGGACGGACGGACATGCATAAATCGACTCAGAAAGTGATTCTATGTATATCCCTAGAAGGAACTATGGGTCTATCTCGCTTCCTTTTGTATGTTACATACAAATGCACTAACACATAATACCCCTTACCACATAGTGGTGTAGGGTATAAATATCATGGGAAACGTTTTCTAGCCCCAAAGAAGACTAAATATAAAATTTCAACCATTTCGTAGTGATTATGTGGCTTTAACCTTAAAAATATCGAAACCAGAAGGTACCGTTTTAAGGGGGCTATATCGAAACATGGACCTGCACTAAAAAAATTCTGTTGAAAAGTTTTGTAATCCCAAAGAAGACTAAATATCAATTTTCAGCCATTTCATTGTGATAATAATGCCGAAACTTTAAAAATTCGGAAAATTTGTAGGTACCTTTCTACGGGGGCTATAAAAGCGTGGACCGATATAACCCAATTTCACCACCATAGAAACTTCTGTACCAAATTATAAAGACCTGTCTTAAATATTGCGAGCTGTATCTCGATTTCAACGGACGAACGAGCGGACGCACAGACGGATATGTTTATATAGACTTATAATTTTATGCTGATTAAAAATATATCTATGTATATTAGGATTATTTTTTACTTTTCTGAAATTTATGAAATTAAATTTAGGTAATGAAAAAAAGTCTCAAATATTAGTTCCTGTTCCACGAATGAATAAACTAAGAACTAAAATAACATTTATTATATTCACATATTGAAAAAGGTCATGCACAAACCACTTTAATTTTTTTTTTTGAATTTTAGTTTTTTGTTAAAAAATTATATCTTTGAACAAAAAAACGTTTACGACATTTTTATGATTGAGTGAGAAAGAAATGTCATGTCAATTTGATTATCTCATGTGTCTCTAAAGTTTATTTTCAATTATATAAGCAAATACTTAAAAAATTTGCCCACAATTCTGAAAAATTTAAATTTTTAAAAAGAATTTGTGCGTGAGGTTTTTTCACCGAATCACCTTATAATTAAGATTTTATGTAATCTATGTCCCGCTATGATACAAGGATGTGAGGTTGTAAAACAGTCATAACCCTAATGTATACACTGAGTGGTTTTAAAAAATCGATGTCGGATTATTTATGCGGCACGCCCCTTTTTTTGTTAGATTTTAAGATTACCAACATTTGAGCACAATCGGAATATGTTAATACGTGCCACTGGGTCCTCAACGTTTCCATAGTAATTTGTATGGGACAAAAGCTGAATTTTCACGAAATTGCCCTTAAGACAACATTTATTGTCCAATCGAAAAGAAATTTTTACTAGTTCACTTCTGCGTTTTGAAAATTGGCTGGATTTTAATATAAATCTATATTATAGGCCCTAATTGGCCAAAAATACTATTGGAGCAATATCAAAATCATACCCGATTTCATACATTTTTGTAGGATTCTTTTCTAGCCACAGAAATGCACTTTTTTCCCTTTGAGTTATAACCAGTTGTACTTCATAGGGTGCCTGACGAATATGTCGATGTGTTGCAAACGCAATGACAAAGTTTATTATACTCTCCATATAATAGGCACCACTATTTGGTGGACAAATGTCGGTATAGCAACTATATTGTTGTTTATTGTTTCTACTTTTATTCCAGTAGAACTTTACTATGTATCAAATACAACAATTTGTGACTTGTCTATTATACCATAGATCTCCGAGTAGAGTTGCTGCTGTTTAAGGCGATTGCGCCATCTTAAAACGTAACCTTCACTTTATGTCATTCCATATTATGCTAGAGGGTACAATAAGCAGGTACATATGTACATATCTATCTGCCCAATTATGTGATGCGTAGTTTGATATTGATTGCAATCGTTCTTCGGAAAGTGTTTTCCCACATACTTCTAGACATTAAGAATTGATTCCAACTACTTGCAGCAAATGGCGTAAAGTGTAAAAAACATATTAGGGAGATTAATAAAAGAGATCATTTGACAAAGAAAGTGTACAAGTGCTGAACACAGATTGTCACAATCGTTCACAAACAAATTAATAAACATTTATCCATGTTGGTGATGTTGACATATAGCACAAAAATCAATTAATCATACTTTACGTGAAGATCGTATAAAAAAGATAAGCAGATGACAATTTGGAGAAAGCATAAATAACACAGCAGATCGGATGACAAAATTCAGTTTTCGTTATAGATTACAAGTAAGAACATCATCGCTTGTCTTTTACACTAAACGGAATGCGCATTTTAATTGTTTTACTATTTCTCACTGCGGCTAGTCCACCGTGTTTGGTGTGTCAAAAGTCATTGGAGGAAACTGCTACAGCAACTTTGAATTATTCATTAAAAAAATTATCCAATGAAGATGGGCCCTACTACAGGTGAGGTATAACATATGAAAAATTTTGTTTCGAGTATATTATGTACATGTGAAAAGTAATTCATTCCAATTATGTTTGACAGTTTTTCAATATATAGTTTATTAAAATTATAATATATACAAACGTATTTCTTACAGACTCGTTAAACTAAACTCTGTCAATACGGAAGTTGTTCGAGGTCTGCGGTACAAAATTAATGCCGATATAATCGATCAGAAAAATAATATCAAGTCATGTGATATTGAAATATTTGATTTTAAAGATGTAACAGTTACATTTAAATGTCCTGGAGAAAGTATAGTAATTAAGACACATACATAGTTAGTAAGTGTAAGTAATTGTTGTACTCATATTGCAAATATGACCAGATAGTTTATAAAAATAAAAAAAAGTTGAAAGTTTTTCAATTACTTTTCTTTTAATTTCTCTACTTAGGTTGTTGTATATTAGTAGTGTACAGTGATGCCAGATAATTTTGGTCGAAAATTGTAAATTTTCGGGTTCATAACTTATAGTAAAGATATGCTAAAAATTTTACCAAAAGCAATATTTGAAAAAAAATTTAACGTTGTGTTTGGTAAAAGTTTTAGCATATCTTGAGGCTTCTCAAACGGAAATCGAGTTAAAAAAAACCATTTTAATTTATATGCATTTTTAAAATATGTGTGAATAGCGTAAATGTCAAAATAACTTTTTTCCACATTTGATTTTCATGTGCATCAAGACCATACCATTCAATTTGAATATATTTTTTGAAAATTAATTGTAAAAATTGGCCCCGACAATGTAATTTTTAGAAAAATGTGGACTAATATGGCCCATCGTTGAGCTAAATCATACTTAAATGATACTTTTCTTCTTTTCGTTGCATAATTGAATTTGAAAACTTGGATGTCGATATCATGTTTTAATTTGGAGTAACTGAATATGTTAAATCCAAATTAAATCATGATATCGACATCCAAGTTTTCAAATTCAATTATGCAACGAAGAGAAGAAAAGTATCATTTAGGGTAATTGTCCCTGAAGAAATATTTGAAACCGTTGTGAAGCCTTAATTCTGGCCATCGAAAGCAATAATTCTAGAGTATATCTACAAAGATCGCCCTACTACTAATGCCGCCGTTTTACCTTCGCTATCAAATCCCTCAAACAACTAATTAACTTTCCATCTTTGTAACACTTAAATGTAATCTATCAAAATGTAAGAGGATTGAATACTAAATTAACTTCATTATATATAGATAGTTTTGATTTCAATTATAATATTCTTGTATTCACCGAAACATGGCTTAAGAAAAACATCTCTAATTCCGAAATATTGTGTAAAAAGTATAATATTTTCAGACGCGATCGATCCGATACCTCAAAGAAAACTGGTGGTGGTGTACTTATTGCAGTTTCTTCCGATTTTGCTACAGAAGAAATAATTTTATCCTTAGTTTCTGACATTGAATTTGTTGCACTAAAAATTCGAATTGGTAACTCTTCCATATTTCTAAAATGTTCATACATCTCTCCCAAGTCAAATATTGATGTTTATGTGAAACACGCAACTGCTATTAGATTAGCCTTTAGCTCGTCGAAAGCATGTGATACTCTGATTGCCCTCGGTGATTTTAATAGCTCTACAATTCATTGGGACATTGTTACAGATATGAATTGTTTAATTCCCCGTACATTAAATAGTTCTTCAAAAGATTTCGTTGATTCTTTGTATGATCTTGGATTGTCACAAGTAAATAACATAACGAAACCCGAAGACCGCTTCATCCCACAATTGAACTGAGAATTATAAAGTCAATTATGTCGCGTAGAATTATTTAAATGCCAAATCGTCAGTACTGCTTTGCGAAGACCGATTATTGAAAGTTGAATTCCTTACTCTCAACTGTTGACTGGTCTATTATTTTACCTAATCAAGATTTTGACATCCAAATAAATACATTTTACTCAATTCTTTACGATTGTATTGCAAAATCCGTTCCCAAAACTTTACCCCAACGTTCTTCAGGGCCACCCTGGAATTCCATTACTTTAGCCAAATTGAAAAACAAGAAAAATAAATTATTTAAGAAATATAAAAAATCTGGATCATCCGTTGATTTTTCTGGCTATACTATCGCAAGATCTGAATATAATATTGAAAATAAAAGAGCGTATAAAATGTATATCTTATCAATGAAAGAAAAATTAAAACGTAATCCAAAATCCTTTTATAATTTTATAAACTCTAAGCGACGATCGAGTACATATCCAACTTCCTTTAAATATGGATCTGTAGTTGCAGATGATGAACAATACAATACAATAAGCAATTTGTTCGCTGATTTCTTTGCTACAACATACTCGAAAAAAGTATATGACCAATCTGCTAATTATCCATACAAAATCAACGAAGCCTCTGTAATAAATGTATCTACATTTAGTACAGATACTGTTTTAAAAAATCTAAAAACCATAGAAAATTCATACAGTCCGGGGCCGGATGGAATATCTGCGAATATTCTTTAGCACTGTGCTAATAATCTTGCCATTCCACTTTCAAAATTGTTTAATAAATCGTTACATTTAGGTTATTTACCACCTGTTTGGGAGGAGTCATATATAATACCATTATTTAAATCCGGCAGTAAGATCAACGTAACAAATTATAGAGGTATCGCTAAAGTTAGTGCCATACCGAAACTTCTAGAAAAACTTATTACTGATGCTTTGTCCTTTGATGTTTCTAATATTTTATCTAACTGTCAGCATGGATTTCGGAAATCTCGTTTAACGATTACAAATATATTAGAATTGACCACTATTGTTAATGATGGGTTTAGATCTAGATTACAGACTGATTTTATATACACCGATTTTACTAAAGCTTTCGATAAAGTTAATCATACTCTATTGCTCATAAAATTGGATAAAATGGGCTTCAGTTCACATTTACTGCATTGGCTGAAATCATATTTGTCTAGAAGAACTCAAAAGGTGAAATTTAACTCCGCTGTATCGAAAAGTATATCCGTGTCCTCTGGTGTTCCACAGGGAAGCCACCTTGGCCCAATTCTTTTCACACTCTTCATAAACGATTCACCCACGACTGTTAAAAATTCTAATATGTTAATGTATGCCGATGACCCAGACGATCAGCTTCTTCTTCAGTCAGATTTAAAAAATTTTTATACCTGGTGTAATTTTAATTTAATCGAGTTGAATATACCAAAGTGTAAACATATATCTTTCTATCGACTTCATCAACTACGTACTAAATACTACTTTGATAATCACGAGTTAGACACTGTCGAATCATTCAATGACCTTGGTATATTATTGGATCATCGTCTTAGCTTTCGACAGCATATTAATTCTATGGTCAATAAAGCCAATGGAGCACTGGGCTTTATGAAACGATGGGGTAAAGAATTTGGAGATCCGCAAATCACCAAACGTCTTTACATATCTTTTGTTCGTAGCATACTTGAATATGGTGCAGTAATATGGGATCCTCGTTACACTATATACGAAAACATGATTGAATCGGTTCAGAAATAATTTATTTTATTCTGTCTGCGTCATCATGGATGGAACTATCAGAACCTACCTTCGTATGAGACAAGACTTAATATGATTAAACTGCCTACATTGACAAGTCGTTGAGTAATGCTGGGTTTAAATTTTGTTTTAAATATCATTCAAGGAAGAATTTGTTCAGACCTGATAATAAGTAGAATCATAATTAAAACTCCCATCAGGCAAACAAGAAATTTTCAACTGCTTCAAATTCAATACTTTCAGAGGAATTATGCCAATAACGATCCACTACGCTACCTTCTTTTGCAGTTCAATAAATTTTATAATCAGATCGATCAGTCTGAAAATAAAGATGCTTTAAAACGGAAAATAATATTACATCTTAATACATAACACTTCCATCCAATCGTAATTGTATATATGTATATTTTTAGTCTGTAAGGATACATGTATTATCTATAGACTTAATAATAAAAAAAAAGTTTGCTTCGAATCGGTTGATCCGTTCGAGGGTTATCGTGCGCAGCAGCCAGACAGTCGGAAGGACATTGCTAAATCTTATGGTCTAAAATCATTATTTCAATGAGGCAAATTTTTTGTTGTATCAAAGTGTTTATCATGAAAAATGATTAAAATTGTCTTTTCCATTTCAAAAAAATCAAAAAAAATTGATACTGCATCAATGATTTTTGGTACATAGATTAAGAAACAAATCAGCATTCCAAATCTGTTTTCGTTACTAACTTTGATCGTTGATATGACCGTATTAATTATGATAATTAGAAAAAATTCAAAAAAAATCGCGGCTTAATATAGTTAGCTTTTATATCCTATTATCGTTAACTGAATTCGTACCCTTTGCGATGATGCAAAAAATAATCGCAAAGTCTCACTGGATTCGCGAAAAATCAAATATTCATGTTATTTGCAAAAATACGAAGAAAATATTACGAAAAAGTTAAAATCATATTATTCTAATTTTATTTTTTATGGTTTTATAGGAAAAGTTGGAGAAAAAATGTTTGAGGTCTTCGACATTTTCGTCAAAATTGTACGCTATAATGATGATATTCCGTTGTAACAAATTTTTCGCTTATAGTTTTCCTATTGGATAATATTATTAGAACCTTATATTAAATCACAAGGAATTCCAATCGTGATACGCATATAAATCGCGTAATTATGAAAATGACACGATGCGCATCGGATTTTCCAACACAGTGAATCAATCCCTTTTATTTGATGTACAGTTTGTCGAATTCTATTTGGCGGCCACGATGTAGCATCTGCTGCATATTAGGGTGCAAAATACAGTAAAATGGTCATAATTTCCGCGAAGTTCATTTACATTTAAGGCGCATCCGAATTCAATAATCACCATTAAAAAATACATCATTCTATGCCGTTTCAATGCGATCCATCAAGAACCGTGGATGTAGCATCGCACTCAATTTTTAGAAAAAAACTATTATATATCTGGATTTACGAGAGTTTTTAAATATCTGTTTTCGCGCAGTTTAAACACTCGTATCGATCTATTTATTTAAGTAGAACTGACACATCCAAAACGCGTTTTAAAATACGATATTTTCAAAATAATTTTTTGATAATTTTCGAAATTTGAGGGGTATCATATCCGCTGATCTAGTGGGTGGATTTTTACGCGCGTGGCTTGTTAGATTCAGAACGTAAAAAAACTAAATTTATGCGGGTTTCCACGGAAATCGAATGACGTTTGTAAATGTTAAACCAAAAAATTTACGCACAAAAATTTCGTGTTTGAGCGCAGATTACTGTGATCCTGTGATGGCTACACCCTCATGTTATACATTAAAAAATGCGAAATCGCGCGTCCTTATTAGAGCAAAAATTCAAAAAAAAAAAAACATTTTTCAGTCTTCAAAATGTCAGCATCCGTTTGAGGTAGATAAAGTGGATATACATATTAAAAAATCATACATTAGAAACATCAACTCTGAAGTGTACTCTTCAACTTCTCCTTTGAACATTAAGCTCTACATTGTGTTGTAAAACCACTAATTGGAAAATAACCTAATGAAACTTGTTTCCTTCAACGATTTTTTCCGATTTTTTTACATTAGTACGACCACAGCTTCCGCTCAAATTATTATTTTAAGAAACCCCTCGGTGAATCGGGCTAAAACAGTTTATTTTATCGAAATGCGGTCAAAAGTTATGGTATAGTAAAACTGATCGCGAGTTACAATACCCCATACCTCAGTTTCAACATAAGTTAATTTTCTACAAAAAGCTTTATAAACCCTCTTTAGCCTAAAGACTGAGGGTATAATAGGCTTCAAAATGTCTGAAAAGTTATACATTAGTGAGATGATTGTTATATAGTTTGAACCACACTCCTCACGATTTTCCTCTCAAAGTAAAAGTCGGAGACTTTGACAGGAAAATCGTGAGGAGTGTGGTTTAATCAACAATCGAGAAAGAACAAGAAAATACACGTTGGCTTCAACCCATATCACCCATTAGCTTCCACGCAAATTAACTTTTAAGGCCAATAATTTTTGCCACGTCCATAAGCATATCATTTTATTCAAAATAATTTAGTTTGTGTAATATACGACCACAATTCGTGGATTATAAAAGGGTAAACCTTGGCTTCAGCTATCTTAAATTTTCAAAAATATTGCCCATATAAACTTTGATACGTTAAAAATGTGCCTCATCGAAATAATGGTTTTAGACCCCAAATATGTTTGAACGAAATGAAAAGATAGATTGAAGTCGATTTAACCATGTCCATCTTTGCCTGGCTGGCTGGAGCGCACGATCGCTCTTGAACGAATATGGAATATATCGATCCACTCCTTCGGATACCTCTGACAAGAAATTTACAAATTGTTCGCCAATGTGCAGTTTAGGGACATATCTAAAATCGTTTTAAATTTTTTACAGCAAGTAGATCTCGCGGCTCATATTACGACAGCATACTTTTTATCGGAGATAAGTCCATACCGACTGAGATAATTGCCCTAAATCTGTAATAATCATTCGGCCACCAACTATAGGTCTTAAAGTGAGTCATCGATTTAGTCCAATCTTTGCATCTTCCAAACATACGTTTGGTATTTAGACTTTGTTGGAAGTAAAAGCTTTTCTTACTGAAATTCGTGGGTATAGGTTAATAGGGTGCCACCGTGCAACGGTATGCTAACCCGCCTTGCACGCAGAAGGTCGTCGGTTCGATTCCACGGCTAGGCAACATAAAATTTTCAACGGTGGCAAAATACCCCTCAGCAATGTTGGCGACATTTCCTGAGTATTTCACCCATGTAAAGCTTCTCTACAAGTCGTGTCTTAAAGACACGCCGTTCGGACTCGCCGATAAACTGTAGGTCCCATATCATTGAACTAATATGAATCGGGGTGCACTCGTTGATATGAGAGAAGTCTCCCTTGTCCCGCCTGTGATGTTAGTGGAAGAATTATTATTATTATTATTATTATTATTATTATTATAGGTCAATGTTTTGATATAGCCCCCATGGAACGGTACTTCCCGAATTTTGCAATTCTGAAGGTTGTGACGTCAATATCCCACCGAAAGATCAAAATTTGTTATTTAGTCTTCCATGTGGTTATAAAATATTCCAGAAGAGAAATATCAGTATAGGTCTGCGGGTTCCTATATCCCCCATAGAGGGGTACCTGTTGATTTTCGGTAGTTTGAAGGTTTACCGAAATATCGGGAATTTTGTATTTAAGCCGAACTTAATTCCGTTCTTACTTGTTCAGTACTAAAATTATACAGCTTTATTTTAAATATTGCGATGGGCGGACAGACATCGCCATATCGACTAATACTTCTATACTATACGAATATTTCGTCGTGTTACAAACGGAATGACAAAGTTAATTTAACCCTCGATATTGTAGTAGAGGGTATAAAAAGTGACCGCGAGAACCACAACGTTCGAGTGAGTCTCTATTTCCCATTTTTCAATAAGCCTTGTTAAGTTCACCCAACGAATAATCTTCTCCTAGGAGAAGGTGCAGCTATTTTAAAGACCGGAATGACTTCTATTTGTTACTATATGCAACAAAATGGAGGTGAAAGTGTGGGAAAGAGATAATTCCTTTTAGGGATGGATGTCTTTGGTGAGTATATTAAGAACCCCGAAGGACAGATCCGACGTGAGTCGAACTTTCGAATTATGGCGTGATGAATATTTTGCTGGAGACCCTATAAGCCCTCAGGAATTAGCGTTATATATTTGTTAGCAGATGCTTTAGCTTATTTTTGAGATTACATGTCTGCAGTCAAATCTAATGAGGATTATTTTCGTAGAGCACTTCGACCTTCTAACTCGCTTCCTTCAATGTCCTTTTCGTCCTTTATTTCAAGAACCGCATTGAAAGATGACATTTTTCAGCTTTTTGAAATTTCAAGATTTCCTGTAGTGAGAATGAATGAACTTTTGCCTATTAATTAAGATTTTATGCAATCTTAGGTAAACACTCATCAACATATCATACAGGGTTATGAGGTTGTAAAAAAGTCATAATCCTAATGTATATACCGAGCCGAACCAACTGTAATTTGACATTCCGGATTCTAGATGTCACAACACCTCTTCACCAAAAACTGTCAACATAGGCCCATTATTAGGTATAGCCCCCATATAAAGGTACATGCCGATTTTCGGTATTTTGAGGGTTTCAGCTACATTTTTGACGGAACCACCCGTAACTTGACATTTGAGATTTCCTGTAGTCATGAAACTTCTCCACAAAAAATTGTCAACATAGGTACCATGTTTTGGCATAGACCCCATATAACGGAACCTCCCGATTTTCGATATTTTGAGAATGTTAGCAACAATTTTTAAACGAACTAGCTGTAATACGACATTTAAGGTTTTAAGGGGTCACAACACTTCTTCAAAAAAATTTTTCAACATACATTTATTGACTGAACTACCCGTAATGTTATATTTGATGTTCCCTTATTCTTCTGTTATCCTTGACTCCCTGTGGAGCATAGGGCCTGAAGAATCTTTTAATATCGAACTCTGTTGTGCGATGCTTGACGGACGTTGTTTCATGAATAGTTTGCTGCTTGTAGTTCTGCGTCGATCGACCTTCTCTCCGTTGCACCAACACGCCGGCAAAAGCCCTGGGAATTCCAACGAAGCGCGCAGGTCTCCGTAGCGTGTGGCCTATCCAACGCCATTTCCGTTGACAAACCTCAACAGGAGCTGGAATTTGATTTGTGTTGTTCGAAAGTTCAGCACTTCGTATGCGGTTCGGTCACCAAATGATTAAAATTTGCCGCAGACATTTATTTGTGAAGGTTTGTAGACGGGCGTGAATTGAACTCGTACGTTTCAAGGTTTCGCATGCGTAAAAGAAGACAGATATAAACTTTCGAATTGTATATACGAATCGTCGTGTGTGTTGGAAATAGGCGTATGTCTTCTTCAGATCCACCCTTTATCGTTATTTGGCTACCAAGGTAATTGAATTTGTCCACCCATTCGATGTCAACATCGTCAATGCGGATGTGTGAATCAATGTTCACTCCATAGCCTCCCGGCATGGACTTAGTTTTTGAGAATTTATTTCGAGCACGACTGCAAGCGACTCATTCTAAATGGAGTGGATATTTTCCTTCAGTCACGAGATTTCTCCACCAAAAATTGCTGACATAGGTACATGTTTCTGCGTAGCTTTTGGTGAAAATCGGTTCAGATTTGGATATAAACCCTACATATACTTTCGGCAGATTTCACGCGTTTGATGCCCCAAACACGATATATGTGTCCGATTTAAATGAAATTTGGAATGTGTGACTGAATTCGAGCTAGAAATAATGTGCCAAATTATATGGAAATCGGTTCAGATTTGGATATAGCTCCCATATATATTTTCGTCGATTTGACGTATTTGCTGCAACAAACGCGCTATATATGTCCGATTTTAATGAAATTTGGAATATGTGACTGAATTCGGTATAGAAATAAGTGTGCCAGATAAAATCGAAATCGGTTCAGATTTTTATATAGCTCCCATATATATTTTCGGCAGATTTCACGTATTTGCTGCACCAAAAACGCTATATACATATGTCCGATTTTGATAAAATTTGGAATGTGTGACTGAATTCGTTCTAGAAATAAGTGTGCCAAATTACATCGAAATCGGTGCATATTTGGATATAGCTCCCATATATATTTTCGGCCAATTTCACGTATTTGCTGCACCAAACACGATATATATGCCCGATTTTGTTGAAATTTGGAATGTGTGTGTAAATTCGGTCAATAAGTTAGGGTGCCAAATTATTTCGAAATCAGTTCAGATTTGGATATAGCTCCCATATATTTTTTCCGATTTTACGCATTTGCTGCATCAAAGACGCTAAATATGTCCGATTTTGATGAAATTTAGAATGTGTGACTGAACTCGATACAGAAATAAGTGTGACAAATTACATCGAAATCGGTTCAGATTTGGATATAGCTCCCATATATATTTTCGGCCGATTTCACGTATTTGATGCAACAAACACGCTATATATGTCCGATTTTGATGAAATTTGCAATGTGTGACTGAATTCGTTATAGAAATAAGTGTGCCAAATTATCGGTTCAAATTTGGATATAGCTCCCATATACATTTTCGGCCGATTTCACGTATTTGCTGCACCAAGCACGCAATATATGTCCGATTTTGATGAAATTTAGAATGTGTGACTGAATTCGTTCTAAGAATGAGTGTGCCAAATTATTTCGAAATCGGTTCAGATTTTTATATAGCTCCCATATATATTTTCGGCTGATTTCACGAATTTGCTGCATAAAACGCCCAATATCTGGAAAATCTTGGAATATGTGACGATATTTGATCTAGTAACAAGTGTACCATACTATATAGTAAAAATCTCCAAATAAAATTGTGAAAATCAATTATTCCGTAAAGTTCATAATATTTCATAGTGGAGGATATAAAAAGTTCGACCTTGGCGAAATTAATGTTTTTTACTTGTTATTGATAGTTTGGTTCTAATTGAGTATTAAGGTTCCCAGTGGTCATACTTAAATATTTTAGTTCCCAATGTTTCATGGTTTCAAACTAGTAGTTTAACATCATTGCATTTTACTATTCTGTACTAAGAAGAATGCCAACAAACGACAGTGCCTGAGTGGTTGGTAGGATAGATGACTGGATAAAAGTAATTGAAGTTGACTTTGATAACACATAGTTTCACAGTTTATGCCACAATGAAGCTCTCATAAAAAATCTCTAGGTAAAAACTATACACCAATTATTTTCATTACAAAGAGACAGGAAATCATATGCAATGACCAGAGGAAGAGAATGAAAAAGAATGGAAAATGCACTACAGCAGTGACAACCTTTCATAGCTGTTATTAATTAGCATTGTTAACAGCACTGGTTGGTCAAGCATCTCCCACACAAACGACCACCAATGCACTTTACGACTTTGTTGTCAGATGAAAGCTGTTGCAGGAGACTATTCAGCATGACGTGACGAACACTTGAACTATTTTTTGCCCAGTTGCTTTTCCTTTTTTAAACATCTGCAGGAAGTAATGGGATATTTTTTTCTTGTATGAACAACTTTGACTTCAATTGAAAAATTGCAAAAGTTTTTCAATTTAAGATTGATGGAATGCGTGAAGCTGTTGTTAATTGTTTATAATTTGTTTATTTAGTAATTGGATAATATGTTTTGCAAGCAGAAGCTGTATCATATACAGGATGTTGTAGAGCAGTGTCGCCCAAGAATTACCATCAATGTTTTAGTTACTAAAGTTTAGTATATGTGTATGTATGTGTGAAAAAAACCAACAACCACATGATGTTTTTATTCACGCACACTGTAAGTGAGAGAGAGAAGCAAATGCAAAAACAACTCAGTGGGCGCCCTCACTATACTTCATTGCAAAGAAGTTCGACCCTGTTGTAGAGACGCTGTAAGGTATACATATATATATAATTCATGAGAAAAATATTATAACCAGATAATTTTTATTTTCAGGCTGTGAAATAAATATGGTATTCAATACATGGTTTATTATATTTAGATAAGAATTCAATTCTATCTTATCGATATCTTTTAAATACTATCTACATATATACGTCTCTCTTATTTCCCCACTAAGCAAATGAAAGGAAATTAGAAATAATATAAAATTTCCTGACAACGGTAATTTAAACATAATTACAAACACAACTACCTACATAATTAAGTTGTTAAATGCAAGTTCAGAAACCATCCCAATTTCATGCAATGTGCACTAAATGAAAGTGTTAATGCTGAAATAATCTGTGTGCTTCTGTCAAAAGTGACAACCATAGAATTACATTATCTAGTAATTCTATAGAAATTCCACAAATGTTCATTTCAATGGGTTGAACTGAAGACGTTCGTGCACAAGGAATACAATATGAAACCATTTCACAACTTCACACAAATTCCAGGCATTTAAATCTTAAGATGAAAATCTCATCAAGAATTCTTTTGCACAAAAGAAAAACCACAGACAAACAAATACTTGAAAAAGACTTAAGCTGAATGTTGGAAAGCATACACCAGAGTGTACATGATATGATTAACCCTTAAACTGTTATGCAGATCTTGATTTAAATTTTATTTTTATTGCTTTTAAATATACAAATGTCCTATGGAGCTATATAAGGGCACCAAAAAAGTCATCATCTTGTTGTAGTTGTCTTGTCTCCTATCAAAAATGTTCAATATTAGCCCACGTTTTGTTATAGCCCCCATATAAAGCTATGGCCCCATTTAAGGAATTTAAAGGTTTTAAGTCAAATTAACATTCCCTTCATACAATGGAATCTCCGACTAAAGGTGTGTTTAGGTTTGAGGCACCCTTAATTAAATAGATTAATTAAAATTTTATGTTCCCACAGTGTCGAATCATCTTTATATAAATTTAAAAACGAGTAAGCAAACTAAGTAAGCAAAGACGGACGGGGCCGGGTTATCCCTACACCACTGCCCCTGAGAATTATTTTTCAGTAAACCAAAATTCCTTTATGGAACAAATAAGCTTATTGTTAGAAATAACTTTGTCGATTCTGCCACCTTATTACATTATGCTTGGGACCTACACACGCAGAGAAGAGATATTATAGGAGCAAGCATATTCTAAGAGTAAAATGGAGTATTTTAAAAATCTGAAAATATATATTGTTATGTCAACCTCATATTTTGTTTCAGGCGACAAAACATATTGTTTCCGAGAAATATCTATTTCTTTCTTCACAAGTTTGCAAAAATTATGTATTTCTCAAACATGGGAAAAATGTTCGTTTTTAGGGGCACCCCACGTCCGCACCTTTCAATATTTTGACCTAATTTTTTGGTTTCCTTAGTTTCAATATGTTTACTATCGAATCCCATATAGACGTTAAATATCTGTGACAAAACAAAACTTTGATTTTTGGCCAGGGAAATCGTTTCTTGAAACATTGTGCGTCGTATGAACCACGAGCTGTAGCTGCTATACAACGACATCAGTATAGATAAACGTATCGAGATGCAACGATTCCTTTGGCTAGACCATATCAAATGAATAGGCGATGATAAATTCTCTAAAAAGGTGTACAAATGCGGGCCATATGACGGTACACGAAGAACTGGCAGGCAAAGGTTTCGATGGTATTCCAAAAAGCGAAGCAACAAACAGAGAGAATTGGAGATCTTTTCTTAGTTCGGCTTATGGAACAAATGTTCTGTAATGGGCCAGCTAAGTTAGTAAATAAGTTCGAGTAGAAATACTCTCCGAACGACGAATAAATATGATCTACCCCTAACAAATGAGAGGTTTTATCGAAAAAATAAATTATGAATTCAAAATTTAAAAACCTGTTGACAACACAGACATTTTCAAAAAAATATAATGAAAAGTAATGAACTAAATTTTTTATATAGATGCAGAAGGTGGTGTTCCATTCTTAATCCTACAATCATGTTTTGTCCAATAGTTCAAAATCGCGTAAAGAATTAGAAACAAAAACGAACCCCAATAACTGAAAATTTGTTTACACAAACACTGTTTTTACATTTCTCCATCTCTCGTCAATTTTGAAAATAGAAACAAATAAAAAATGTATTGAAAATACCAACATTTTCAGAATTAATGGAAAATATTAACGAAAAGTGTTTAGAAACATGTAAAACATACATAATTATTGCCTGTCCTGCCCACTTAAAAAAAAAGAAAAAACCAGGAAACAAGAAGTGAGAAAGAATGAAGCATGTTATTATGAATGACGAATGGTGTCGTGGAAACGAGTTAATTCGTGTACCTGGTTCGACAGGTGAACAACGTAATTCAAAAGCTCGTGGCAACATGCAATTAGCGCCATATTTTAACCATACACCACTATGTAGAAAGAGTATTATAAATTTGTTTTTGTAAAAATTCATGTAACACCGCGAAATATTCGCCGGAGACCCCCTATGTGGTATACCAATCTTCATATCTCGACGAGATAAAGCGATTTTGAGATGTGTGTCCGTTCGTCTGTCCATTATTAATTGTAATCAAACTCCAGGCCGCAATTATGGACCGATCGTCACGAAATTTTGCATGGAGATCGGGTTCAGACCAGAATAGACACCTATTGTTATTGTTGATGATCGTGAAATATTTAGCAGGTGAAATGGACCAAAAACATAATTTTTATCCGATTTAGTAGCTGATCTGTAGGTTGCAATAATAGTCCGATCGCTTTGAAAGGTAAGAGTATATGAAAAAGAAGAAGCTGGCAATTTGAGATTGCGATCAGATAATATTTAGAGGGTTAAATGGACCACAATTTTTTGTGAATATTATGAAAGTTTTTAATATACAGAGAGATTTTGCACGATGTAAAACTTTAGGTCGAAGAACATGCCTACAATTTTGGATGATGATCTCATATTATCTACCATATGGACCATTACTTTTGTATGAAAAATATAAAAATTTATATACTCTAACACTTCTGAGTCCACTCTCTCCTTTAAAGAAGATAATTAAATTAGGAACAACACTAAAATTGAGTACCTTAAGTTTGAGGATACTTGCAATTTATTCAGCCTATTGGGACATTTTAAATTACTCTTAGGATAACTGCTTCTGTTATTGATAATTTTTACTCCAATATTGATATTGATATGTCAACAATGATACAAATTTCATTGAAATGGGACGTATGTATCAAATCAAATACATGAAATCGGCCGAAAATATACATGGGAGCTATATCTAAATCTGTACCGATTTCGAAATATTTTGGCACAATTATTTCTAGGCCAAATTCCGTCGCACATTACGAATGTCATTGAAATCGGACATATACAGCGTGATTGGTGCATCAAATAAATGAAATCGGTCGAAAATATATATGGGCGCTATATCCAAATCTGAACCGATTTCGATATAAATTGGCACATATATTTCTAGGCCATTATCCATCCCACATTTCAAATTTCAGCGCAATTGGATATATATAGCGTGCTTGGTGCATAAAATACAGGAAATCGGTGCATAAAATACCGAAAATATATATGGAAGCTATATTCAAATCTGAACCGATCTCGATATAATTTAGCACATTTATTTCTAGAACAAATTCCGTCAGACCCTCCAAATTTCAGCGAAATTGGACATATATAGCATGTTTGGTGCATCAAATGTGGAAAATCGGCCGAAAATATACATTGGAGCCATATCCAAATCTGAACCGATTTCGATATAATTCGGCACATTTATGTCTAGACCAAATTCCGTAACACATTCCAAATTTCAGCGAAATTGGACATATATAGCGTGTTTGGTGCATCAAATGCGGAAAATCTGCCGAAAATATATATGGGAGCTATATCCAAATCAGAACCGATTTCAATATAATTTGGCACATTTATTTCTAGACCAAGTTCTGTAACACATTCCAGATTTCAGTGAATTTGGACATATATAGTGTGTTTGGTGCATCAAATACATGAGATCGGCAAAAAAATATATAGGAGCTATATCCAAATCCGAACCGATTTCAAAATAAATTTGCACATATATTTCTAGGCCAATATCCATCAAACATTCTAAATTTCAGCGAAATTGGACATATATAGCGTGTTTGGTGCATAAAATAAGGAAATCGGCCGAAAATATATGTAGATGGGAGCTATATCCAAATCTGAACCAAACTCGATATAATTTGGCACATTTATTTCTAAAATAAATTCCGCAACACATTCCAAATTTCATTGAAATTGGACATAAATAGCATGTTTGGTACATAAAATAAGGAAATCGGCCGAAAATATATGTATGTGGGAGCTATATCCAAATCTGAACCGATTTGAATAAAATTTAGTAAATTTATTTCTACACCAAATTCCGTCACACATACAAAATTTGCATACAAAATCTAAATTTTTTGGAGGTACCTCCGGTTTTGATGCTATATCTCCAGATCAACGCGAAATTTCAAAAAATGATATAGCCTATTTTCATTCCAGGCCATGTAGCAATGTACCCTAAACATTTAAGTAAGATCTGTTCAGCGGTTTTCGAGTCTATAAGGCACAAACAAACAGACAAACAAATTTCAATTTTATATATATAGATAGGTTTTGTGTAGAATACAACATTTTCATCCCATGCTACAATTTGTCTCTATCATGATAGAGAAATTCCCAGCATTATTACAAATGACGTGGAGCCCTAGCATATTAATTGTCCAATTGAACTTTTTATACATATGGAAATTTGCCAATTTTATCAAAAACTCAAAAAATTTGAAGAAAAATAATAGCACCATTATTAAAAATTCTTTTGAAATTGTAGAAATTGGGCAAATACACTTTATCACTCATCTTTACATCAATAGAAACTAGTGTCTACTGATTTATTCTTCAGTTGATGGCGTTAGAATGGCCTGGGGATAGGCTTGGTATCGAACCAAGCTGATTCTGGTATTTGTTGCAGGATTCTTCTTTAGCGACCTCCAAATATGATTTTATGGTCGATGGTGTCGATGCTGCTGTTGCCTTATTGACATTAGTTCACATTTTTTTTTAGAGAATGGCCACAGATCTTCTAAACCACAAGTGCTTTGACTTTCCTCCAGATTATAACCCACATTATTACTGTGCATATGGTTTTGGAAGGACCAAACTAGTGAAAATTTATCTTCTAAATGAAATAGAGTCACATTTTCCAGGATTTCAACGAATTCTTTACAGTTTTGTTGCCATGTATAGAGCTTAGTCTCTAACGACAACGTCATATCCATACTATTACGGTTAATCAATCCTATGTTAATGGACTTTGTTATATATTTTTGGTTCTATTCCGAGCTTCTGAGGACATCTAACTGAGAAAAGAAAATATTTTCCTCCAAACATAAATATTTAGCCCCACACCTATATAAAATATTCTTTCAAAGTTCTTCATGGTGATGCTATTATTGTTTTCGCAACTGTATATCCACAATCTACTATTTTTGAAATATGTATGTATGGTACAAGTGCAGTTGTTTGGACTATAGATCTTGAATAAACTCACAATGTTCCCTTTGAAAATTTGTATATAGCATTTGTAGTGTTGAACAAAATTGGAGCAGTGCCCGTCTGACGAACCTTTCACGGTTAGAATGCCATATCTGCATTGTAATTGGGTATATATTTATTTATATTAGGTGTATTCCAAAAAGGAACCTGATATTCAAAGAAACTTTATAGATGTATCAGAAGGGGCTACTATTAGAAATGTATAATGATATACATAATTGTTCCACAAACATCCCAGTAGGGACAAGGGAGGCTTCTCTCATATGAATGATTGCACCCCGATGTATACTAGCTCAATGATAAGGGACCTACTGTTTATTTCTGAGTCCGAACGACGTATCCTAAGACACCGTATGTAGAGAAGTTTTTCATGGCTGAAATACTCAGAAAATTTCAACATCATTACTGAGGGGTATTTTGCCACCGTTGAAATTTTAGGTGGCCTGGCCTAGGTCCCGGGCATTCAGCGTGAAAGGCGGGTGTGCATACCATTGTACCACGGTGGCACTCTATTAGATATGTCAAAACTTCGGAGACATTTAATATGCTACGTATCTTCGTTTCTAATATTATTCCATAGAGTGGAGCTATATTTCAACTTCACATCCGCCTTGAACGCAGAATGTCGTGGGTAACATCAAATTTTCAACTGGGTCAAAATACACCTCAGTAATGTTGGCGATATTTTCTGAGTATTTCAGCCATATAAAACTACTTTAATAGTGGTGTCTTAGGACACGGCGTTCGGACTCGGTGATAAACTGCACACAGAGAAGAGATATTATAGGAGCAATCATATTCTAAGAGTAAAATAGTGTATTTTAAAAATCTGAAAATATATATTGTTAGTGCAACAATATGTTTTGTCGCCTGAAACAAAATATGAGGTTGACATAACAATATATATTTTCAGATTTTTAAAATACACTATTTTACTCTTAGAATATGATTGCTCCTATAATATCTCTTCTCTGTGTGCAGTTTATCACCGAGTCCGAACGCCGTGTCCTAAGACACCACTATTAAAGTAGTTTTATATGGCTGAAATACTCAGAAAATATCGCCAACATTACTGAGGTGTATTTTGACCCAGTTGAAAATTTGATGTTACCCACGACATTCTGCGTTCAAGGCGGATGTGAAGTTGAAATATAGCTCCACTCTATGGAATAATATTAGAAACGAAGATACGTAGCATATTAAATGTCTCCGAAGTTTTGACATATCTAATAGAGTGCCACCGTGGTACAATGGTATGCACACCCGCCTTTCACGCTGAATGCCCGGGACCTAGGCCAGGCCACCTAAAATTTCAACGGTGGCAAAATACCCCTCAGTAATGATGTTGAAATTTTCTGAGTATTTCAGCCATGAAAAACTTCTCTACATACGGTGTCTTAGGATACGTCGTTCGGACTCAGAAATAAACAGTAGGTCCCTTATCATTGAGCTAGTATACATCGGGGTGCAATCATTCATATGAGAGAAGCCTCCCTTGTCCCTACTGGGATGTTTGTGGAACAATTATGTATATCATTATACATTTCTAATAGTAGCCCCTTCTGATACATCTATAAAGTTTCTTTGAATATCAGGTTCCTTTTTGGAATACACCTAATATAAATAAATATATACCCAATTACAATGCAGATATGGCATTCTAACCGTGAAAGGTTCGTCAGACGGGCACTGCTCCAATTTTGTTCAACACTACAAATGCTATATACAAATTTTCAAAGGGAACATTGTGAGTTTATTCAAGATCTATAGTCCAAACAACTGCACTTGTACCATACATACATATTTCAAAAATAGTAGATTGTGGATATACAGTTGCGAAAACAATAATAGCATCACCATGAAGAACTTTGAAAGAATATTTTATATAGGTGTGGGGCTAAATATTTATGTTTGGAGGAAAATATTTTCTTTTCTCAGTTAGATGTCCTCAGAAGCTCGGAATAGAACCAAAAATATATAACAAAGTCCATTAACATAGGATTGATTAACCGTAATAGTATGGATATGACGTTGTCGTTAGAGACTAAGCTCTATACATGGCAACAAAACTGTAAAGAATTCGTTGAAATCCTGGAAAATGTGACTCTATTTCATTTAGAAGATAAATTTTCACTAGTTTGGTCCTTCCAAAACCATATGCACAGTAATAATGTGGGTTATAATCTGGAGGAAAGTCAAAGCACTTGTGGTTTAGAAGATCTGTGGCCATTCTCTAAAAAAAAATGTGAACTAATGTCAATAAGGCAACAGCAGCATCGACACCATCGACCATAAAATCATATTTGGAGGTCGCTAAAGAAGAATCCTGCAACAAATACCAGAATCAGCTTGGTTCGATACCAAGCCTATCCCCAGGCCATTCTAACGCCATCAACTGAAGAATAAATCAGTAGACACTAGTTTCTATTGATGTAAAGATGAGTGATAAAGTGTATTTGCCCAATTTCTACAATTTCAAAAGAATTTTTAATAATGGTGCTATTATTTTTCTTCAAATTTTTTGAGTTTTTGATAAAATTGGCAAATTTCCATATGTATAAAAAGTTCAATTGGACAATTAATATGCTAGGGCTCCACGTCATTTGTAATAATGCTGGGAATTTCTCTATCATGATAGAGACAAATTGTAGCATGGGATGAAAATGTTGTATTCTACACAAAACCTATCTATATATATAAAATTGAAATTTGTTTGTCTGTTTGTTTGTGCCTTATAGACTCGAAAACCGCTGAACAGATCTTACTTAAATGTTTAGGGTACATTGCTACATGGCCTGGAATGAAAATAGGCTATATCATTTTTTGAAATTTCGCGTTGATCTGGAGATATAGCATCAAAACCGGAGGTACCTCCAAAAAATTTAGATTTTGTATGCAAATTTTGTATGTGTGACGGAATTTGGTGTAGAAATAAATTTACTAAATTTTATTCAAATCGGTTCAGATTTGGATATAGCTCCCACATACATATATTTTCGGCCGATTTCCTTATTTTATGTACCAAACATGCTATTTATGTCCAATTTCAATGAAATTTGGAATGTGTTGCGGAATTTATTTTAGAAATAAATGTGCCAAATTATATCGAGTTTGGTTCAGATTTGGATATAGCTCCCATCTACATATATTTTCGGCCGATTTCCTTATTTTATGCACCAAACACGCTATATATGTCCAATTTCGCTGAAATTTAGAATGTTTGATGGATATTGGCCTAGAAATATATGTGCAAATTTATTTTGAAATCGGTTCGGATTTGGATATAGCTCCTATATATTTTTTTGCCGATCTCATGTATTTGATGCACCAAACACACTATATATGTCCAAATTCACTGAAATCTGGAATGTGTTACAGAACTTGGTCTAGAAATAAATGTGCCAAATTATATTGAAATCGGTTCTGATTTGGATATAGCTCCCATATATATTTTCGGCAGATTTTCCGCATTTGATGCACCAAACACGCTATATATGTCCAATTTCGCTGAAATTTGGAATGTGTTACGGAATTTGGTCTAGACATAAATGTGCCGAATTATATCGAAATCGGTTCAGATTTGGATATGGCTCCAATGTATATTTTCGGCCGATTTTCCACATTTGATGCACCAAACATGCTATATATGTCCAATTTCGCTGAAATTTGGAGGGTCTGACGGAATTTGTTCTAGAAATAAATGTGCTAAATTATATCGAGATCGGTTCAGATTTGAATATAGCTTCCATATATATTTTCGGTATTTTATGCACCGATTTCCTGTATTTTATGCACCAAGCACGCTATATATATCCAATTGCGCTGAAATTTGAAATGTGGGATGGATAATGGCCTAGAAATATATGTGCCAATTTATATCGAAATCGGTTCAGATTTGGATATAGCGCCCATATATATTTTCGACCGATTTCATTTATTTGATGCACCAATCACGCTGTATATGTCCGATTTCAATGACATTCGTAATGTGCGACGGAATTTGGCCTAGAAATAATTGTGCCAAAATATTTCGAAATCGGTACAGATTTAGATATAGCTCCCATGTATATTTTCGGCCGATTTCATGTATTTGATTTGATACATACGTCCCATTTCAATGAAATTTGTATCATTGTTGACATATCAATATCAATATTGGAGTAAAAATTATCAATAACAGAAGCAGTTATCCTAAGAGTAATTTAAAATGTCCCAATAGGCTGAATAAATTGCAAGTATCCTCAAACTTAAGGTACTCAATTTTAGTGTTGTTCCTAATTTAATTATCTTCTTTAAAGGAGAGAGTGGACTCAGAAGTGTTAGAGTATATAAAATTTGTAAATGTGACCTACGTAGAACTCATTCATTTACTTTTCACTTAGTCGGGGTAGCGAAGCGCACCGGGTTAAGCTAGTTACATATAAGTTAACAATAAAAGACTTCTTCGTCTTTTGGTGAGTTTAAAAAAACTGTTTCTTTATTGAAATCCAAAAACTTATTCTACTTAAACTACTTAAGTTATAAAAGACAAAAAGTGCTGACACCATGATCACGCCACTAGACGTAACACGACTCCATCAATGTAGCCTAGCAAGCACACAACACAGCCAAGCAAGCAACAATGTTGTTTGTTAGTTCGGCAGGGATGTGCTAACTTATATATTAGGCAGTAGGCCCGTTAGTTGTCCAGGAGACACATTATTGCAATTTGCATCAGGGGAAAGGTCAGTAGTTCTTTTTCCATATGTAGGCTACTTCGCTGGTATATGCCCCCAGGAAGTAAAATATGGACCAAATTTTAAATTTTTATATTTTTCATACAAAAGTAATGGTCCATATGGTAGATAATATGAGATCATCATCCAAAATTGTAGGCATGTTCTTCGACCTAAAGTTTTACATCGTGCAAAATCTCTCTGTATATTAAAAACTTTCATAATATTCACAAAAAATTGTGGTCCATTTAACCCTCTAAATATTATCTGATCACAATCTCAAATTGCCAGCTTCTTCTTTTTCATATACTCTTACCTTTCAAAGCGATCGGACTATTATTGCAACCTACAGATCAGCTACTAAATCGGATAAAAATTATGTTTTTGGTCCATTTCACCTGCTAAATATTTCACGATCATCAACAATAACAATAGGTGTCTATTCTGGTCTGAACCCGATCTCCATGCAAAATTTCGTGACGAGTTCGTGGAGTTTGATTACAATTAATAATGGACAGACGGACGGACACACATCTCAAAATCGCTTTATCTCGTCGAGATATGAAGATTGGTATACCACATAGGGGGTCTCCGGCGAATATTTCGCGGTGTTACATGAATTTTTACAAAAACAAATTTATAATACTCTTTCTACATAGTGGTGTATGGTTAAAATATGGCGCTAATTGCATGTTGCCACGAGCTTTTGAATTACGTTGTTCACCTGTCGAACCAGGTACACGAATTAACTCGTTTCCACGACACCATTCGTCATTCATAATAACATGCTTCATTCTTTCTCACTTCTTGTTTCCTGGTTTTTTCTTTTTTTTAAGTGGGCAGGACAGGCAATAATTATGTATGTTTTACATGTTTCTAAACACTTTTCGTTAATATTTTCCATTAATTCTGAAAATGTTGGTATTTTCAATACATTTTTTATTTGTTTCTATTTTCAAAATTGACGAGAGATGGAGAAATGTAAAAACAGTGTTTGTGTAAACAAATTTTCAGTTATTGGGGTTCGTTTTTGTTTCTAATTCTTTACGCGATTTTGAACTATTGGACAAAACATGATTGTAGGATTAAGAATGGAACACCACCTTCTGCATCTATATAAAAAATTTAGTTCATTACTTTTCATTATATTTTTTTGAAAATGTCTGTGTTGTCAACAGGTTTTTAAATTTTGAATTCATAATTTATTTTTTCGATAAAACCTCTCATTTGTTAGGGGTAGATCATATTTATTCGTCGTTCGGAGAGTATTTCTACTCGAACTTATTTACTAACTTAGCTGGCCCATTACAGAACATTTGTTCCATAAGCCGAACTAAGAAAAGATCTCCAATTCTCTCTGTTTGTTGCTTCGCTTTTTGGAATACCATCGAAACCTTTGCCTGCCAGTTCTTCGTGTACCGTCATATGGCCCGCATTTGTACACCTTTTTAGAGAATTTATCATCGCCTATTCATTTGATATGGTCTAGCCAAAGGAATCGTTGCATCTCGATACGTTTATCTATACTGATGTCGTTGTATAGCAGCTACAGCTCGTGGTTCATACGACGCACAATGTTTCAAGAAACGATTTCCCTGGCCAAAAATCAAAGTTTTGTTTTGTCACAGATATTTAACGTCTATATGGGATTCGATAGTAAACATATTGAAACTAAGGAAACCAAAAAAATTGGGTCAAAATATTGAAAGGTGCGGACGTGGGGTGCCCCTAAAAACGAACATTTTTCCCATGTTTGAGAAATACATAATTTTTGCAAACTTGTGAAGAAAGAAATAGATATTTCTCGGAAACTATAACAGATATTGTGTTCATTGTTTTTTTTTTAGGTAGGTAGGATGGTAGGTGGTCTTTAAAAATAGTTTAAACAAATTACCGTAGCGTTTAAACTACATGATCTATTTTATTTTTCCTCAGGCATTAAATTGCATGAAATTCCAAATTTGGTGGACTAGAACTTTTGTGGAGCAACATGAAAGATGCCCGAGAGTCTCCTCTTTCAGCTCATATATACTTTTGTACCCGTCTGGTACCGTCCGTTTAACACTTTTTTTAATTTATTGAAATTGCATGGGTAAAAATTTGTGTTTTTCCATACCATTTCCCATATAATTAACAGCTTTTTTACACAAATTTGCATTTTTTGGAGTATATGAGTTTTATAAGTATTATGAAAACCCAAGGAGTATTTTCTTTAATTTTTGAAAAAAACTTAAATTTTTTGTAATTTTTATTTACAAATTTTTGATTTTTTTGGAATTTTTTTTGTTTTTTTCTGTATTTTTATTTTTTTTAAACAAATTTTTGAAAATTTTTTGAAAACATTTTTTTTTTGGAAAATTTTTTGTTTGGTTTTTTGGTATTTTGTTAGTTTATTTATTGGTGTTTGACCATCTTTAATATATAGGAATATATAAAAAACATAAAAACACTCATATTTTGATGAAAACCTGTACAAAAATCCAAAAGTTTAATTTTTACCTTGAATTCCTCTGCAACTACAAGACCGAAAATCGCTTATAATTCACCGGAAAGCTGACTGTGTTATCAGTCTAACAAAAAAAGAATTATGAAAATATCTATATCCGTTCAAAAGTTACAGAATTTTGACAAGGAAAAAACGTTTCTGAACGTCGAAATTCACCGTCAACGCAGATTGGCCCGTAGATCTGCTTCCACAAGTACGCAG
Source organism: Musca autumnalis (assembly GCF_047663935.1). Lineage (NCBI taxonomy): Eukaryota > Metazoa > Arthropoda > Insecta > Diptera > Muscidae > Musca > Musca autumnalis. The sequence continues at coordinate 161,519,899 of NW_027411755.1, read as the reverse complement.
GCTTCGGAACAATACATTAGCACGGGTAGTATAAGTGTTATGTAAAGCGTTGTTTCTGTTTGCTGATATGTGGCTTTGTTTTTAAACTGCTTACTTAAGCCAAAGTAGCATCTGTTGGCCAATACAATTCTTCTTTTTATTTCAAAACTGATGTCGTTTGTTGTGTTTACGGAGGTGCCGAGGTAGACGAAGTCTTTAACTACCTCAATATTATAGGAACCAACTTCCACAGTCGGTCCGAGCTCAATGGACGCATTGCGAGTCGACACCATCAACTTGGTCTTTTCACCGTTTACCGCCGACCCACTTTAGCAGATTCTACTTCGACCTTCATAAAGGTATCAGTTTCTTCCTTTACTGATCGATCCATGATGTCGATGTCATCAGCATATTCAAATAACATGCGGCTGTTGCTGTAGATTGTGTCATTTCTTTTGACATTTGCATCACGTATAACCTTTTCCAGCAGGATGTTGAACAGGTCACACGAAAGGCTGCCTCCTTGTCTGAAGCCTCTTTTGGTACTGAATTGTTCGGAGGGGTTCTTTCCTATTTTAACTGGGGACTTAGTATCAGTTAAAGTCATCTTACAAAGCTGCATGCGTTTTGCGGGAATACCAAATCCAGACATGGTTTGGAATAACTTTGGGCGTAGGGGGTTGTCGAAGGCTGCCCTATAATAAACAAAAAGGTGATAGGTGTCGATCTTCAGGATTGGCTGGAGGGTAAATATCTGGCCAATGGTGTACTTGCCAGGTCTAAAGCCGCACTATCTTGTAGGTAAAAGTTGAAGACTTATTCCCCTATAGTTAGAGCATATAGTCGTATCTGCTTTCTTGTGAACGGGACACAGGATACTTAGATTCCAATCGTCGGGTACGCGTTCTTCCTGTCAGACGCTGCTAACTATCTGGCTGGTAAGCCATAGGATCCTGCTGTCTTATTGTTCTTTAGCCGATTTATTGCTGTCTTTACCTCATCTTGGCTCATCTCTGGTATCTTCGTGATCTTTGCTACTATTGGATATCAACAGTTTGAATAAATGTTCTTTCCATATCCTGAACACACTATCTGTATCAGTTTCCAAATTACCTTGTTGGTCTCTACAGGAGGATGTGACTGTACCAAAGCCATCAGTTTGATACTTCACTCTTTGGAACTTTCGGACTTCATCCTCGCTTTTCCTCTTTTTCCTGCGGAAAATACGTTTCTCCTCTCTCCTTTTCTTCTGATATCTCTCTCGTGCGCTACGCTTTGCTACGGATTTTAAAGTAGCCCTATATGACGCATTTTTCTCTTCGGTAGCAGAACGACACTCCTGGTCATACCATGACTTCAATGGTGGATGTCTCTGGTATCCAAGTTTTGATTTTGCGGCTGTTTGCATGGAGTGAGCAATATTTTTCCATTGTGTTGATATGTTATCGGGACGAGGAGTGCATTGATTAAGAAATTGAGCCAGTTGAGTGGAATATGCTGTGGCTATGTGTTGCGATTGCAGCTTACCCATGTCTAACTTTCGCGTTGTCTCTGTTTGTACTTTATTCGCTAAGTTTAACCAGGTACGTAATCCTCGGTACGTAATCCTCGGAACGAACGTACATACAGCACGCTCGATGAATGTCTCCCATCTATCACAACGTGATCAATTTGATTTCTTGTTTTCTGATATGGAGAAAGCCAGGTGCCCTTATAAATGTCGAGATGTCTAAATCTGGTGCTGCTAACTACCATGTTTTTGCCGCAAAGTTTGTCAGCCTCATACCATTGCAAATGTTTCACTATGGAGACTGAAATTCCCGACTGTTGGGCCAATTCCAATTTTCCAATTTTAGCATTACGATCGCCTAAAATAATTTTAATGTCATGGGCAGGACAACGGTTGTATGTTTCTTCTAAGCGCTCGTAGAACATACCTTTGGGCTGTTCGTCCTTGTCTTCGGTTGGAGCATGAGTGCAGATAAATCTAATGTTTGATAATTTTGCTTTTATCCGTATTGTAGAAAGTCTTTCGTTCACTGGAGTGAAGCTGGAGACCAGATGCCTTAAGTTCCGACTAATGACAGCTATAATACAGTGCGTCACCTTTAGGTGTAGCTGCGACATCTGTCCCATTCCATCGTATTTCCTGTATGGCAGTTATAACGGCCTTGTACTTTTCAAGTACAACTGCCGGCGCGTAAACTGCATAAGGAGTGCGAACATTACAGGTGCAGACTCGCAGATCGTGGTCCTTAAACGTTTGCGTGGTCGTCAACTTTAGAGTGGATTATTTTTCTTTTCTTTTGTTTTTCCATAGTAGGCTGCTTTTTCTAGGGGAGGGTTACTAACCCGATGCCCAAACGCAAGTTTTTACGTTCTTATGGGGGAACGCGCGGCATATGTTAGCTCACTACCTTTAACGGGTGTTAGAGGCAGCTCCAATGTGATACCACGGGGAGGTCAGTGTCCAGTTGAGATGAAAGAGGGACCAAGATAAAGCCGGTCAGGAACGTTCCTTGCTATCTTTCATCTCCTACGTCACCCATTTGTACACGAACATAGTAGAAAATTCGTCGTTTGCTCCCAGAACTTTGTATGGGGAAATAAGTAATTTATTCGTAGTTATGGGTCGAACAACGAATAGAAAACGAACGACGTACCGTGGAAACGGCACATAACATTATTCAACCATAGTGGTGTTGAAGATTTCGGCCACAATAGTTCACCATATTGGTTTTAAGTTAACATTTAATGTTGCCAGATGGTAGAAGATGTGGTCCACATTTCCCAAGTGTAATAGCTGTAAATTTGCAGCTTGTGTCGCCAGATGGAAAAATGTATCATTCCCCAATATTTGTCAACGTTTTGCCTCCATATAACGGTACACCAAATGAAAGATATTTTTAATCATACTTTTTAAATTAGTTGCCTTCGAATTCTTGTTTTGTATTCCCAGAAGGTAAAACGATATAACATTTCTGCACGATTTCGTGTAGTTTAAAATTAGAAGCATACAGAACATTTTTCAATATAAACTGTCAAACTTACTGACTTTTCTTGATTGAGGGTTAAGCCTTAACTCACGACATATTTAAGTATGTGTGTATGTACATATATGCATGTCAAACTAAATATCAACATGTTTACATTATGTTTGTACATTTTGTTGGATACAGGAGTGGGCAACATTCATGAATGTAAAACGTCGGGATTAAGATACAGCGGGCAATGAAGACTAGCATTCCAGACATTAAAATTGCAAAATAAATAACGGATTCCCCAAAATTCACTAAGTGTATTTAAATATTCAATCGCATTAAAATAGATCACTTTTTCTTGAAAAAAAAACGCACGATAAGCATTATTTGAAATCTTCGTTTTCACTGTTCGGAGGGTTTATGTTAGTTTTAGTTGAGTCCATAGGAGGATATAATATTATTATTTTTTAGAAATGCTGTACCTTGGCAAAATCCATTAAATTTTTAATCTCGTTTATCCTAATTTGGTTGAGTTACTGTATTGTGTCATTTTCCGGAAGTTCTTAGGGTCGCGAATGCTGGGCAGTGACAGAGATAAGTTTCCAATGTTTCGTCGTCCTCTCCGCATTGTTTTCGGTGCAACTTATTTTCTGCAGATGCGCTTGTAGCACTAGATTCTTGTCAGTCTACTTTTATTTAGGTCCTGGTGTGCTCTGGTCTGGAGTCAGGAGAAGGTTATATTATTAATTACTTTATTCTAGAAATTTTGTACCCTTGACAAAATCTCTTAAGTTTTTAAACTCGTTTGACCTAATTTAGTTGATCGGCCAGAAAAACTTTTTTAAGAAAAATTATCTTATTTAAAGACAGAATGTTCATGAATTCAATAAGCCCACAAAAATATATGAAGAGCGAACTGCAAATTTCAGACATTTCGGATGGATAATGTGGCTGAAGCCTTCAAAATACCGAAAATCGGGCGGTACCGTTCCATGAGGGCTATGTCAAAACGTGGACCAATACTAAATACCAAGTATCAGCTACTTTGGTTGAATAATGTGGCAACACTCTTCCACACTTCCGTTCTATGGGAGCTTTTTTTTATGAGAAAAGTCGTTTGTCCACTGGGAACACTCAGTGCAAAAATTCAGCCAATTTGGACGAAAAACTTAGGTAGAATTTTAAAAATACCGAAAATCGGAAGGTATTGTTATATGGGGTCTTTATCAGAACCGGGACCTATGTCCATAACATTTATCGGGAATTTTTTGTCAACTGGCAACCCTCAACCTCAAAATGCCGATTTGGTCGATACATTTAGGTAAAATATTAAAAACATTGAAAATTGGAAAGTAGCGTTAGGTATACCAAAACCTGGACCGGTCTTCCCAATTTTTTGCCATCGACATTGTCAGCCAACAATAGTACTTATACCAAAATCATCCACCTACGTCAACTACTTCTATTTTTGGTCACCGTTTATATGAAATCGCGAGTCGCGACTTTTTTCGAATTAACCTATTTTGTTCAGGTGCGCTTGTAGGTGTCCTGTCAGTCTACTTTTACACGTTTAGTTAGGTCATTTCTTTTGTCCCCTTCTGGGTTTCCCCATAGGATTTTTGTGTTTCTCCCTTTCTCTTAATTATTCCAGACAGTTATATTGGAATTTTTATACCCTCCACCATAATATGGTGGGCATAGTTAACTTTGCCATTCCGTTTGTAACTCATCGAAATATTCACCAGAGACCTAAAGCGTATATAAGTATATTCTTGATCAGCATAAAATTCATCTTATCGAAATGGTTTTTTCGGAACTACAGAATATTCTCCCAGAAATATGTCACTGTGTCATGTGTTTTGGTGTAACCTCCTTAGAACGGTACCTCCCGATTTTCGGTATTATTATCCTACCAAAATGGCGGGAAATTAGCATTTAGTCTTCGTTGATAATGCTGTGATTAGTCGATATAGGTCCACGTTTTGATATTGCCCACATAGAACGGTACCTCCTACTTTCGATATGTTGAAGGTTTTAGCCTCATTATCTTTGGAGCTGCAAAACTTTTTTCCAGAAATTTGTCGGTATAGGTCCACGTTTTGATATAGACTCCAAAGAACGGTACCTCCCGATTTTCGAAATGGCTGACATTTGGTACTTTAGGCTTTAGAATACCTACTTAAAGGAAAGGTCAAGAAATGACCTTCCAAATGTTATTTACGTGGGCGGAATGTATATTCCAGGAATACACATATAAGCTGTATATTAAAAATTTCCACAATTTTCACACAAAAGTTGGGGTACATTTAACCCTCTAAATATTATCTGATCACTATCTCAAATTGCAAGCTTCTTCTTTGTCATATACTCTTATCTTAGTTAACATTTCAAGCCGATCGGACTATTTGTGTTCACTGTTGACTGTTTAATCGTTCGGTTGTGCATTTATGGAGCCTGCTACAAACAATCTTTGTGCAAAATGCTACAAGCCTGCAAACGCTAAATCTATTGCCTGTCATATTTGTAGGGCTAGATACCATTTTTTGTGCGCAAACGTTGATATGAATGTTGAAGATATTTTCATTAAAAATGCTAACATTGTTTTCAATTGCGATTTTTGTCTGTTTAATACTTCTGACATAATCGCCGGCATCTCATCATTAACCTTTAACTGTGGAGGTGGGGGTAAATTTTACCCCTTCGATCATATTTTGTTAATTACTTTCAAATGATTTGAGCGATCGATCTAATTTTCTCCGTATCTTCATATTTCCTTAACATAAGTAGGCAGTAATGTTTTGGTTGTCATATGACTAGCAAGTGAGGAGATATGCTTACGGTGGTGTAAAAATTACCCCACGTCCAAGTTCTTGTCACTGTGGCACAGAGAATATTTTACCACCACCTCCAAACTAACGTAAGTATCCTATGTAAAAAAATGACCCCACGTCCAATACGACGTATGAATTTCATGGAAAAGTTTTGACCACACGTCAAACTCGGCATATGAATTATATATTCTGCATTTTCAATTAATCCATTTTCACAGCAAATCAGTGTTCCTATAATAAGGCAATTGCTAGAAGAGGACGATAAGTTCAGCAACGTTGACGGTGATGTTCGATCCCGAATTCAACATAACAAAAGGCTACTTACGTTAAATTATTACTAGGATCTTGGGCAAGGACTCAATAGCCCCATCCAAAATATATCCCAGAGACTCGAAATATGTTATATATGCTTAGTAGGCATAACGAAAAAACTACACATAGCTGTTTCCAATCCAATAAAGGAATGTAAATAGGTTGCATCATACCCATACGTATGTGTACAGTGTGCGAGCACTATGAATGATAATTCAACTATTTGGTACCCTGCAGATTTTTAAAAAACGTGTGTTTTTGAATGATCTCTGTATTTTTATTAAATATGTAGGCAAGACTGTCAGAAAATGTAATTTCACGTTTTTAAGCATTGTTATATTATTTATTTCTTCTAAAAATAAAATATGTCTTTTTTGTTAGATTAAAAAAGGTCTGTGAAATGTAGAGCCTAATTTTCTATATAAACAAAGAGTGTGGTTTGATTTGATATTATTTTATTATTTGCTGACACAATATCATGCAAAAAATGCAAAATATTATAAAAATAGAAAATATATAAAGAAATATTTAAGAATATGTATAGGGGTAAAATTTACCACCACGTCAAAAAGTACGTCCTACATTTTCACCTCCAAAGTTAAAGGTTAAAGAGTGAATTAAGAGAGCTTAAATTGTACGTCCACTCTTCACTGAGTGCTGAAATCATTCAGATTAAGAAAATATTGGAGCATAATGAGAATAATACGAATGACAAACAAAAAGAAAAGTACAAACTGCAACAACAGAAATCTAACAACAACAACAATGTGACTGTAACTGCCAGTGCTGGTGGTGGAGTGCAAAGTTCAGTTTTGCCTATTGCGTCTACGGTTGAAAACAATCAAAACAACACTAGTAGCCAACATGTTGTGCATTATGCCTCGTCTGTTTCGTCAATTAACACACTAGGTACTGATGGTGTTGTTAATGATGCTGTTTTGTTTGATTCAAACCAACAAGCTAGTTCGAATTGGTTGCCTGTCCAGAGGCGGAGAAGAAGAAAGGAAAATGTGATATATGGCGAGAATAATCTCTCAACAGGTTTGGATGTTGTTGCTTCTAAAAAGTGGGTGCATATTTCATCATTTAAACCAAGCGTCACAAGTGAACAAATAATTAACTTTATTGGATGTAATGCTAATATCGAAAAACATCATCTGGAATGTTATATGTTGGTGAAAAAGGATGCTGTCCTCAATGATCTGAAAAAGATTAATTTTAAACTTGGAGTTTCTTCGTGTTATTATGATAACATAGTGAATCCTAAATTGTGGCCCACTGATATAAAAATTCGGCCTTTTGTAAATTTTCAAAGGAAAATAGTACAGCCAGTGATTCACTGATTAATGGAACACATGGATTGAGAATCTACTACCAAAATTTGTCTGGTATTCGTACGAAAGCTAAAAATATTTTGGATTTTTCCAACCAATCTGATTATGATGTTATTGCTATTGCTGAAACTTGGCTGAATGCGGACTTTTTTGATGCGGAGTTTTTTAATCTAAATCTATACTCTGTCTATAGAAAAGATAGAAATATATCAAGAACTGGTTGCTCTAGAGGAGGTGGTGTACTTATTGCTGTTAAATCTAAGTATAAATCTTATTTATGTTCTATTGATGATGATGAAGGATTATTAGATCAATTAGCTGTATGTATTGAAGGTCTAAATTTTAGTATTTTGCTCTGTTTATCATACATTCCGCCAAATAGTTATGAATCTATATATACAAAACATATAGATAATATTGTGGCATTGGAAGGAAATATTGGGTCAAATGTTTGTCTTTGCGTTATGGGGGATTTTAATCTTTCTAACATCTCTTGGTATAAATATGATGATAATGATTTCTTAACGCCTACTAATGTAAACAAGGGCCACGAAATTTATAGTATTGATACTCTGTTGAGTTTAAGTCTTGTGCAAATTAATCATTTATCTAATTCATTGCATAGGTTTCTAGACCTTATCTTTGTTACAGATGATTATAAATTTAACGTTTATGAATGTTTAATTCCAATATCTCCTTCTAATGTTCATCATTTACCTACTGTCATTGAAATTAACAGTTTTCAGTATCTAAATTCCTGCTCTTCAAATTATACTGCTTTGGATTTTAATGCCTGTAGTTTTAGCGTGCTAAATTCAATCATAGGCTCTCTTGACTGGGCGTCAATTTTCAGCAATAAAAGTACCTCGGTCTGTTATGATCTGTTCATAGATAAAATTTCTTATATCCTTAAAGCCAATGTTCCTCCTAAGAAAAGAAAACAATATAATCATCCTTGGTATACTGGAGGCCTCAAAAAGTTAAAAAATTTGAGAAACAAATTCCATAGAAAATTCGTTATGTATGGAGTTCTGGAAGATGAAGTTAAGTACAAGCATTACCAAAGAGAATTTAATTTTTTAAATAAATTCCTTTATAAGCAATTCATTCTGGATAAGGAGAATGAAATTAAAGCAAATCCTAAAAGTTTTTGGTCCTTTATTAAATCAAAGAAAAAATCCTCAGACATTCCTGCCATAGTGACTTATAATGACAGGGTATCACAGTCTGGTTTCGATGTTGTGAATATGTTTGCTAAATTTTTTGAATCCAACTTTGAGCAGTCATCCATCAGTAATTTGCCAAATGTAAATTCACTAACTGCTATTAATTTGGGAAATATGTCACTTTCAATTGATGATGTGGTTGAAGCCATTCGAAAGGTGAAAGATAATTATAAAGTTGATGCTGATGGCCTTTGTGCGTATTTTCTTAAAAGCTGTTGTTCTTCTTTAGCTCCGATTTTAGCTGTTATTTTTAATCAGTCTATCAAAGAAGGTGTTTTTGTTGACAGGTGGAAAATTGCATCTATTACGCCTGTTTTTAAAGGTTGTAGAAAAGACGATGTAACCTGTTACAGGCCTATTGCTAAATTATCATGTGTGTCTAAAGTATTTGAACATATTATTCACAAAAAAATGTTTTTCATGTGCAAGCCTTTTATTTCTCCTCACCAACATGGTTTTTATTCCGGTAGATCAACCACAACCAATTTAATCCTTTTTACGGAATATTGTCTGTCTGCCTTTGAGCGTGGCTTTCAGGTTGAAGCTATTTACACAGATTTAACTAAAGCCTTCGATAAAGTATCACATTCTATTTTATTAGCTAAATTGTACAAATTGGGATTCCATTCCAATTTCCTTAGATGGATTGCTTCATATTTATATAACCGTTTGTGTTCGGTTAAGGTTGAGAATTTTGTATCCTCACCTTACACTCAAACTTCCGGTGTACCTCAGGGTAGTATTCTGGGGCCACTATTCTTTAATTTATTCATTAATGATATATCATCATGTTTTTCTAAATGCAAGTATCTACTTTATGCGGATGATTTAAAACTATTTCATAAAGTTGAGTCTTTGCATGATGTTATCGATATGCAGAAAGACTTAGACAATGTTGTAAAATGGTGTAGTGCAAATAAACTTGTTCTAAACTTTTCAAAGTGCTCACATGTATCTTTCTACAGATTGCGTAATCCCATTTTATCTACTTTTACAATTGGAAATCTTGAACTAAATAAAACAACATCTGTTCGTGATCTTGGTGTCATATTTGATTTTGCTCTTACTTTTATTCCGCATATGGACCACATCGTTCCTGAGGCATATAAAGCCTTAGCTTTTATTAAACGTAATTGCGTTGAATTTTCAGATCCTTGCACTGTCAAAATTATCTATGCGGCATTTGTGAGATCAAAGCTCGAATATGCGTCTATTATTTGGGATCCCTATTGTAATACCCATATTGCTCGTATTGAGAGAATACAAAGACGTTTTACTCGCTTTGCACTTAAGCCATTATTCTCTTTAGACCTTCCGTCATATAATTCCAGGTGTTTGTTATTGGGTTTGCAGAGCTTGCAGTGCCGAAGGAAAATGCAAGCTGCATCTTTTGTTTTTGATTTAATAAATAATCATATTGATTCTCCGGATTTATTGGCTTTGGTACCGTTCTTTGTTCCCCCTAGAACTTTAAGAATAACAGATCTATTTTATATTTCTTATCATCGCACTAATTATGCTTGCAATAGTCCTTTAAATAGAACCTTCCTAGTTCTAAATCATATAAATGCTAATTTTCAGAAAGAGTTGAAGCCATACATTGAGTTTAGCACGTCTAAAGAAAACTTTAAAAATAGTATTTATTATGCCCTTCCATTTTCATAATATTTTTTTAAATATATTTAAGAAACTGTGAATTGTTATCTTAGTCTGTAAGGAAACTGAATTCCATTGACTATAATAAATAAATAAATAAATAAACTATTATTGCGACATACGAAGCAGCTACAAAATCGAGTAAAAATTATGTTTTTGATCCATTTCACCCGCTAAATATTTGACAAACATCACCACTAACAATAGGTGTCTATTCTGGTATGAACCCGAGCTCCATGCAAAATTTCGTGACGATCGGCCTGGAGTTTGATTACAAAATCGCTTTATCTCTTCGAGATATGAAGATTGGTATACCACATTGGGGTCTAGGACCGATATTTCGCGGTGTTACATGAATTTCTCAAAAAACAAACTTATAAATACCCTTTCCACAACCCTACATCACGGGTTTAAAAAATTTAAAAAAAAAAAAATTTGTTATTGAATATTTAATTTAATGGTTACGTACTTTAACTTTAAACTTTGTGACAGTTTAGCATCAATGCCGTCATTCACACAGCAAACATTGAACAATTGCATAAAAACAACATAAACAAAGACAAGACTGAAGAGAGTTTCGTTGCACAATACCGTCATTCACGGTGATATTTGGGAGTTTTAAAGTTGCTATAAGAACACGGAAAGGTTAGATTTAAGAGAAATTGACTTGAATGATTGATTGATAATACATACTTAAGTGTAATAAAAAACTTCATGGCGATATTTGAAACATTAATAGCTTCAGTCAAGTCTTATACTTTGCCGTGTTTTAAAATCCAACCTGTATTTGCGTCTGAAATCAATGCCAATGTGTCTGTTATAGCGATTGTCTCAGCTATCAGCTACACACAAGGTTTACAACAATGTGTGAATGTATACATGTACATAAATGTTTAAGTTATTGGCAAAGCCGGCACAAAGGGAGCAAAATTTGCCAACAAAATTTGTTCGTTTGTTGTTTCAGCAAAATGATGACAACATAAAGGGAAAAAATACAACGTGTTTGGTATCATCTCAGTATTCACATTCCGACTGATATTTCAGACAACAGAGGGATGCATGTGTATGCATGTGTATGCATATATATCAGTATTTTGTCGTTGCGCTGTTTAAAGAATTAAAGGGAATAAAGTTACCTTATTGAGCAACCCCAAGTGTTGAATTTAAATTGTTATTGTCGTGAAATACATACAAATGTGTACTGAAGAAAAAAGGGCGGATGAGTTGTATATTTTAGCAAGTGGCAGTAGATATCTGTTATCGATTCTGAGTGGCTTTCACGTGACATAGAAGTGCTACTTCTTTTATCTCAATTGAGGATAATGACCTCCCTCTAAAGCACCGCCTGCTACAATAACAAAGGCGTATACATAACAATGTTTTTGAATAGGTTACTTAACTCTTCTTTGAAATAGCTTGTTCGTTATATTAAGAAGTAAAAAAGTTCAGTCTGAAACTGAAAATTGGGAAGTACCTTCATATGGACCATGAACTATTATTACTTATACTATACTCATACTCACACAAATGTACTTGTGTATATATTACTGTTGTTTGAATTTTAACAAACAATAATTTCGTAATTTTTTTAATAAAACGAAAATATTTCAAAATACATCGCGCAACCTATCTGTCAAAACAAAGCATTTTTCTTATTTATTTTTTAATCTTTCAGTGCATATTCATCGCTTTAAAATCTAAATAAAACCTAAACTATATGGGGTAATAATGCATTTTGAAAATGCACCAATGCAAAAAAGCATTTTGGCCCCAATAGGATTCTGGTGCATAAATTCAATATTTGTTGGGTCCAAATTTCCTAGTTTGGGTTTTTTTGGTATAAGGCTTCACAGCACTGTTTGCTTCAGTAAATGCTGATCGAGTGGGATGGAAGAGGAACTTAATGCTCTATCCCTTAATCTCAGCAAAAGTGCTCATTAAATACTGTACAAAGAAGCATTCGATGTTTAGTGATTTTGTCGTCTCTTTGAGCTCATCGTCCATGACAACGCGAAGAAGTCGAACTACAATGCATTTTTTTTTTGCCCGTATTCTCTGACGACTATAATCATTGTTTATCAGGCATGTTCTGGAATTCACAGTGTATTCTACGAGGGCTGCACGGGAACTATCTGGCCGGCGTGTCGCCAGGCACCATTTGATTATTATTTTTTTTAAGTTTGACAGTTTTTAGCCTAAACGTACTCAGCACAGTTTGTCGTACGTGTTGTGTTGTTGGCAGTGACTTTCAAAAATCACTTTGCAAAAAATGGAATGTTTTTATGAACATTTTCGTCCGATCATTATTCACAACTTCAGGGCAAGAGTGGATCGATCAAATTAAATATAAAGGATAAAGGACCATCCTATATCACTATGAACAACTGTTTTAATGGATTCAATCGTGGCCGACAATTGCCAAAAAACGAAGATCGTGAGGGTAACCCAAAATCGGCCTTTACCAAGAGGTAAAGGCATCCTTGGGCATTTCTTCCACCAACTAACATTTGATATTGCATGAACACATGGCCACAAAAATGGATTTTTCTCGTTAGATCCGTATTATTTGTACAATCGCTCAAAAAAAGGCGGAAAAAACGTAGGACAATTTCTGAGATATTCGAAAAACGAACAAGAGAAAATGAGTCATTCAGAATCATGAGAATGTAAGCTCTCACACATCGATTCAAACCAGCCCCTGTTTGACCGGACAAAGCGTGGAATTGATGGGTCATCCGCCGTACAGCCCTGGCTGGGGATCCAATGACTTCATTTGATTCCAGCATATCAAGAAAACAAGTAAAAAAAGCGATAAGTTCGGCCGGGCTGAACTTTTTATACCCTCCACCACGAACTGTATTGTAGTGAATAGGAACAATTTATTTAATTTCGTGCATGAAAGTAATAAACTCTTTCTTTAATTGCAGGAGTAGTACATATATCTCAACTGATAATACTCCCTTCAAAACAGCTCATATGGGGCGATATTTTTGTTCATTCCAAAACATGGATCAATATTTAAAATTTTCCGAATTGAGCGAAATTCATAAAAGTGGGCCATACCGACTACACCATTTTCACATGTAATTCGAAGAATTTCAGTTGTAATTTGATTATTTCATTTGAAATTCGAAACGTTTCACTTGTAATTTGAGAATTCCAATTGAATTTCGAATTATTTCATTTGTAATTTGAGAATTACACTTGATATTCGAATTATTTCATTTGTAATTTGAATTTTTTCATTTGTAATTCGAATTATTTAATTTGTAATTCGAATTTTTCCATTTGTAATTTAAATTTTTCTATTTGTGAATCGAATTTTTTCATTTGGAATTTCAAATGAAGAAAATTCAAATTACAAATGGAACAATTCGATTTACAAATGAAATATTTCGAATTACAAATGAAAAATTCAAACTACAAATGAAATAATTCGAATATCAAATGGAATTCTCAAACTACAAATGAAATAATTCGAATTCCAAATGAAATTCTCAAATTACAAATGAAATAATTCGAAATTCAATTGGAATTCTTAAATTACAAGTGAAATGTTTCGAATTACAACTGAAATTATTCGAATTACGTGTGAAAATGGTGTAGACCTAAACCTGGGTATTCTGGATTTGGATAGTTAAAACATCGGGAGCACCGTTCTATGTAGGCTGTATCTTAAGCGAAGACTAAATACCAAATTTCAGTTATTCCCGTTGAATGATGTTGCTAAAACTTTGAAAATACCGCAAATTTTGATTGGCCTTTTTATGGGGGCTATATAAAAACATGGAACAATACCAGAAAATTTCAGGTGGAAAGTTTAAAACCACCAACGGAGACTAAATATAAAATTTCATCGGTTTCGATGGGATGTTGATGACACAACCTTCAAAATACCGAAAATCGGGAAGTACGCTTCTATGGGGGTTATTTGAAAAAAAGGGCTTATACTGATAATTCTCTTCTGCAATATTTTATACACCCATGGCAGTTTAGACACTAAATTTGAGTCATATAGGTGGTATATTGAGGTCACAACTTTCAAAGTACCGTAAATCGGGAGGTACGGCCCTATGGGGGCTATTTGAGGACGTCGACCTATACCGGAAAATTTCGGGAAGACTAACTACCAGCAACCTTCAACGGTTGGATAATGAGGCTAAAACCTTCAAAATACCGAAAATCGGGAGAGATGTTCCTATGGGGGCTATATCAAAACGTTGACCTATATAAACAAACTTTGGTAGAAATGTTTTAGCCTTTAGAGACACAAAATACCAAATTACAATCAAATCGGTGGTAAAATGGGACAAATATCTTAAAAAATCCTTAAAACCACGACGCGTCACGCGTCACTTCGTATGGGGGCTATACGAAAACGTGGACCTACATAGCCCGATTTTACCAAAATTTCGTCCACCTACTTCAATCCGTTCGGACGGATTTCTACAGCTTGTGTATACAATGATTATTTCGAGTAGTTACAAACGGAATGACAAACTTAATATACTCCCCAAATTATGGTGGAGGGTAAAAAAAGGTGTGGTCAACGATTTTCGTCGCCAGAAGATGGTGTTGAAGCGACCAATGTTATGGAGGTGTCTCAATCGGAGTGGAAGTGGTTTGAGCGCATGAAAAAGTGTGTAAGTCATCCAGGAGATTGCTTAATTAAACAATAAAACTATGTTTGATGCTAAATATTCGCGTTTTCGTTATCGTGCAGCCCTCGTATACACATTACACTCATAACAGTAAACAATGTTTTTTGTCTACAAATTTAAAGTTGGAAAAGAAAAACAGATTTTTATGCGAATTTGTTCTTTTTGTGACTTGAATTTTTGCATACATTTTAAGAACATATTAAACTTTGTCCTAAATGCTTTTTTTGGCTGTCAATTTCCGTTGTTTGTAGATAAATCAAGAATACACCCGACTCTCACAAAGAAAATAACAGTGTGTCGAACTCACCAAAATTGGATGTAATGTGTGTCGCAGAACGTTTTGGGTGTGTACTTTTCACTTGGACTGGTAAGGTAAATGCCAGAACATGCACGTTTATTTATTATGGATTTCGATTGAGAGCAATGAAGCCGCATAATTGCATTCTTAAAATCACGGCCAAAAAGTATTAATTTAATATTTTTCGATGTGTGGGTTATGTATATTGTTGACATACACAATTCCATAGTCCACAAATTAAAGCTTTAAATTGTAGCAATAATATTATTATTTATATTTCTGCGTTTCTTTAGAACCGTAGTTGTTTTTATCACTTTTTATAGTTTGCTGCAGTTTTTATTCCAGTGAAACGTTGTATTTTTCTTTTGTTTGAAAAAAGTAATTTTGCAATATTTATTGTCAGGGTTATTTTCTGTTGCAAATGCCCGAGGAAAATCTCATTAATAGATTTTGTAACTACTTACAACTCACCTATATTGAAACCAAAAAAATTAAAATTTTCATAATTATGTAAGGCTTCGAGGGAAAATGCGGTGTAATTCTTTTGTGCGTCATGTCCTTTGTTCATTGAGCTTGAAGGCATATTTTTTTAGTTTAAAGGAATGTCATTATTGAAAAACGCAGTGAGCATATTTCAAAAAAATAAAGATTTGGGAAATATTTTATTGTGAACCATCAAATGAAAGGGGAACCCAAATGCCTCGAAAACTATCGACAAGAAAGTGGGCTATGAAAAATGTGGAAATTATGCCAGTCACAGTTAGGATTGGTGAAGTGAATCAGTCAAAAAGCCGTATTGTTTGTCAGCAATGATGAATGAAGGAAGGTTAAAGAGGACAGGCATTGACAGAGGTTGCACATTGTTCATATTATCAAAGTTGAAAGAAGAGAAAATTCGCTGAGAATTTGCAATATAAATTGTGGTTTTGGCATGACAATGTCGAAATAAAAGTGGTAGATCAACAGACTTGTGTTTTTTTTTTAATGCATTTCTATGAGTATTTATCTTTGAATAGAACTATTTTATTTACTGTATATGTATATCACATTCAGTATTTGCACATTGTGAAACTAATTTTTTTTTTTGAAACTGAAAGTTTTTTATGAAGGCCATAGCATCTTTACCAACAAACACATTTTCAGGAATATTACTAATAATGCTATATTAAGTCTGACAATGGAACATTTTTGACCGCTTGACCCTCAATACTAAATTATAATTAATTTGGTCAGAAAATATAGCTAACAAATGAGAAAAGGCTATAGTCGGTACGGGGCCGACTATGTGATACCCCACACCACTACTCTTGTGCATAATCTTTTCACTCGAAAACATTTATTTTACGGAGATACGAAAGTTTTCACCTATCTGGCTTTTATACCAAATGACTTAAGGCGAACTGAACCAAAATAATTAATATTTAGTTTTATAGTTGACTACTCTCGACATCACCAACATTAATATGCTTCTATCTCTGTGAGAAAATTTCGTAATGATCCGATCAAAATTCCGACCTATAGTGTGATTGCAGAAAAAGTGGAAAAAAGGGATGAATTACCGACTATTGCGATATCTCTATTATTTGACCATCTACCCTAACCTAATTTGCATAATTTTAAAGATGGGATTTTCTACTTTCTTAGTCAGGCTTTGCTTTTAGAAGGTCCCCAACCATAGGTGTGATATCCGTCATTATTATTAAAATCGTAAAAAATGAAAAGTTGGGTTCTATTAGCGACTATTGCGATATCTTCGTTGTGTGACCACCTACGACAACCTACGTTACATCGTTTTAAAGGCGATATTTTCTACTTTCATTGCCAAGTTTTGCTGTTTCAATGTCCGTCCGTCTGTCTGATTGGTGCGCACGATAACTCTCGAACGAAGCAATCGATTGGGTCCAAAATTTTGCCAAGGAACGGTCCTGACCGGTTTTAACATGGCAAAAACCAGGATTTATCTTCGTACCTCTTCATCTCAAGTGGACACTGGCCTCCCCGTGGTGTCACCTGGGGAACTGCCTTTAACGCCCGTTAAAGGTAGTGAGCTAACATGTGCCGCGCGTTCACCCATAAGAACGTTAAAAACTTGGGTTGGGCGTCGGGTTAGTAACCTCCCCTAGAAAAAACAGCCTACTATGAAAAAAACGAGAGAAAAGAAAAACAAACCCCTCTAAAGTTGACGAAACCCGCAAACGTTTTAAGGACCATGATCTGCGAATCTGCACCTGGAATGTTCGCACTCTTTATAGAGAAGGTGCAGTATTCTCATTGGCAGACGTACTTGAAAAGTACAAGGCCGATATTACTGCCATACAGGAAATACGATGGATTGGGAAAGTGGTCACAACAACACCTAAAGGTGACGCACTGTATTATAGCTGCCATGACGTAAAGCATGACTTTGGTTGCGGATTCGTAGTTAGTCGGAGTCTAAAACATCTGGTATCCAGCTTCACCCCAGTGAATGAAAGACTTGCTGCAATTCGAATAAAAGCTAAATTCTTCAACAACAGCTTTATTTGCGCTCATGCTCCCACTGAAGAAAAGGACGAACAGACCAAAGATATATTTTACGAGCGCTTAGAAGAAACATATGACCGTTATCCTGCCCATGACATTAAAATCATTCTAGGCGATTTTAATGCCAAAATTGAAAAGGAGAATATCTTTGGCCCAACAGTCGGGAAATTCACTCTCCACAGTGAAACATCTAACAATGGTATGAGGATGATAGACTTTGCAGCTGCAAAAACATGGTAGTTAGCAGTACCAGATTTAATCATCTCGATATTCAAAAGGGCACCTGGCTGTCTCCAGATCAAAGAACAAGTAATCAAATTGATCATGTTGTGATAGATGGAAGACATTCATCGAGCGTGTTGGATGTACGATCGTTCCGAGGCGCAAACATTGATTCGGACCACTACCTTGTTGCAGCAAAGGTAGGTACTTGTCTAAAAGTTGCAAATAAAGCACGAACAGAAGTTAGACATCGATACGCTGCAAACACAACAGATAGCCACAGCATATTCCACTCAACTAGCCCAATTGCTTAATGAGAGCACTCCTTGTCCCGATAACATAACAACACAATGGCAAAATATTGCCCACTCTATACAAACAGCCGCAAAATCCATACTTGGATTCCAGAGACATCCACAAAAGAATTCATGGTATGACCAGGAGTATCGTGCTGCTACCGAAGAGAAAAATGCGGCATATCAGTAGCAACGCGTAGCGCACGAGAGAGATATCGGGAGAAAATAAGAGAAGAGAAAAGTCTTTTCCGCAAGAAAAAGAGAGAAATGGAAAAGCGGGAGTGTGAAAAAATCGAGATGTACAGGAGCCAGAATGAAGTCCGAAAATTCTACCAAAGAGTGAAACATCAAACAGATGGCTTTGGTACAGGCACATCCTCCTGTAGAGACCATCAAGGTAATCTGGTAACAGATACAGATAGCGTTCTCAGGATATGGAAGGAACATTTTTCCAATCTGCTGGTATCCAATAGTAGCGAAGACGATGATACCACAATTCCAATCCCAGAAGATGGTATAGAATGTACACCACCTGGCCAAGATGAGGTAAAAACAGCAATCAACCGGCTGAAGAATAATAAAGCAGCAGGAGCCGATGGATTACCAGCCGAGCTGTTTAAAACTGGAGGCGACGCTCTGATAAGGTGTATGCATCAGCCAGTTAGCACCATCTGGCAGGAAGAACGCGTACCCGACGATTGGAACCTGAGCATCCTGTGTCCCGTCCACAGGAAAGGAGATAAGATCGTATACTCCAACTATAGGGGCATAAGTCTTCTCTCTATTGCATATAAGATAGTGTCAGCGATATTGTGCGAACGACTAAAGCCAATTGTCAACGAAATAATTGGACCATACCAACGTGGCTTTAGACCTGGCAAGTTCACCATTGACCAGATATTTACCCTGCGGCAAATCCTTGAGAAGACCCAAGAGATGCAGATCGACACATATCACCTTTTTGTCGATTATAAAGCAGCTTTCGACAGTCCCCTCCGAT
Source organism: Musca autumnalis (assembly GCF_047663935.1). Classification (NCBI taxonomy): domain Eukaryota; kingdom Metazoa; phylum Arthropoda; class Insecta; order Diptera; family Muscidae; genus Musca; species Musca autumnalis. Next base: position 161,500,580 of record NW_027411755.1, on the reverse strand, counting down.
CAAAGGTATTCCATGCAATGTCTGAATTTGGTATCCCCGCAAAGCTCATCCGGCTTTGTAAGATGACTTTAACTGACACTATGTCATCAGTAGACATCGGATTTTGCATATTTGCATATTTTTTATTAATAAAGATACGAAAATTCTGATTGGACCAAAATTCGTTTTGAAGAAAACTGAATGCAATGACAGGCTCATATTTTTTATTTTTTTGCATATTTGCATATTTTGCATATGTACAAAATATGCAAAAAATATGCAAAATATGCAAAAAATATGCAAAATATGCAAAATATGCAAGTAATTTTTTTGACAAAAATCATCAAATTAAATTTGGAAAGTCATCAAAAAGTGTTCTAAATTAAGTTTATTGCCGTTAAACGGCAATTTCTTAGCAGATTATCATGTTATTAATTATTATTCCGCCACAGCAATAAATCTGGACTAAAAGACTTAGAAAATTTCCTATAAACCAGCCTTCTTATTACAACATAAGTTGCTTTCTAATACAAATTTGTTCAAAAACTCAATCAGAAATGTCAAATTGTACGTATCCAAATATGTTGATAGTTTCTGCTCGGCCAAATTTGAATGACAGAATAACAAATTAGCTAGAAATTAAGACTAAGAAAATATTGAATATTACATAAAATCTTGCATATTTTATTAAAAACATATAAAAAATATTTACGGTGCCATCATGAATATTTCCCTCTGAATTTTCCACACGGAAAATAATTTTAAAAAGTGAAATTCTTTTAAAATCAATATATTTGTTAAAAGTTAAAAACTACTAGATTCGCTTTATTATGGCGTATTCTAGTCGAATCGACAAAAATATTCCCTTTTTGGGCATAAATGCGGAAATAAAAAATTGTGAAATTGGGGAAAGGAAACAAATTCTGCACGGAATTTTTATTCATGATTGCACTGATAACCATATTTTAGTACCCTAAGGGTATTATGTCTTAGTAAATGAGTTTGCAACATGCAAAATGAAACGAAATAGACCCACAGTTCCTTTTGATGATCTGCATCTTATCCATCTCGCCATGTCTTTTTGAAAACAAAGCACAGGTCACATTTATAGACCACTTCGCATAAAAATTGGGTATTTTTTGGCCCTAGGGCGATCCCTATTTTGGTAAGAATCGATTCAGATTTGGATATTGCTCCCATATATACATTACATTCGCGATAATCCCTACACCACGGTTTCGGCGGTGTCCGAATTATCAAATTGTTCGGATTAACGAATTGTAAGGAAAATAAATTATTTTATATGATTAAATCACTCTTGGAAGTTATATATTAATATTTATACCCTATACCACAATGTGGAAAAGGGTATTATAAGTTTGTTTTGGTAAAAATTCATGTAACACCGCGAAATATTCGTCGGAGACCCCCAATGTGGTATACCATTCTTCATATCTCGACGAGATAAAGCGATTTTGAGATGTGTGTCCGTCCGTCAGTCCGTCCGTCCGTCCGTCCGTCTGTCCATTATAAATTGTAAACACGCTCCAGGCCGCAGTTATGGACAGATCGTCACGAAATTTTGTATGGAGGTCGGGTTCAGATCAGAATAGATCCCTATTCTTATTGGTGATGATCGTGAAATATTTAACGGGTGAAATGGACCAAAAACATAATATTTATCTAATTTTGTAGTGGCTCTGTAGGTCTCAATAATAGTCCGATCAACGCGTAATTTTAAATATGGTAAGAGTATATCATAAAGGAGAAGCTTGCAATTTGAGATGGCGATCGGATAATATTTAGAGGGTTAAATGGACCAAAACTTTTGTGTGAAAATTGTGAAAAATTTTAATATACAGCTTATATCTTAATTCCTGGAAGTGACATTCCGGACAAGTGAGATATACTTGAAAGTGGAACGCTTGACCTTTCAATTGATGCCAATTATGTTGGCGTGCATGATTAGATAACAGAGTTACAGCCTAATATATCCCGTTATTTGTTTGTAGTGTAATAATAAACTCGCTAGAAGTCGCAATTATACATCAATAGTCACGAAATTTTGCACCGGGTAAGAGTATAGGTCGAAAAAGATGCCTACATTTTTGAATGATGATCAGATATTCTTTAGCGGGTGAAATGGACCATTACTTTTATATGAAAAATATAAAAATTTTATTTTTGTCGATATTTTAATTCCTTGAGGACATATATATTTCGCAAAGTAGCCTACATATGGAAAAAAACTACTGACCTTTCCTCTGATGTAAATTGCAATAAAGTGTTTGCTAGATAACGGGCCTACTGCCTTATATATAATGGTTCTGTGTAGAGAACCACATTTTTATACCATGCTACATATTGTCTCTCAAAAAGTTTATGTAACACCACGAAATATTCGTCCTAGATCCCTTATTTGGTATGCCAAAACTCATATTTCGACGAGATAAAGCTATTTAGTGATGTGTGTCCGTCCATTAAAAATTGTAAACAAGCTTTTAAGGCCGCAATTATGGACCGATTGTAACAAATTTTTTAAGGAGATTGGGTTCGGGACAGTATAGAAATGATTAGTTTTTGGTGATGATCGTGAAATGTTCACGGGATGAAATGGACCAAAAACAAAATTTTAAAAAACAAAATAATAATCCGCAAAATTTTAAACAAACTTTGAGTTTATGATGAAGAAGAAGCGTACAAACCAACGTGAAGATCAGATAATACTTAGCGGGCTAATGGACTGAAACTTTTGTGTGAAATTGGTAAAAATTTCAATAACGTAGCGGTTAAACAACGGAAGTAGTAGTACTACATAAGTGGGTTTCATTACATTTTAGTTTGTGTGAACTAAATTTTCCTTTCCTGCTACAAAAATATCTTTGTCATGCTAGATAACTTTTTGGTTTTGGTCATAAATATTATACATTACATCTCTGATATTTGATAATTAAATTTTCACAATCATTGAAAAGAAGTTCCAGGGATAGTGGTATAGGGTATCCCATGGTCGGCTCCGTCCGACTATAGACTTTTCTTACTTGTTATACCCTATACCACAATGTGGAAAAGGGTATTATAAGATTGTTTTGGTAAAAATTCATGTAACACCGCGAAATATTCGTCGGAGACCCCCCATGTGGTATACCATTTTTCATATCTCGACGAGATAAAGCGATTTTGAGATGTGTGTCCGTCCGTCAGTCCGTCCGTCCGTCCGTCCGTCTGTCCATTATAAATTGTAAACACGCTCCAGGCCGCAATTATGGACCGATCGTCACGAAATTTTGTATGGAGGTCGGGTTCAGATCAGAATAGATCCCTATTCTTATTGGTGATGATCGTGAAATATTTAGCGGGTGAAATGGACCAAAAACATAATATTTATCCAATTTTCTAGCGGCTCTGTTGGTCTCAATAATAGTCCGATCAACGCGTAATTTTAAATAAGGTAAGAGTATATCACAAAGGAGAAGCTTGCTATATGAGATGGTGATCGGATAATATTTAGAGGGTTAAATGGACCAAAACTTTTGTGTGAAAATGGTGAACATTTTTAATATACAGCTTATATCTTAATTCCTGGAAGTGACATTCCGGACAAGTGAGATATACTTGAAAGTGGAACGCTTTACCTTTCAATTGATGCCAATTATGTTGGTGTGCATGATCAGATAACAGAGTTACAGCCTAATATATTCCGTTATTTGTTTGTAGTGTAATAATAAACTGGCTAGAAGTCGCAATTATACATCAATAGTCACGAAATTTTGCATCGGGTAAGAGTATAGGTCGAAAAAGATGCTTACAATTTTGAATGATGATCTGATATTTTTTAGCGCGTGAAATGGACCATTACTTTTGTATGAAAAATATAAAAATTTTATTTTTGGTCGATATTTTAATTCCTTGAGGACATATATATTTCGCAAAGTAGCCTACATTTGGAAAAAAACTACTGACCTTTCATCTGATGTAAATTGCAATAAAGTGTTTGCTAGATAACGGGCCTACTGCCTAATATATATTGGGTTCTGTGTAGAGAACCACATTTTTATACCATGCTACATATTGTCTCTCCAATAGTTTGTGTAACATCACGAAATATTCGTCCTAGACCCCTTATTTGGTATGCCAAAATTCACATCTCGACGAGATAAAGCGATTTAGCGGTGTGTGTCCGTCCATTAAAAATTGTAAACAAGCTTAAGGCAATTTGATAACAATTTTTTTAAGGAGATTGTGTTCGGGCCAGAATAGAAATGATTAGTTTTTGGTGATGATCGTGAAATGTCCAGGGGATGAAATGGACCAAAAACAAAATTTTAACCAATTTTGTAGCGGCTCTGTAGATCACAATAATAACCCGGAAAATTTTAAACAAAGTTTGAGTTTATGATGAAGAAGAAGCGTACAAACCAACGTGAAGATCAGATAATATTTAGCGGGTTAAATTGACTGAAACTTTTGTGTGAAATTGGTAAAAATTTCAATAACGTAGCGGTTAAACAACGGAAGTAGTAGTACTACATAAGTGGGTTTCATTACATTTTAGTTTGTGTGAACTAAATTTTCCTTTCCTGCTACAAAAATGTCTTTGTCATGCTAGATAACTTTTTGGTTTTGGACATAAGTATTATACATTACATCTCTGATATTTGATAATTAAATTTTCACAATCATTGAAAAGAAGTTCCGTGGAGAGCGATTGTCCAGGGATAGTGGTATAGGGTATCCCATGGTCGGCTCCGTCCGACTATAGACTTTTCTTACTTGTTTTTAAATTGTAATTGCTAATACCGAACACTTAAATGAAAGTGCTCTACTTGTAAAAAATAGTGAGATTTTCTACTCGACAATCCGGACATTTATTGGCATTGCCCGTATTTGTTCCTGAAAAACCCAATCAGATTGTGAAAGTAGTGCTAGAAATATGGCGTTTTTAAAGTTTACATCAGGATGTAACCAGACAGATGTGGAATTTCATCGTTTTGTAAATTAATATTCCTTAAAATCTTTGCCTTTTAGGTGTATAGTGCATTGGACAACTTTAATGACAATATTGCGGCGAATATTTTTCTTAATATATTTATTTATATCCTATACAACAAGACTAATGTGTCACGAAAGGTTTGTCCTTGTACTCGATAATTTTTACTAAATGTTGCTGAAACAATGTTTTTCACCAACTTCTCCATTAAACAACTGTCAAAATTCGAAGCATTGGTAATAATTAGTACAAATTATCGAGTACACGGACAGGTATAAGTTAAACAATTGTGTATACAAAACGGTTATGACCTTTCGACTGTGTTATCAAAATTGTTTTCCTGTAGCAGGAATGAATGAACTATATTTTTCTAGCATTCCAAATACTTTTCTAGCAGAAATATGTGAGTGGTTTTGCCATTTTAAAGACAATTCCAAGGTCTTTGACTTATTTTACCACTACCACTCTATTGTGTGGTTTTTCTAAGTGATGTAATTTTGCACTAATCATTGGGCGTTCTTCATTTTGCTTATTATTCATCGTGGATGGGTATAACAATAATGCATTACTTTTCGCCGAGGAGTGAACATTTTCCAATTCTGCATTAAGCGGTTGTATGCGTACAATATAGATCGATTTATAAAATTGTGTATTTTTAGTGTATTAAACTAAAACCATGTCATCAATATTAAAGCGGCAGTTAGAGCATTTTACCAAAGAATTTTTGACCACAAAGAACAAAAATTGCCAATTTATGTCTGTATATACTGAATAAAGGACTGAACACAATAAAATATATTCAAATCTAATATGTGGATTTATAGTTATATTCCAGAACCTGGAATCGTAAATAGTACTTTTTCCCATTTTGCGCTAAAAAACGAACCCTTTTTCCAAAAACTAGAAAAAATTGCGCTTTTATCTAAACAAAGGGATCAAAGTCGGGCGGGGCCGACTATATAATACCCTACACCACTGTGAATATGTAAAATATATATGGGAGCTAAATCCAAATCAGAACAGATTTCGATATAATTTTTCACATTTATTTGTAGACCAAATTCCGTCACATAGTCGAAATTTCATCAAAATTGGACATATATAGCGTGTTTCGTGCATCAAATACCTCATACCGGTCGAAAATATATATAGGTGCTATATCCAAATCTGAACCGATTTCGATATAATTTGGCACACTTATTTCTAGACTAAATTCCGTCGTACTTTCCAAATTTTGTTGAAATCAGACATATATAGCGTGTCATATATGGGGGTTATATCCAAATCTGAACCGATTTTTACCAAAATAAATAGCGTTCGTCCTTCGGCCAAAAAAACTATCTTCCCCAATTTTCATGCGAATCGGACAATAAATGCGACCTGTACTTTGTTTACAAAAATACATGAACAGACGGGCAGACAGACGGACATGCGTAAATCGACTCAGAAAGTGATTCTATGTATATCCCCAAAAGGAACTATGGGTTTATCTCGTTTCCTTTTGCATGTTACAAACTAATGCACAAAGACATAATACCACTTACCACAAGATGGTGTAGGGTATAAATAACGATGACTAACTCTAGCTCTTTTGTTTTTCTGCTAGACAATGTTGGCCGATTGGAAACTATCACCATATGACATTTCTGATTGAGTTTTTGAAATTTTTCCATTATCTATCTACATTTGTTGAGGGAGCAAATTAAGTTGTAATAGGAATGCTGGGTTATTTGACATTTTCTCACCTTATGAAAACTGAATTAAGTCTTGTTAGTCTAGATTTATTGCTGTGGCGGAATAGCTGGAGAGTCCCAATAACATAATGATCCGCAATAAAACTATGTTAGACGGCAAAAAACGTAATTAAGAATGCTTTTTTTGATGATTTTCCAAATTTAATTGACGATTTTTGTCAAAAAAACACTTGCATATTTAGCATATTTTTTGCATATTTTGCATATTTTTTGCATATTTTTTGCATATATTTTGCATATTTTTTTGCATATTTTTTGCATATTTTTGATATGACCCCAAATATCGAAAAATTGACCCTCAAAACGCCTAGATCCAAAATTTGAGTCCAATCGGATAAGAAATAAAAAAACATGCTAAAATCCGATGTCTAGTCATCAGTTAAAATTGGAAAGAACCTCTCCGAACAGTTCAGTACCAAAAGAGGGTTCAGACAAGGAGACAGCCTTTCGTGTGACCTATTCAACATTTTGCTGGAAAAGGTAATACGAGATGCAAATGTCAAAAGAAATGGCACAATTTACACCAATAGTCACATGTTACTTGCTTATGCTGATGACATAGACATAATGGGACGATTAGTAAAGGAAGTAACTGATACCTTTAGGAAGGTCGAAGCAGAATCTGCGAAAGGGGGTCTGGCGGTAAACGGCAAAAAGACCAAATTGATGGTGTCGACGCGCAAGGCGTCCATAGAGCTCGGACCAACTGTGGAAGTTGGTACCTAAAATTTTGAGGTAGTTAAAGACGTCGCCTACCTCGGCAATGCCATAAACACAACAAACAACATCAGTTGCGAAATAAGAAGAAGAATTGTATTGGCCAACAGATGCTACTGCAAGCAATTTAAAAACAAAGCCACATCTCGTCAAACAAAAATAACACTATACAAAACGCTGATACTACCCGGGCTAATGTATGGCTCCGAAGAATGGGTACTTGCGCAAGCAGATAAGGCAGTGCTTGGTGTGTTTGAGAGGAAAATTCTTCGAAAGATCTACGGGCCGATTTGCGTTGACGGTGAATATCGACGTCGAATGAACCACGAGCTATATCAGCTATACAAAGACATGAATATAGTTAAACGTATCGAGATGCAACGATTGCGTCGGCTAGGCCATATCATAAGAATGAGCGATGATGAACCCGATAAAAAGGCGTATAAATACATGCCACATGGCGGTGCACGCAGAATCGGCTGGCCTAAGCTTCGATGGAGCATACAAGTGGTTAAAGAAATGAAAAGGCGCGGTATTCCAAAAAGCGAAGCGAAAAACAGAGAGGATTGGAGATCTTTTCTTAGTTCGGTCTATGGAACAAGTGTTTTTAATGGGCCAGCTAAGTAAGTAAGTAAGTAAGTAAGATTTTGTCCAAACTTAGTTTAAATTCAAATATGGGCTGTATCGGTCCACTCCTTCCGGTACCTCCTAAATAAAGTTCAAATATTTTCGTTAAAATGGTGCACACGATAATTCCCGAAGGAGAAGACCGAATCGGTCATTACTCTGGAAAAAAGTGAAGTTTCGGAAAATTTAAGTTTAAGTTTCAGCATATTGTCTTTGCGGCCCCCTTCAAGATGATACAATTTTTTTCGGGGGCAAGTACACACTTCCTGAGATAATGGCCTAAAATCTACAAGAAACCCTGATGGCACAAACTAGAATGGCAAATCCGCAAGATAACTCTCATTGCGAGTTTCTGATTGGTCCAAACTCTGCACATCGTCCGTCCTTCGGCCACCTCACACACAAATTTTGGGAAAAGTGCCGTTTAACAGCTCATCTCGGATCGTTTTGAATATTTTTCCAATATTATATTATCAGATTAGCGACACAATAGCTGGATATAGAAGTCCAATCTGCACTCCCAGATTAGAGTTATTCTGCTGTTTAGAATTATTTAGCTAACACGGCGCGCCTGAACATACTTTACATGGAAGGTGATTAAAACTGGGAAGTGTTTACGTATTCTGAAACTACTATGTTCATAGATGCGAAAAATAAAAAAAAAAACAAAAAAAAAATCGCCGAAGGTCAAAAGTCACTTGTTTAGGGTCTTTTAGGTTTTCAGGATTTTGTATGGAAAAGGCAAGCCCTATCGAAATGTGACTAAATTGTTAAAATTCTCTACAACATTTTCTTTAGTCCCTATTTCTATAGGATCTAATCCCTTTTCGATAAGACTTGTGGTTTACAAGTAAAATCGTCAAAATCTAAAAAAAACCTAAAAAAGTCCACTTTGGTCACGATTTATTTAAAAATCGCTCCGGCTATTTTTGTTTGTTTTTGATTGATTTCATTTATGGACATTGTAGTTTCAGAATCCGCAAACATTTCCCAGGTGTAAGCATTTTTCATTTAAAGTTAGTTCAGGCGCACCGTGTTCATTAAAGTCGTTTAGGTATCTCTATTGCACCACCAAAAGGAATTCCAAAATCTGTTTTATTCTCTGTCGTTGTAAAATTCTGGGATATACCATAACGTGGACCTTTATGATTTAAAACTTCAAAATACTGAAAATGGGGCGTAACTTTTACATGGCGAACGTGGTCCGATATTGTCTATTTTCAATTCTAAATATCTGAGGGCTTATATGTATTTTATACTCTGTAAAATTTTGTATTCTAAATATTGTGACCACTCTCTATTGAATTTATATGCTTTGTACCAATATCTATCTATATATCACCAATATTTTTGAAAATTTAACATAGCTGAAGCCACGGTATACCCTTGTAGAACACGCGACTTGTGATTGTATATTATACAAATTAAATATTTTTGGATAAAATTAAATGTTTTTGGACGTGGCAAAAAATATTGGCCTTAAAAGATAGTTTGCGTGGAAGCTGTGGCTATATTTACATATGTTAAAAAATGGGTAAAAATGGGTTAAAGCCAACATGTCTTTTTTTGCTTTCTCTCGATTTGTGAGTAAACCACACTTCTCTCGATTTTCTGTTAAAGTAAAAGTAGAAGCAAACTAAATAAGGATCATCTCACTAATGTACTACTTTTGAAAATTTGAACTGCTTCTACCATTAAATGATGCTGACATTTTGAAGCCACATTTACAGTGTTTTTTGAAAATTTCTTCTAATTTCATTCCGCAAACAGGGTTTTCAAAAAAATCATATATAGGATTGTAGTACTTGCGATTCTGAGTTGTTTGATACGTATATTGTGAATGTAGTCTGCACAGCTTCATAAAAATCTGCATCCAAATGCGGAAATGTTGTGAGAACATTTTTCTAAAAATCATATTTTTCTGGTCTAATATTTGCAAATTTTTCTAGAATACCTCGTACTCCATTGCACATTTTAGTTTTTTACGTTCCGGATCCAATAAATCATTCCTCGTGAAAATCCATCTACTAAAACGCGAGTTACGAGAAATTCCAAAGTAGAAAAATCACCTAAAATTGTTTTTGAAAAAACTAGTGCAGCATCTTCCTTTTTGCTGAAATAGAGATTTAAAAACTTCACTGATAAGGAATCTATATTCATTTTATTCCAAAAAATAGTGTGTGATGCTACATCCACGGTTCTTTATTGATAGCCTTAAAATAGATATATATCGATGTAGATATTCATGGTAGACACTGAAATCGGATGCGGACAAAAATTGTATGCACTTTGCTTAAATTAGCGATATTTTAAAGGTTTTTTAATGCTAAGATGCAGCCGATGCTACATCTTAGCGTCCAAATTATATTTCGAAAAATATATACAACTTAAAAGATATGGCCTTGCTGTACATGAAAATCACATGCGGACAAAATGATTTTGATAATTACGCGATTTACACGTATTTTAAAATGCATATAAATTAAAATGGGTATAATATAAAATGGGTTATTTGACCTCTATTTCCATTTCAGAAGCTTTGAGGTATATCCCCATTAACCTAATTACCTTCCCTAATGGGAAAGCTTTAATATGAATGTCAATAAAGCTAAATCCGTCTATTTTATTGGGAGATTTAAGCAAAATGAAGGAAGTATTGCTATAGATTTTTACAATATGTTCTACTACATAATGCATGTAAAAAAATATTTTTTCAAACAAAAAATAATTTTTTTTAACCAAAATATGTGCTTATTTTGGCTGTAACATAGAAACTATAACAACAATCTGTATTATTGTAGTCTCATTTGATTCGCCGTGAAGTTTTGATCCACAACAATTTTTTATGTAATTGTATGACCACTAAATAAGCCTTAATTTTGAAAAGAAAGTTGATTTATATTTAATAATTTATCAATTTTATGTACATTCCGCGAATTCTGTGTAACATTTTGCAGGTATTATGCAATCTTCTCGCTGAAGTCACTTTGAGAGAACTTTTTTGTAACAATTGTGCTCATTAAAATAATTAGCGTTTTTATAACATTTTCTTTCTTAAAAAGCCAAATAAAAGCGCCATAACTTTTGTCCGCAACAACCAAAAATTGGCTCGCGACCAGATTCGTACTGGGAACCTTTTTCTTAACCTACATATCAAAAATCGTTGATGTAGCGCGAAAAAAAATTATCCTTTTTTTCTGAAATGGAATATGAAATAATTGACAATATTCGTGATATATAAAATTGAAATTTGTTTTTGCCTTATAGACTCGAAAACCGCTGAACAGATCTTACTGAAATTTTAAGGGTACATTGCTACATGGCCTGAAATGAAAAGAGGCTATATCATTTTTTGAAATTTCGCGTTGATCTGGAGATATATCATCAAAATTGAAGGTACCTCAGAAAAATTTAGATTTTGTATGCAAATATCTTTAGAACTATTACAGATACAATCTCCAAATTTTGTATGTGTGACGGAATTTGATGTAGAAATAAATTTACCAAGTTATATTCAAATCGGTTCAGATTTGGATATAGCTCCCACATACATATATTTTCAGCCGATTTTCTTATTTTATGTACCAAACATGCCACTTATGTCCAACTTCAAGGCAATTTGGAATGTCTGACGGAATTTGTTCTAGAAATAAATGTGCCAAATTATATCGAGATTGGTTCAGATTTGGATATAGCTACAATATACATATATTTTCGGCCGATTTCCTTATGTTATGCACCAAACACTATATATGTCCAATTTCGCTGAAATTTAGAATGTGTGATGGATATTGGCCTAGAAATATATGTGCCAATTTATATCGAAATCGGTTCAGATTTGTATATAGCTCCTATATGTATATGTTTTCTGCCGATTTCATGCATTGAGGCACCAAACACGCTATTTGTATCCAATTTCAATAAAATTTGAAACGTGTGACTGAACTTCATGTGCCAATATATATCGAAATCGGTTCAGATTTGGATGTAGCTCCCATATATATTTTCGGCCGATTTTCCGCATTTGATGCACCAAACACGCTATATATGTCCAAATTCGCTGAAATTTGGAATGTGTTACAGAACTTGGTCTGGAAATAAATGTGCCAAATTATATCGAAATCGGTTTAGATTTGGATATAGCTCCCATATATACTTTCGGCCGATTTTCTGCATTTGATGCACCAAACACGCTATATATCCAATTTCGCTGAAATTTAGAGGGTCTGACGGAATTTGTTCTAGACATAAATGTGCCGAATTATATCGAAATAGGTTCAGATTTGGATATAGCTCCAATATATATTTTCGGCCGATTTTCCACATTTGATGCACCAAACACGCTATATATGTCCAATTTCGCTGAAATTTAGAGGGTCTGACGGAATTTGTTCTAGAAATAAATGTGCTTAATTATATCGAGATTTGAATATAGCTCCAATATATATATTCGGCCGATACCACCAAACTTGCTATATATGTCTAATTTCGCTGAAATTTGGAATGCGTAACGGGATTTGGTCTAGAAATAAATGTGCCAAATTATATCGAAATTGGTTCAGATTTGGATATTGCTCCTATATATATTTTCGGCCGATTTTCTGTATTTGATGCATCATACACGCTATATATGTCTAATTTCGCTGAAATTTAGAGTGTCTGACGGAAGTTGTTCTAGAAATAAATGTGCCAAATTATCTCCGAATCGGTTTAGATTTGGATGTAGCTCCCATATATATTTTCGGCCGATTTTCCGCATTTGATGCACCAATTACGCTATATATGTCCAAATTCACTGAAATTTGGAATGTGTTACAGAACTTGGTCTAGAAATAAATGTGCCAAATTATATCGAAATCGGTTCAGATTTGGATATAGCTTTCATGTATTTGAGGCACCAAACACGCTATTTGTATCCAATTTCAATAAAATTTGGAACGTGTGACTGAACTTGGTCTAGAAATTCATGTGCCAAATTATATAGAAATCGGTTCAGATTTGGATGTAGCTTTCATATATATTTTCGGACGATTTTCCTCATTTGATGCACCAAACACGCTATATATGTCCAAATTCGCTGAAATTTGGAATGTGTTACAGAAATTGGTCTAGAAATTAATGTGCCAAATTATATCGAAATCGGTTCAGATTTGGATGTAGCTCCCATATATATTTTCGGCCGATTTCCTGTATTTTGGAGTGTGTTACAGAACATGGTCTAGAAATAAATGTGCCAAATTATATCGAAATCCGTTCAGATTCGGATATAGCTCCCATATATATTTTCGGCCGAATTCCTCTATTTTATGCACCAAACTCGCTATATATGTCCAATTTCGCTGAGATTTGGAATGCGTAACGGGATTTGTTCTAGAAATAAATGTGCCAGATTATATCGAAATCGATTCAGATTTGAATATAGCTCCCATATATATTTTCGGCCGATTTCCCGTATTTGATGCACCAAGCAAGCTATATAAGTCCAATTTCGCTGAAATTTGGAATGTGTTACAGTACTTGGTCTAGAAATAAATGTGCCAAATTATATCGAATTCGGTTCAGATTTGGATATAGCTCCCATATCGACGCCTCCAAACAATAGTATGCTATGTCGACTTAGCATGTTTTCAAGTTCTTTACATTTTTATATTTAACGTCCTTTTACTTAAATTCTGTCAAATTTTGGTAATGATCGGACAATCCGAACAGAAGTTATAAACAAATATTTCCTTAGCATAGTACTGAAGGTCAAAGAAATTTCCAAACTTTAAGAGCTTGTCCTGCAAAACTCACTTTTCAGAATTAGCAAACTATTATTTGGAGGCGTCGAACGTCCTTTTACTTAAATTCTATCTAATTTTGGTAATGATCCGCCAAACCAAACAGAATTTATAAACAAATATTGACTTAGCATAGTACTGAAGTTCAAAAAAATTCCAAACGTTGAGAGCTTCTCCTACAAAACTCACTTTTTAGACTTAGCATACTATTATTTGGAAGTGTCGATATATATTTTCGGCCGATTTCCTGTATTTTATGCACCAAACACGCTATATACGCCCAATTCTCTGAAATTTGGAATGTGTAACGGAATGTGGCCTAGACATAAATGTGCAAATTATATCTAAACCGGTTCAGATTTTGATATTGCTCCTATATATTTTTTCGGCCGATTTTCTGTATTTGATGCATCAAACACTCTAAATATGTCCAATTCGTTGAAATTTGTAATGTCTGACGGAATTTGTTTTGAAAATAAATGTTGCAACTTATATCGAGATCAGTGCAGATTTAGATATAGCGCCCATATATATTTTCGACAGATTTCCTGTATTTTATGCACCAAACACGCCATGTATGTCCAATTTCAATGTAATTTGATATGTGTAACGGAATTTGGTCTTCAAATAGATGTGCTAAATTATATTGAGATCGGTTCATAGCGGAATATAGCTCCCATATATATTTTCGGTCGGATTCATGTTTTTGTTGCGTATGTCCAATTTCAATGAAATTTTGAAGTAGTCAGTAGAAGTCATCATTATATACATAAGTACTTATATTTTGGAAGGAATTAACCAGGGCTACAGCTATGAATAGCATATCTTTGAGAGGGATATTTTATTATGATATATCTAAAGCATTATTGGATTAAAAATTGTAAATACAAGTGTAATTTAAGGTATCACAATAGGTTAATATACATATATATGACTTGGAAAAAATAAGTCCCATGTATAAAATAAATTACAACTATCCTCAAATTTAAGGTTCTCAAAACTGTTCTATTCTTAATTTAATTCAATTAGGAAATTAGAAATTAATAGTGTAAGAATATATAACCTACGTAGGAATACTTATAGTCGAAAAGCTTTAGGAGGAGTGTTATATCCTGAAACATACAAAAATACCATAATAGCCCTGAATGGGTAGAGAACGCCTTCATATAGTCTATATTTATACGTTAAAATATTAAAAAGTTAATATAATTATATCATTCTATTATATTTTATTTTAGTCGGGTAGCGAAGCGTAACGGGTTCAGCTATTATACATAAAAGTGGGAGTTATCCTAAAAGTAATTTAAGATATAACAATATGTTAATATGTATATGACCTGGAAAAAATAAGTCACCTGTACATATAAAAGAAATTAAAACTATCCTCAAACTTAAGGTTTTCAAACATGGTTCTATTCTTAAATTAATTCAGTTAGGTAGATCTAACTCCAATCTGTAGAAATAAAGAGAAATTAATAGTGTAAGATTATAAGGCTTTAGGAGGAGTGTTACCCACTGAAACATACAAAACTACCATAGTAGCTCCATGACATCCTGCTATATTTACATGACAGTGTGTAGGGTATCATAAAATCAGCCCCGCCCGACTTTAATCCACTCCTTACTGGTTTTACTTACTTTCACTCCCCCATTCAAATGAAATATTAGTTGTTGATCAATTTTTGTTTTTCCGTATAACCACAATTAACTATTCACCAAATTAGATTATCACTTTACTTTTATAACACTTGGTTGAAGAAAAATGTTAAAAATTAATTCAAATAAATGAAAATGTTCTAGAAACAGTCGGGGGAGAAATGTCGTTACAAAAATTCTATTAACATGCTTGTTTTTTAATGTTTTCGGTTTGTTACATGAGAGCCCTTGGCCAAAAGCCAGGTAATATGATTTTTGCTTTTTTGCATTGCGCTCTCTGCTTCCTCCACCACGATAAAAACAATGATTTTATTCCATTTTTCATGGTTGAAAGATATTTTTTTTTTTTGCCAAAATATATGGCTGGAAGTATAATTGGGCTTTCAAGTTGATGTAAAATAGTAGTCTGGAGGTTATCGATGATTGCGGCGTGGGAGGGGAGTGTACGGTGAGTGGGACATCTGACAACTAATGGAATATATAAATACATAAAATAATAAATAATTTCAAAAATATTGCAAATTTCTTGTTGAAAAACAAGAAACAAGGAAACTGATGAAGATCTGTGGCGAGATCTGAAACTATAACCCCAAGGTAAACATCGCAAATTTTTCCCACTAATAAATTAAAGTTGTTTTAATAAAATACTAAAACAACGACTATGGGATTAAGCCTGACTATTTTGAAAAGCAAAATAGAAGTCGTCATCCCAAATAAAAAACGCCAACCCTCCCTTTTCAAATGTCATCAAAATCGGACATACGTAGCGTGATTGGTGCACCAAATATTTAAATTGGGCGAAAATATATGTGGGAGCTACAGTCTGTCGCAAAAGTTAGTATACACCGTTCAAACCAAAATGTATTAGGGATAAATATCACTATAACTTATTGAAAACAAGAAACAATTAGTTTTATTTGATAGACAAGAAGTTTGTCTTCCGTAATAACAATTAAAAGTGCGCAATATTTGCATACATTAGCAAATGTACGGTTCGAATCCCAAAAAGACCAAAATTTATGTCGCAAAAGTTGGTATACAAAGGCGAATTCTCGTGAAACTGTGTAAAAAATTCTTGATATTTTTGAACAAAATGAAACTAAATCTGTACTTAAGATCATAAAGAGTATATTAATTGGTTTTAATGACAGTTATAGTACTTTTAGTGACAAGTCCAACGTACACTGGATCGTAAAATCCACAAAAGTTGGTCATCTACAAATACAACAAATGTAGCGACAAAATTCAGAGTGTTATGTCCTGTTTCTGAATTCAAAAGCAATGAAATGCTCAGAAAAGCTCTAAAGCTTCAATAAGGGGTGGTCTGGATCGAGTTTCGACTTGTCCTGTTTGAAAAAACTGGAATTTCTTCAAGGAAACCCATACTTTTGAGGCCATTGTCCTTTTGAAACATGTAATAACCCTTAATCCTTACATATGAGGACTTTCCTTTTGAGTTAATTGTCTCACAAATGTTGCCCCTTTTCATATTCCGTATCGGACATTCTTCTCGTGTCCCTAGTGTCGAATGTACTACTAATGTCTAATGAACTACTTCTAACTGATCCATTTAGTTGTATTTTGGTCCTAAGTGAAGCGAACACAGCTTTTCAGGACGTTTTTGCACAATCCATGCGTTATAACAGCAGAGAAAGCTCTGTATTAAAATTTTAAATTAGCTATCTGTCTTCTGTGGTGGTGGAGTGTAACTGTAGGGCATACACCAGAACTTGAGGTTCTCCTACTGTTTATTTTTGGTGGGAATTTGAAAAGAGATATAATTTGTGAGAAAATTAACTCAAAAGGAAAGTCCTTATGTGTAAGGATTATGGAATATTACATGTTTCAAAAGGACAACGGCCTCAAAAGTATGTTTTTCCTTCAAGAAATTCCCGTTTTTTCAAATAGGACCGTTCGAAACTCGTTCAAGATCAACCCATATTGAAACTTTAGAGCTTTTCTGAGCATTTCATGACTTTAAAATTCATAAACAGGACATAACACTCTGAATTTTGTCGCTACAGTTGTTATATTTGTAGATGACCAACTTTTGTGGATTTTACGATCCAGTGTACGTTGGACTTGTCACTATAAGTACTATAACTGTCATTAAAACTAATTATTATACTCTTTATGATCTTAAGTACTGATTTAGTTTCATTTTGTTCAAAAATATCAAGATTTTTTTACACAGTTCCAAGAGGATTCTCCGTTGTATACTAACTTTTGCGACATAAATTTTTGTCTTTTTGGGATTCGAACCGTACATTTGCTAATGTATGCAAATATTGCGCACTTTTAATTGTTATTACTGAAGACAACAAAAACACAACAAACAAATAAAACTAATTGTTTGTTGTTTTCAGTAAGTTATTGTGCTTTTTATCCCTAATACATTTTGGGTTCAACGGTGTATACTAACTTTTGCGACAGACTGTATATTCAAATCTGAACCGGTTTCAATATAATTTGGCAAACTAATTTTTAGACCGAATTCCATCACAAGTTTCAAATTTCATCTAAATCGGACAGAATTTGCATTTTTTATGCCCCAAAAACCTCAAATCGAGCGAAAATATACATGGGAGCTATATCCAAATCCGAACCGATTTTTTCCCAAAAAACAAAGCGTTCGTATTTTGGCAAACAGAAAATATCTTCCCAAATTTTTACTTGAATCGCACTATAAATGCGACCTGTACTTTGATTACAGAAATACATGGACAGACGGATGAAAATGCATAAATCGACCCAGAAAGTAATTCTATGTATATGCCTAAAAGGAACTACGGGTCTATCTCGCTTCCTTTTGCATGTTACATACAAGTGCACAAAGACATACTACCCTTTACCACAGTGTGGTGTAGGGTATAAACCTTCGAAACAGATACATGCAGATTAATTTGCTGTGTTGATTTGCAACTTGCAACACGAATAGGGAAACACCAGAACCCGAAAGAGCAATGACAGACCGTTTCATGTTTAGAACCAGAACAACGGTTTAATAAACAAACGGATAACTCTAGAACACAAGTAGAACACACAGTATCTTATTCCGATTTTCGGATTCAGAAGGTCAAAATTAGTATTTAAACGAAAAAATGTCTTCGCTGGGATTGGGTTAATCTACTTGTTACGTTTTGGTAATTATTTCATTTAGTTCATAATATTTTTTTGGTGGAGGGTGTAAAAAGTTTTTTTTTTTTTTTTTTGTTGCACAATGTCATTTATCGATATTTTTCGAAAAATGTGCACTTTCTCAAGGCCAAAACTGCCTGAAGGAGCGTTTCAATGCTTTTGCGATGTACTAGAGAGTTCTTAATTATTGTCTTGGCTAAATTTTTTGTCTTAGTGTTGCATAGAAAATCGCAATGGTTTGGCTGTTATATGCCAAAATATGCAAACGTGGATAAAGAATTAATTCTCTTTCGAGTTGAGCTATTTAGACCTAATAGGTACATTGAAAATTTAGGAATCCACCGAAGTCCCACACATTCAACCACTATGCTACGTTTCACGGGTGGTTAGACCGATCATCAGGCATATTGAATGGTGTTTTTTTTTTTTTTTAGTGGGTGGACGAAGGCTAAGCTTGGAGACTAGCATTTATATCACAAATCATTCGAAATTTGTATATTCGAATTATTTATTTATTTTAATGTTAATAAGGCAAAACAAAAAAATGATTTCAGCATGAGCCAGGCTGGGATTCGAACCTGGGACCCCAACAACCAAGTGACACGGTTGCAGGCGTCTTAGCGTTCTAAGCCACCATCAACTTGTCAAAGATTCCGATGACAAATATTGATGATCAAAAATCTTCTGATACAGAAGAACAAATAAAATAAAGGTGGAAAAAAGCTGCCTTAGTATTTGTAATAAAGCATTGAAAAATAGGGTTACCAGCCAAGTCGGACTATAGGAATTAAATGACTAACATTAAAATAAATAAATAATTCGATTATACAAATTTCGAATGATTTGTGATATAAATGCTAGTCTCCAAGCTTAGCCTTCGTCCACCCACTAAAAAAAAAAAAAAAAAAAAAAAAACACCATTCAATATGCCTGATGATCGGTCTAACCACCCGTGAAACGTAGCATAGTGGTTGAATGTGTGGGACTTCGGTGGATTCCTAATTTTTCAATGTACCTATTAGGTCTAAATAGCTCAACTCGAAAGAGAATTAATTCAAATATCACTCTAAAAATTACCTTCGCCTTCATAAGGAAAAAAAAAAAAAAAAAAAAAAAGTGGATAAAAAATGTTCAAGTCAAAATCGGGAGGCTCAATCTTCATCGTAGACATATTGATGAGACGACTCCTAGTCTCATCACAGATGCACCCAAGAGAAACCAAAGGAAAATAAACTAAGAAAATGAAAAAACACGCGCGAGCGATGTTGTTCGCTTCGTTGATTTAGAGAGACTCTTTATTTACTACAAAATATTTAAATGTTGTTTATTGCTGTAGTATGCAATACCAACAAATTAGTTATGTGTTTTTTCGTCGAGAATCGACGAACGCATAGCAGTGGGAAAAAATTTGGTTTTGTTTCCAAGTGAAGTTGCTAGAGTTTAGGTAGTGCCAAAGAAATTCTCGATCAGAGTGTTTCTTTGCGCACGTATCTATTTGAGCTAGCAATTGACACTTGGGTATAAAAAGTTTCTTGTTGAAAAACAAGAAATAAGGGAACTGATGAAGATCTGTGGCGAGATCTGAAACTATAGTATTCCCTGCCTTACCCCTTGGTAAACACCGCCAATTTTTCCCACTAATAAATTAAAGTTGTTTTAATAAAATATTAAAACAACGACTATGGGATTAAGCCAAAATATTTAACTATAGACCTTAAAATGGAAAGTACAAATAAATCGACACACATTAGAAATGCACGCTGTACCAAGAAATGCATTATGCACACAGCAGGCATAATGCTTCGTGGGTAATAAAACTACAACATTTATTGCTGCCAGTCTTATCTTTAAATAGATGTAGACCCTAATCACCTCATGCGTCGCTAAATAGAAAACTACCAAGACAGATAAAACAATTGTACAAAATTGTCCACATATGGTCCGGTGGACTTTTTTGCTCAGTACAATCCCAAGTATCAGAATCGCGACGCGCCCATTAAGGTTTCTTTTCCTCCATAAAATCGCCCCATCCTAATGTCAGTCCTTCCGTCCGTCTGTGGTAATCACTCTAGCAACTACAGAAATGGAGATCGGACTCTGACATTATGGGAATATGTGTCTTTTTTCTGTAGGCAGGTCAAATTCGAAGATGGGTTAAATCGGTCCAAATTTTGGTATAGCTCCCATATAACGGTACTACCGATTTCCGGTATTTTGACGTTTTTAGCTACATTTTAGCTATAATTTGTCATTTAGGTTTCCTAGGGGTCAATAAGCTTATATACCAAAACTTGTGAACATAGGTATATGTTTTGGAATATCCTCCATACAACGGTACCACCCGATTTGAGGCATTTTGACGTTTTTAGTCACATTTTCATACCAAATTACATATAACCAAACAACTTATATTCCAAAAATTATGGACATAGGTCCATATTTTGGTATAGCCTTCATATAACGGTACCATCCGATTTTCGGTATTTTGAGGATTTTAGGTACAGTTTTCAACCGAACCAGCTGTTTTTTGATATTTGAAGTTCTCAGTGGTCACAAAACAGGTGCCCACCCCTAGATACTATAAAGCAGTACATTTGTATGTTAACAATTATAAATATTACGAAAAAACAAGCATGAGAAGAACACAACAAAAACCACCGATTCCCCCGCCCCCAGAACGAGAAAAAATCCTGACTACGCCCATGTAGCTCCCATATAACGGTACCTCCCAATTTTCGGAATTTCAGGATTTTAGCTAAAAATATAGCAGTACCTCCCGATTTTCGGTATTGTGAGGATCTTAGCTACATTTTTTGATGGAACTACCCGTAATTTGACGTTTAAGGTTCTATGCAGTTACAAAACTTTTCCACCATAAAATTGTCAAGATAGGTTCCCACTTTGATATAGCTGGTACCTTTTACCTGGTTCGAACTTAACGAATTTTTATTATACCCTACACCACTATGTGGGGAGGGTATTAGCGGCTATTGCGCTATCTTCGTTGTTTGACCACCTACGACAACCTTCGTTACATCGTTACAAAGGTGATATTTTCTACTTTCATTATAAGGTTTTGATATACCCCTTATAGAAGCAGAGATATTCGCTTTGAAATAAATTTTGACTTTTTCTCCAAATAAGTTTTTTGTTTATTCCGACCCTTGAATATTATCCGACTATCACCAAAATCAATAGGCTTCTTCCTCTGTAGGACCCTCAAAATTTATTTCAAAGCGAATATCTCTGCTTCTATAAGGGGTATATCAAAACCTTATAATGAAAGTAGAAAATATCACCTTTGTAACGATGTAACGAAGGTTGTCGTAGGTGGTCAAACAACGAAGATAGCGCAATAGCCGCTAATAGGACACAACTTTTCATTTCGCAATAGTCGGTAATACATCCCATTTTTTTATTTTTTGTAATCACGCTACACGTCGCAGTTTTGAGTGGATCTTCACGAAATTTTGGGTGTTAATGGAGATCCCACAGAGGAAAAACCAGTTGATTTTGGTAATGGTCAGATATTATTCAGGGGTCGGAATGTGAAAAAACTTACCAACTACAGGTCTGAATTTTGATCGGATCCTCACGAACTTTTGGGGGTTGATGGGGATCTCACAGAAAAAGAAGCCTATTGTTGGTTGGCGTACATCCCACTTTTCCAGTTTTTTATTTGAGTTGTACCGACGATGCACTTAAATGCGTTTCAACAAAATTGAATTGACATTCAGAGCAAAAGCGTTAAGCTATCCCAATTTTAATATTTTGAATTTTACCAGTCAAAAGCTTGTGCACAGGAGTAGTGGTGTAGGGTATCACAAAGTCGGCCCCGACCCGACTATAGCCTCGGCTCACTTGTTTGTTTTTTCTAGTAATGAAAACTGCGGTCAATGATTTCTTACATTTAAATGTTTAAGTTCAGATAAGTTTGATCTCACAACTGTCATTTATGAACAAAATCTACTACGGCTAAAGTGTCCAAAAGTTTCTCCAATGCTTCTACATAATAACTGGGATGATGCAGCAACATGTGCCCTTGTTCATATTTCCTTTCCTTCCTCTGAAAAACAAGTAAGTGTAACGCATTCTTTGATTCGTTGCGTGTTTCGTTCATTCAATGGCATTCAAGAGAATCAGTTCGTTAATTAAACTGTTGTTGCGGTTTCCAATTGGATACGGCTTGTCATTTGTTTTTGTTCCTTTTTTCCTGATTAGTTGCAAATCGACAGAGCGAAAAAATGCATGTTTATCATTCGAACAGTTCATCCGGATTTGGTGGCTGGTATCTTTGCAGTGTTGCTTGCTGATGTAGTATCATTCACAAGAAGAATTCATTGTTGGTACTTCAAAGATGTTACTTTTGTCATTGTGTGTGGGTTTGTTACAAACTAACCACTTCAAGGATCAGACCTTTTTATTGCTACAGTGTATTATTGTTTTGTGACGTGGAGAAGAAGTGTGCATTTCTGGTAACTGTTGTAAGAATTTGATAGCGCAATTTATGTCAATTCAGTTTTTAACAACAGAAAAATGACATCCCTGTGAGCGAATACAATCCAATCAATCATCTACAGATGAAAAGTATGGAAATCAATTTTAATTTTCTCATATAAATAGATTATTAACATTATATAGATCATATCAAAAATTAATTAATTGTGTAACTATTTTTGCATAGAATTCCTTTTTTGTACCATTTAACATAAAGTGTTAAATTAATTGATGTATGTATTTACATATTGCATTAGTTTTCAATTTCTCCACAAATAATGCTCCTTGCACCCACACTATCAGCATTACACTCCTGTTCACTATTTCACATCAAATTGAAAGCTCAATTATACTTCGACCAATAACAATAACAATGTTTTACTCTTTTATTTCACTATGGGACAAGCTCACATGGTAACGAACGAAAACATAAAAGATAAACAAGTAAAAAAGCGTTAAGTTCGGCCAGGCCGAACTTTTTATACCCTCCACCATAAAATATTCTGAGCTAAGACGGAATAATTATTTTCTTTCCTGTCCACAATTTTAGGCGGAGATATTTTGTGACCACTGATACCTAAATAAGCTAAAAAAAAAACATAAAAATGTATTCAATCGGTCGGGAACCTTATATGGGGCTATATTAAAATGTGGACCTATGTTTTGGTGGAGAAGTTTTGTGGCCACTAGAAACCTCAAATGTCGAATTGCAGATACTTGGGGAAAATTGTAGCTAAAATCCAAAAACCGAAAATCGGAAGGTACCTTTATATGAGGGCAATACCAAAACATGGACCTATGTTGACAATTTATATAGGGGGCTATACAAAAACATGGAGCTATGTTGACGGAAAAATACCGAAAACCGGGAGGTAACTTTATACGGGGACCATAACAAAACATGGACCTATATTGCCAGTTTTTGGTGGAGTTGTTTTGTGACCACTGGGAACATCAAACGTCAAATCACAGGTATTTCGGTCGCAAAATGTAGCTACAATCGTCAAAATACCGAAAATCGGGAGATACCGTTATGGGAGCAGTTCCAAAACGTGAACCTATGTTTACAGTTTTTGAAGGAGATATTTTGTGACTACTAGTAACCTCAAATGTTAAATTACAGTTAGATCGGTCCCGAAAATCGGGAGTTACCGCTAAATGGGGGCAATAACAAAATATGGACTTAAGTTGACAGTTTTAAATGGAGATGTTTTGTAATCACTAGGAACCTCAGCTGTCAATTTATAGGTTGTTCGGTCAAATATTGTAGCTAAAATCCTCAAAAAACAGAAAACCGGGAGGTACCGTTATATGTTAACTTTATACGGGGGCTATACCAAAACATGGACCTATGTTGACGGTTTTTGCTGGAGATGTTTTGCGGTCACTGTAAACCCAAAATATTCAATTACAGTTAGTTTCGTCAAAATCCACAAAATACCGAAAATCGGTAAGTACCCTAATATGGGGGCTATACCAAAACATGGACCTATGTTGACAGTTTTTAGTGCAGATGTTTGGGATCACTAGAAACCTCAAGTTTCAAATTACAGGTAGTTCGGTGAAAAATTTTAGCTAAATTGCTCAAAACGTTTTGGAATCATTAGGAACCTCAATTTTCAAATTAAAGGAAGTTCGGTGAAATTTTTTAGCCAAGATGCTCTAAATGTCAAAAATCGGGAGGTACCGTCGTATAGGGGCTATACCAAAACATGGACCTATGTTGACAGTTTTAGGCGCAGATGTTTTGTGATTACTAGGAACCTCAACTGTCAATTTACAGGTACAGTAGAATCTCGATAATTCGTAATCCGGGACCGGCCATTTTATAGGAATTATCAAGGTTTTCGATTTAACGAGGTTAAAATGCAAAGGAAATGGCTTCAAGGGACCGACAGCTTATACGAATTATCGAGAATTTCAATTTATCGAGGTACGAATTATCGAGATTCTATTGTAGTTCGGTCAAAAATTTTAGCTAAAATCCTTAAAATACCGAAAATCGAGAGGTACCGTTATATAGGCGCTATACAAAAACATGGACCTATGTTGACGGTTTTCGGTGGAAATTTTTTTGCGGTCATTGGGAATCTCGAATCAGTTGCAGGTAGTTTGGTCAAAAAATTTAGTTAAAATCCACAAAATACCCAAAATCGGGAGGTACCGTTTCATGGGGGCTATACCAAAAAATGGACCTGTGTTGACGGTGTTTGGTAGAGATATTATGTGACCACTAGGAACCCCAAACGTGAAATTACAAGTGTGGCTAAATTCCTCAAAATACCGAAAATCGGGAGGTATCGTAATCTGGGGGCTATACCAAAAAGTGGTTCGATATAGCTCATCTTCAAACTTGACCTGCCTATGGAAAAAAGACACCCGGGTGCAAAAATATAGTGCTCTAGCTCAATTTTTGCGAACGCTAGAGTGATTACAACAGACGGACAGAAGGACATGGCTGGATCGTCTTAAAATTTTATCCTGATCAGGAATATAAAGTATATTATAATGGTCGCAAATGATTAGTTCGATGTGTTACACACAGAAATACAAACTTAATATACCCTCCATACTATGGTGGAGGGTATACAAATGTTAATATAGTTTCAAATAATTTCATTTAAGATTAGAATTTTGAACAACTTTCTTCAAGATGAAACTAACAAAGGTTTATAGCGTAGATTCCGCAGCTATGGATGTTACCCATGATCATATTAGGCATATTTTATTTAGTAACAAATCTCCACTTTTTATTATGAGGACATTTTTTCTTTAGACTTTTTGTTTAATATGTCGTTAAATGTTGTGCATTACTTTTGTTTAAGTATAAAACCTTAATTAAATTCTTCCATTGTATTTCCGGTTAATGTTGGGAATTTAACACATTTTTATGATTGCCATATTATTTTCCGCTATGGCCATTGTGTGAAATGCATTGGTGATATTTTGGTTTAATCCTTGGTAATGTATTAACAGTGCAGAAATGAATTATATTGCCTTAATAA
The DNA here is from genome assembly GCF_047663935.1 of Musca autumnalis. Taxonomy (NCBI): domain Eukaryota; kingdom Metazoa; phylum Arthropoda; class Insecta; order Diptera; family Muscidae; genus Musca; species Musca autumnalis. The sequence goes on along the minus strand of NW_027411755.1, from coordinate 161,474,437 downwards.
TGGCGCTGAGCATGTGTGAACTCATTATTCAGCAACATTTTGTGGTTTGGTGAGTTGAACACTCGCACCGTCCACAGACTACAGTACGAGTATAAATTAAAATACAATTAAATTTTTATCATTCAGTTATGAATGTATTAAAAAATTTCAAATTTAAAACATTTACGGGACATTTACAATATTTCCAATTCAAATAGTTTTAACACCATTTAATCATTATTTAATGATGAATTTAATATTTTAAGTTTTTTTAATTAACAGTATACAATTTTATTCTTTGTGGGTTTCTGAGATTTAACGCGGTGTGGGATTTGCAATCACGACTACGATTATGTATATTTGAAAAAAGAAATTATTTAATTAATTGTTGATGTTACGAGGTATAGTAAATTTTAATGCATAAATATGGGGGAAATGACGTCCTTCTCCAACCTTTCAGTGGATCTGTGGATGGCTTAAAATATGGTATTGCGTGTCTGTATCTACCCTTAAGTGTGTAAATAAGTAGGTCCCATTTGCCAAGTTCAAAGACTGTTGCTCGTTTTGGTCGAATTGAATATTTTATCCGTATGATTACTTTATACCTATATGACGACTTTTTTTAAGCAACGTGTTGGTGCGTTTCATTTGAAGTCTCTCTGATATGGGATTGCAACTAGCCTAGTATATGAATACTTGCAAAGTGCCCGCTACTTCGTAATATAGAAATGGTGAACACTGACAGTTTTATTTTACTAATGTCTATGTTAGTTGATATTTAATTTTATTTAAGTACTGTTCACACCATTTTAGTTAGATTTTCCAAAAAATCTACCGAATATCACCCCTACAAACAGCGACCTACATTTTTTTTAGGTATTTAAATTTAGGGCTTTCTTCGGTGGTAGAAACATTCTTGTAAAAAATTTCATTTCCAGAACATTCATAAAACAAATGTACATTATTCAATAGAATGTATCAAATCCAGTACCTTATCTCAAATTTTACAATTTTAGCCCAAATTGTTCGCCCAACGTCTATAGAATTATATGTAGAAATATGTGATAAATTTTAAGTGCAAATGTACAAGTACAATATAATCTCGATATGTCGGACACCATATGATTTGACGGTGGCCGGATTATGGAAATGTCTGGATTACCGAGTAGTTACGTAAAACGCCAATTTTCAGTCAATGCGGTGTGATAATGAGGCTAAAACTTTCAACATACCGAAAATCGGGAGGTACCATCCTATGTAGGCTATTTGAAGGCGTCGACCTATACCGACAAATTTCAAGGGGAAAATTTAATACCACCAACGAAGACTAAATACCAAATATCAGCAATTTCCGTGTGATGATGAGGCTAAAACCTTAAAAATGCCGTAAATTGGGAGGTACCGTTCTATGGGGGCCATATGAAGGCGTGGGCCTATACTGACGAAATTCTAGAGGAAGCTTTTGTACTCCCAACGACGACTATGTACCAAGTTTCAGCTATTTCGGTGTGATAATGAGGCTAAAACCTTCAAACAAGTAAGCAAAGGCTATAGTCGGACGGAGCCGAACATGTGATACCCTACACCACAACCTCTAGGAATTAGCTATGTGCAACCACTTTGCACGCTGAATGTCCGGGTATGATTCCCAGGCCGGCCACATCAAATTTTCCACGGTGGCATAATATCCCTTTGTAATGCTGCCGATATTTCCTGAGTATTTCAGCCATGAACAACTTCTCTACAAGTGGCAACTTAGGATACGCCTTTCGGATTCGGCGAATAAAAATACGTCACATATCAATGGCATAACATGAATCTATATTGTCCCTACTGGGATATTTGTGGAACAATTATATAAATTATATATTTCTAAACAATACGCCAAAATTGGAAAATTCACATTGATTGTGGGTTTATTGATGATCTATCGTCCTCACATATGCTTGGTAATGTACACAGTTTTGTGATTTTCAGGGTATTTCGAAAATAGTTCATTGTGGTTATATACATATTTTATGCCGATAGAAATAACTAATAATGAATAGAAATTAAAATAATTTGCATGCAAACAAATTTATATATCCCAAAATTATTCATATGCAATTACACACCTAATAAGATAGTATAAGTCAGCTCCGCTAACGGTGATATACCCTCATCATCTGACCAAAAACACAATAATTATGCCGCATAAAAAATATATATTTTGTATTTTGTAGGTATCGTAATGTAAGGCTATACCAAATCAATTTTAGTAAGCTAACAACTGATTTTTGAAAAAGTTTGAGAATTATTTTGTGAAAATTCTGGACCATTATCTCAGGAAATATGGACTTACTCCGGAAAAGAACCTTTTTCAAAAAATTCAAATTGATCCGAGACTGGCCCTCAAACTGCACTTTTCCCAAATTTTGTGTAGGAGGTACTCGAAGGGCGGGACCGATATAGTCCATATTCCAACCTGATACATTACTTGATGAAATAATAGGATGTGCAAAGTTTGGACCAATCAGAAAATACCCTTGAGAGTTATCTGCCGGATTTGATATTTTAGTTAGGTTTCTTGCTTGTTTTTCGGGTTTTCTTGGACCTTTTCGGCCATAATCTCTGGAGGTATGGACTTGCCATTGCAATTGTACCATCGTAAAGGGGGCCGCAAGGACAATCTGCTGAAAAAAATCAAAACGATTCGATAGGACTCTTAAACTTAACTTTTCCAAATTTTGTGTAGGAGGTACTCTAAGGTGTGGACCGATATAGTCTTACCCGATCTATATCTGGAAGCAATAATAATATATGGAAAGTTTGGACCAAATCAATTTCGCACTGCGACAGTTATCGTTCATACAATTTTTCTGAAAAATGTTGAACTTTTGTGGGGGAGGTGCCCGAAGGAGTGAACCGATATAGCCCATATTCAAAATTGAACTTAGTTTGGGCAAAAAATTAGGAAGTGCTAAATTTGGTTGGAATCGGTAGATCCGTTCGGGAGTTATCGTGCGCACCAGGCAGCTAGACAGCAAGAGAGACAGATGAACGGACAGGGCTAAATCTACTTTAAACTGTTTGAAACGAATTTCGTCCAAACATACTTGGGGTCTAAAACCATTTTTTCTATGGGCACATCTTTGGTCGTATTTTGTATATTTTGTATTAACCTAAAGGCTGAGAGTATAAAATAGGTGGCGAAGCGACCCCATGCTGCAATTGGACAACTGAACTGAAAATGTCTCTGTCATGAATGAAACAATTTGTAGTATGAGAGGGAATTGTGGTTCTCTACACAAAACCCATTATATATTAGGCAGTAGGACCGTTATCTAGCAGACACATTATTGCAATTTGCATCAGGGGAAATATCAGTATGTATTTATTTTTCCATATGCAGGCTACTTTGCCGGTATAAGCCATCCAGGAATAAATTTGTATATATTTCGTACAAAAGTAATGGTCCATTTTACCCGCTTAATAATATCGGATCATCATCCAAAATTGTAGGCATATTCTTCGACCTAAACCCTTACCTCGTGCAAAATTTCGTGAACATTGAGCTATAATTGCAACCTCTAGTGTGCTTATGGCTACACTTCATGCAAAAAACTGGATATATTAGGCTGTAACTTTGTTATCTGACCGCGTAAATCAATATAATTGGCATCAATGGAAAGGGAAAGAATTGGTCTTCCAAATATTATTTACGTGTGCGGGATGTGTCCTCCAGGAATAAAGATATAACCGGTATATAAAAATTTTTCACAATTTTCACACAAAAGTTATGGTCCATTTAACCCTCTAAACATCATCCGAACACCATTGCAAGCATCTTCTTTGTCATATATTGTTACATTGTTCGAATTTTCGAGGCCATCAGGCTATTATTGCGACCTACAGAGCAGCTACAAAATCGGATAAAAATTATGTTTTTGGTCAATTTCACCCGCTAAATATTTCAGGATCATCACCAATTAAAATAGCGACCTGTTCTGATGTGAAAACGACCTCCATACCAAATTTCGTGACGATCGGTCCATAATTGCGGCCTGGAGTTTGATTACAATTTATAATGGACAGACGGACACACATCTCAAAATCGCTTTATCTCACCGAGATATGAAGATTGGTATACCACATTTGGGGTCTCCGACGAATATTTCGCGGTGTTACATGAATTTCCAAAACAAACTTATAATACCCTTTCCACATAGTGGTGTAGGGTAAAATACCGAAAATCGGGAGGTACGGTTCTATGGGGCTTAAGTTAATATGAGTTCGCGTCATCTCATAGAAGAGCAGCAGGTCGTTTTAGACGAGCAGGGGGTCTTCTTATAGAAAAACTAGGGGACTCCATATAAAAAAAAAACCTAAATGTCTTTTTATAGATGTTCTGGAGGGCTTCTTATAGAAGACCTGGAGGTCATTTTATAGAAGAACTGGAGTACTTTTTTTAGAAAATCTGCAGGAATTGTTATACAATATCTAGAGGCTTTCTTATGGAAGACCTGGAGGATTTCAATTAATTCTCTTTCGGGATGAGTTGTTTAGACCTAAGAGGTACATTGAAAAATTAGAAATCCACCGAAGTCCCACGTTTCACGGGTGGTTAAATCCGATCATCTGGCATATTAGAATGTCATTTTTTTTAATGGTTGGACGAAGGCTAAGCTTGGTAACTAGTATTTATACCACAAATCATTCGAAAATTATTTATTTTATTTTAATGCCAGTTTTTTAATTCCAACCCTTTCCTATAGTCCGAATTATGGCAAGCCTCTATTTCTTATAGAATATCTGTAGGTGTTCTTATAGAAGATCTGGGGGTTTTACTATAGAAGATCTGGGAGTCGAACAAAATAAAAAATTCCCTTAGGAAAAATTTATGCCATATGGCGTAGTATGAAATATAAAAAATCTGACAGTTATATTGAACTATGTTTCGGATCGTTTTTTGTTTTAATTACTAAGGCAAAAATTACACTGTGCGACAAAAAAATGACAAAGAAAACTGAGTAGAATATGAAATAGAGCTAAAAATATATATTTCAAAAATATAGAAAACCAAGATCGGATGTTGTAAAATTGCGTATTTTTAGTACTTTTGACTTAAATTACGTAATTAGGATAAGCCATTGGTTGCTTATATTGTATGTGAAAATACATGGGAGGTCTACGGTCCAGTGAAAATATAGGTGTCATATGGGCTATCACATACACGATTTGGCGTGGTCCAAAATAATACAATGATGGAAGTAACTCCTGCTTTGGCGACATGTACGGGATTGACCCTAGAAATTTATATAAATAGCTATATCATGAACGACCATAACAAATCCAGTTAGGATATAGCGTCTTTGATGTCATCTCTCTAAAATTATGTTTTCTGGGACAATTTTGAATAAACTCAGATCAAGTCCGACTTTAACCCTAAAACGTGTTTTTCATTTTTAGAGACTCCTGGCAATTATATAAGATTTACAGATTTGGGGTATTCTGAGACATATAGTAAAATTTTATGGTGAACAATTTTGTGGAATATTTGGATTTGATATGATCATATTTTAAATGAGTTTTTGAAAGATTTTCGAAAAAAGGACGAAAAAGACCTTCAAAGGGCACACATCGGCTCAGAAGTTTTGGAGATATAACATATCTAAAAACTTGGGTGTGGGCGGGTCTTAAGGCCACAAATAAGTGCCTAGTGTCGGAGACACAACGTGCTAAAGTAGCGTTTTTAAAACAGTATGGCATATGGGAGGTACCCCGCCCCCTCCGAAATTCAACAAAATATATAGCTTATTTTCACCACGGGTGTTCCCTGAAATTTTCTGAAATTTTCAGGAAAATCGGTTCAGCCGTTTTTGAGTCTATGCGGAACATACACACATGGTGTGATCGGTTAACATTAACCCGTGCCACCTGGTCGATCTTTGTTTCCATAGAAATTTGTATGGAAATATGTATGAAAATTAACGTTTATTTTCACCAAAATGATCTAAGACCGCATTTATGGGGCAATCTGTGAAATTTATCAGTTCGTTGTTGTGGCTAAAACACCAAACCTGCAAAAATCTTCGAATATCGGTTCACGTTTTGGTATAACCCCCATATAACCATATAACCACTAGACTCCAGGTATTTTGACGTTTTTAACTACACTTTCAAACCGACTTAGCTATAATTTGTGGACATATGTAGGTCCACCTATTGAAATTACACCAATTAAACGTACCGGCCGATTTCAAGCACTCTGATGTTTTTATCGACTTTTTGGGCCCAAGTTGGATGTTAGTTGGCGTTTATAGTCCCTAGTGATCAAAAATCTTCTTCTTCATAGGTCCACGTTTTGGTATAGCACTCATATAGCGGTACCGTCCAATTCCAACTATTTGGAAGATTTTATTGATATTTTCGGCTGACATTTAATGTTAATTGGCATTTATCGTTCGAAGTGGTCAACAAACTCTTTCCCCAAAAATTATGGACATGGGTTTATGTTTTGGGAGAACCCAATATACCGGTAGTAACCGGTTTCAGATATTTTGAAGATTTTATCGGAATTGCATGTAATTTGACATTTAGAATTCCTAGTGGTCAAGAAATTTCTCCTGTAAAACATGAGGGCATAGGTCCACGTTTCCGACTTATTTTATTTTATGTTTTATCAATATTTTCGGCCAAATATGTTGTAATTTGGCATTTATTGTATTTATTGTTATTTTAACGTTTTTAACCACAATTTCGGTTAAAATTTGCTATAACGGTATTTCAGGTATTTTAAATTTTTAATCTATATTTTCTACCCTAATTTCATGTAAATGGTAAATAGGATTTCCAGTTGTCAGTGGTCACCGCAATTGTGGACGTATATTTTACAGCTTTTTTCAACTGTCGGTATGAGGTTAAATATGTACTTAAAACACATATTTAAGGTAGTACTTCCTTCCTATGACACTCCCACGTAAACATAATGACTTTAACGGTCAACTTGCAAGTCATTACTTGGTAATAGATTTTTTTGCTGGGAAGTGTTCAGGAAACTTTCTGCCCAAAAATTATGAACATCGGTTTACGATTTAGAGTAAGCCCACATACCGGTAGTGCCCGATTTCATGTATTTTGAAGATTTTCTCGACGTTTTCTGCATAAATTGCATGAAATTTGACATTTAGAATTCCTAGTGGTCAAGAAATTTATCCTGCAAAACATGTGGACATAGGTCCACGTTTCCGACTTCAATTATTTTTAAGTTTTATCAATATTTTCGGGCAAATATGAATGTAATTTGTCATTTATTCTTATTTGGACGTTTTTAACCACAATTGCGGACATAGGATGTAGCTGCTATATAGCGGTACCGAACAATTTCAGGTATTTTAAATTTTTAATCTACATTTTCGACCCAAATTTGATGTAAATGGTAATGGTAAATGGTTTTAAGTCAGAATATTTCAGTGTGGAGTTCATAAAATACCGAACTTGATGTGCTTTACTTGGTTTTATGGATTTCAGCCTTTCGATTATAGAGTGTCATCCCATATCATCCAGAAATCTGTTTGTAAAATTCAGTCGGGCCGTTGCTTAATATCCCCTTTGTCAAAAAAAGAAATTTGAAATAAATTTGCAGACCATTTAATAAACTATCTTAATTTTTCTGTGTCAACGAGAAAAATTCCGACTTATAGTAGGAAAACAGGTAATATATTGTTATTTGCTTCCTAACATCTGATGCTTAAGAACAATTTCGTTAATAGTTCTTGTGAGTATATTAGGTCGGGGCGATGGGATGGAAAAACACCCTAATGAACTCTTCGCATTTTTATTCCTGGGATTGTAATGAGCAAAAACGACCACTAGACTATATCTCTGCGGTGAAAATAGGGCCTTCCGATTTTAACTCGGAGTTCTTTATCTACGTTTTTTGGATATTTTGGCATATAACAGCCAAACCCAAGGTACAGTTCAATTTAAAATACAATTACAAATGTGTAGCAATCACATAAATATAAATATAATATAGCAAACGTATTTAGATGAGCGGGAGTGTATGCTCTAGTGGACTTTTTCGCTCAGAAAAGCGAATCGCCCCTTATGATGTTTAAATCGCCCCACCCTAACGTACATACATTCTTCCCAAGATAATATGAACATCAGCGCTAACATGGGCAGCATATCATATCTATCAAAACAATATAAATAAAAACATAACATTAATCGTTCAAAGTGAACAACTTTCATCCTCAGTCAGCATTGTTGTTGCTACTTCTGCTATGGTTCTTATACATATATAGGGATTCAGAGTTAGTCGATGTATTGCAGTTACATAGAACATTATATGTTGTCACTTCTATCAAAGACAGCGAATGATGACAACGATGATGATGATAGATTCGTTCTGTCAATAACTTGCGGATTTATATAATAAATACAAGTAATTTGTTTATCATTGTTTAAAGCAAAGCACAAAGTCTGCTACGCAAGAAAAGGTCGTAAGTCCATTTTTAGACATTTTTCATGAGAAAGAAAAAATGTCTGAAATTTGGTATTTAGTCTTCGTTGGGGGTATAAAACTTTCCCCCATAATTTTATCAGAATAGGTCCGCGACTTCATATAGCCCCCATAGAACGGTACCTCCCGATTTCAGGTTTTTGAAGGTTGTGGCCTCAATATTCTACCGAAATGGCTGAAATTTGGTATTTAGTCTTCGTTTGGGGTATAAAACTTTACATATGAAATTTGTCGGTATAGTTCCACGCCTTAATATAGCCCCCATAGAACGGTACCTCCCGATTTTCGGTATTTTGAAGGTTGTGGCCTCAATATTCACCGAAATGGCTGAAATTTGGTACTTAGTCTTAGTTTGGGGTATAAAACTTTCCCCCGGAAATTTGTCGGTACAGGTCCGCGCCCGATTTTTGGAATTTTGAGGGCTATGACCACAATAATCTATCGAAATGTCTGATATTTGGTATTTAGTCTTGGTTGGGCGTATTCAATTTTCCCATTTTAAATTTGTAGGTATAGGTCCACGCCTTCATACTGCACCCACAAAACGTTATCTCCCGATTTTCGGTATTTTGTAGGTTGTAGCCACAACAAATGAAATTCGTCGGTAAGGTCCACGTTTCGATTCAGCCTTTATAGAACGGTACCTTTCGATTTTCGTAATTCTGAAGGTTGTGATGTCAATATCCCACCGATAGTACTGAAATTTGTTATTAAGTCTTCCAAAAGGGAATTATCAGTATACGTCCATGTCTTCATATATCGACCATAGAAGCGTACCTCTTGATTTTCGGTATTTTTCGGTGTTGACCATATTATCTTACCGAAATATCGGAAATTTGGTACTCAGTCTTATTTGAGTCTAAAACTTTCCGCCAGAAATTTATCGGTATAGATCGACGTTTTGATATGGCCTCCATAACGGTACCTCCCGAATTTCGGTATTTTGGAGGCTAGCAACGTTGTTTCGTCAGGCAATTTTGTGGGAAGGCCAATTTTATTCGTGGATTATATTTCCAAGAATTTCTCTTCCAAATATAACTGACATGGAATATATTAGGAAGAGAAATTCTTGGACTTTCCATTGACGCCAATTTTATTGATGTACATGGTTAGATAACAGAGCTTCAACCAAATAAATACCGATATCCATAGTACAAGAAATTTTGACCTTTCCCTGGATGCAAATTAAAGTTACGGTTAAATAAATTGCGAAATATATATGGGGTTAGAACTAAAATGCTGTTATTCCATTATTAATTTTTTTGAAGTAAACTCTTCCTTTGATCCGAAAAGTTCAGTTCAAACCATTGTATTTTAAACACTGCGTATGTATTTTAAACACCATGTATTTTAAACACCATGTATTTTAAACACCACGTTCTTGAAACTTTTAAAAATATATGATTCAAATACATACAAATGTATGACCATACGGCTCGGGTTTTCGACTCGGGATTATGATGCCTATATAATCAGCGGAATTTTTTATCAGATTTTTATGCAAAAGTTCGGTCCTTTGGCTCCGTCAAATATCATCCGATCATCGTCCAAAGTTGTAGGCTGCTTCGTTGCAATGTCCGCAACCATGGATGATGTTTTTCATTATATCTGAACTAGATTAGCTGTATTATTCATTCTAAATATATTTTTTCCTGTGGACTTAAGACCTTTTCGTACTCAAACTTCTAAATTTTTTTTGAACATAACATATAGAAAAACTCGACACAATACTATTTTCTTTATATTATACGACGTGTTTTGACTTGTACTATCATTCTGTAATAAAAGCGCGATTTCCAAAAAAGTGGACTTACGTCTGCTACGCACGACGAAATAAGGAATTGAATCAATAAAACAGAAAATAAATCTGTTGACATTTAAACTTAGTTTTAATATCAAAAGAGAAGTGGTTTACATCTTCCATTGTTCTATGGGTCGAACCATGTCATTGATTCTTGTCGCCGTGTATTTGGAGTATATAGTACAACTGCGTTTATATCATAAAAAGTCAATCTTGTAGATAATTTTCATAGCTACAGCATTTTCTTTAGTTCCATTTCGATAGGACTTGCGGTTTCCAAACAAAATCGTGAAAACCAAAAGACCCTTAAAAATGTCGACTTGAATCGCGATTTATTTAAAAAACGCTCCGACGATTTGATTTTTGATTTTTCTCATCTATGAACATTGTAGTTTCACAATCCGCAAAAACTTCCCAGGTGTACGCACCTTCCATTTATGAATTGTTGAAGTTTTATTTCTAAAAAATAATTTCCTGTAGCGAGAATGAATGAAATTTTGCCTATTAATGCCAAAAATTATATTAAATAAAATTAATAATAATTATTAAAAAAGGTCACGCACAAACCTTTAATACTATGAATTAAAAAAAAAAAACAACAAATACCCTCCACCATAAAATATTCGGAACTAAAAAGGAATAATTATTTTCTTTCCTGTCCACAAAGGTAAAAAATGCATATCAAAATGTCTTCAATCGGTCCGCACCTTTATATGGGACTATATCAAATTGTGGACCTATGTTGCCAATTTTTAGTTCAGAAATTTTGTGACCACTGTCACCAAATATCGAATTACAGATAGTCCTGTCGAAAAATGTAGCTAAAATCCTTAAAATACCGAAAATCGGGAGATACCGTTATATGGGGGCTATACCTAAACATGGACCTATGTTGACGGCTTTTGTTGGAAATGTTTTGTGACCACTGGGAACCACAAATGTCAAATTACAGGTAGTTCGGTAAAAAAATGTTGCTACATACATATGTTCCCACAACATCCCCGAAGGGACAAGGGAGACTTCTCTCATATCAATGAGTGCACGCCGATTCGTATTGGTTCAACGATATGGGACCTACTTTTTATCGCCGAGTCCGAACGGCGTGTCTTACGACACCACTTGTACAGAAGTTTTTCATGACTAAAATACTCAGGAAATGTCGGCAGCATTACTGAGCGGGAATTTTGCCACCGCTGTAAACTTGATATGGGTGTCACCGTGGTGCAATGGTATGCACACCCGCCTTGCACACAGAAGGTCGTGGCCCGGGGGCTCTACCAACACATGTATCTATGTGGACAGTTTTTCGAATTACAGATAGTTGGGTCAAATATAGAGAAAATGGGAAGGCACCGTTATATGGGGGCTATACCAAAACATGGACCTACGTTGACAATTTAAAAAGGGGGTGGCTATACAAAAACATGGACCTGTGTTGACAGTTTTTGGTGGAGATTTTGTGTGACCACTGGGAACCTCAAATGTCGACTTACAAATGGTTGACAGTTTTAGGTGGAGATGTTTTGTGATTACTAGGATCCTCAAATGTCAAATTACAGGTAGTTTGGTCAAAAATTGTAGCTAAAATCTTCAAAATACCGAAAATCAGGAGGTACCGTTATTTGGGGGCTATACCAAAACATGGACCTATGTTGACGGTGTTTAGTGGAGATATTTTGTGACGTGAAATTACAGGTAGTTTGGTCAAAAAATGTAGCTAAAATCGCCAAAATACCGAAAATCTGGAGGTACCGTTATATAGGGGCTATAGCAAAAAGTGGTCCGATATAGCCCATCTTTGAACTTGACCTGTCTATAGAAAAAATATAGCGCTCTAGCTAAATTTTTGCGAACGCTAGAGTGATTACAACAGACGGACATAGTTAGATCGTCTTAGAATTTTATACTGATCATGAATATATATACTTTATATGGTCGCAAAGTCTCCCCGATCCCGCCTGGGATGTTTGTGGAATAATTATTATTGTTATGGTCGCAAATGATTCGTTCGATATGTTACTATGATAAAGGGTATAAAAAACTGAAGTTTTGTAGTTGTTCGAACGAATCTGTATTCGAATCGTCTTAGTGAGACAGGCCATTAATATACCCTTCATACTATGGTGGAGGGTATAAAAAAATAAAAATAAAATGATTTCCTGTTTTATGAATGAATGACCGTTTGCCTATTAATAACTAAAATAACTTTTTTTCCATTTAAATATTGAAGAAGGTCACGCACAGACCACTTTCAATTGATATGATATATGGAATATACTTATGTAAGATATCAACTTTGTTCTTTTACTTTTTTAAAGTAAAAGTAGCAAAAGAAAGTACTGTCAAAATTGCTCTCAAGCAACAAGTTTTGTTCAAACGTAAAGGAACGGATAGATAGTAGATCTGGCAGCAATGTCTAAAAAATAAACATAGCTGCCTAAAAAAATTACAACAAACAAAATAAGTTTTGCTTTTTCTAATTTTTATTTCAATGGTTTAATTTTTTATCATTTATATTTATTTTACTTTATTTCTTTTATTTTGTTTTGACAGAGCGCGTTATTTTCTTTTGCCTTAATTGTCCACTTTTTACACCACGAAATTTGTGGAGTAGTAAAAGAGAAAGCCAATTTGGCAAGCTCTCTCTCAAATTTTGCTTTATGTTTTACTACTTTTTGGGGTTAAGCAACGCTTTCCGAGTTAAAAATGGTAAAACTTTAAAAAACTTTAACGTAAAGAAACAAAGCTATAAAATGATATACATATATGTTATAATGTGGCGATAAAATTGGTGAGAAACAAAAGTTTATGTCATTTTGGTTATGTCGTGTGGCTTTAAAGCTAGTTTTGAGTTATATGTATATGTGCCTAAAGTGACACCAACATTTTTTCACAGAAAGCTCATATATACGAGTAAAAACTTTAAAAGCGATTTACCTAATAATTAAGTTTTTATCTAATCTTAGGTAAAAAACTCATCAAAATATGATACAGGGATATGTCGTTCCTATTGCTAGATGTTACCGTAATGCACATGACCTCGTGGTGCTGAAATCTTTATGTTTCTGTTTACTTGTACTATTGCCTATTTTAGAGATGACATGTCTGCAGTCAAATCGAAAACCGAATATTTTTGTCATTGCTTTTCAAGCACAATAATTAAGATTTTTAATCAAGTAAAACTTTTCATAGTTTTCATCTACAGAAATATCTCATTGTCCATATTCAATAGGTGAAGGCTTTGTTTAGCTTGGTTAGTTGTTCGACACACAGAAAACATTGTCATACCGATAATTTTAATGTTGCTCCTAACTTTTTTTGTTTGAGATTGAGAGCTAACACACTCCTTGGCCCACTCCTTAGGTGTTGACAGAGGTTTTAAGCCATAACGACTCCTAACTTCTTGTTGTCTGCTTGTAGTATGTGTAGAAAAATTAAAACTTTTCCTGTGGATGAGAATGCATTTGCGAAATAATACAGACAAAGTTATATTCCTATTTTTGATGTTGTTGTTGCTGAATAAAATTCACTTTACACCACTTCAACACATGAGTCCACCAGATTCCTACTTCAGACCTAACTAATGTTGTAGAAGTGCCTAAAGCGTTTTGTTTTAAATTCACTTTTATTGCTTGCAATTGTTGTTACTTTTTTGTTTTTATTGATCTAGCAATTTATAAGGAAATTAAAAAAAAAAAATACATTCAATTTATATTTAACTTATTACACATTTTGAAACACATTTTGTGAACAAGACTCATGGGGTTTTGATGAATTCAATTAAATTGCTTTGCAAAGTCAACCGAAATGAAATGTGTTCCTGGATGTTATATAGGAACGAGTGAGTAGAATGTAAATATATGTATGCCCCACCAAAACTGGGATATTCTCATAACAATTCAAGTAAAAAATGTTACAACAACCTACTTTACATAATTGTAAATGTGAACTTTTATACTTCCATTAACAAACTTTGCTTTCGGAATATCCTTATAAGAAGCGGAGATGGAAAGAACACCACGTTCAATTTTTCTCCACATTAGTTGTTTGCCCATTCCAACCCTTGAATATTATCTGACCATCACCAATTAATAACACTTTCCTACTAAATTAGCTGTAATTTGGTACTTAGCGTTCCCAGTGGTCACAAAACATATCCAAAAAAAATCGTTGACCTGGGTTCACGTTTGGGTATAGCCCCCATATAGCGGTAACTTCCGATTTTCAGTATTTTGAGGATTTGAGCAAAATTTTCCGAAAATCAATTATTTTGCCAGCAATAATTAATAATTTAGTATCCTCTATGCCTAAAAGATGTGCTTGTGTCATCCAGAATAGAGTATACGCAACAAAACATTGATTTCAATAGTTTTTGTTGTACTTCAAATTGGGGGGTGCTTTAGTTTTGTCCGCTTATATTTGCGACCTAAAATGTCTTTTGAATTTTAACTTTTGTTTATTAAATTCTGAATTGCTTATTATTGTGTTTTCCAATAATAAAGATATAAATAAATAATATATAAAAAGAAAAATAAAAAATAAATTTATTACTTTGTTTTCTTAAAGAAATTATCATTTACAAAAAATGTACTTAGGGGGTGCTTTAGTTTTGGCCGATACTGTATGTATGGGTCTACGACCATTATTTCGATGCTTTACAAACTTTTTGGTCAAAACCAACTTATAATACCCACCCCACATAGAAGTGGAGTGTATAAAATGGAAAAGTGGCATGTACGCCAATCATCAATAGGCTTCTTATAACGGTAAGGTATAAATACAACATTTTGCAAAACATTATAAAAAACAAAATGGAAGGAAACTGAAAAAGAGGCAGGAGAGAAGTATACTGGCTTAATTCCAAGTGGGGGTGATAGTATTCGGTTAGTAGATTTTTCAAACCTCTTGGAATTTTACCCTTCTGACCTAATATCATTCATTTGGATTTTTTTACTACCCCGAGATCATCGGCTTGGTAAGTGGATTAAGGAGGTACCTTTCTATGGGGACCTAATCAAAAAATTAAAAATTGGCTCTTCTAAATTAGTGTCATCGCCTCCTTTTGGAATATTTCATCACACAGACAATATCGGATGGGAACGTGGACTTAGGAGGTACGTATATATGGAGGTATTATCATAAAAAAAGGGGATGCAAGATACCAAGGAACGGTCCTGACCAGCTTTTATATGGCAAAGCCCAGGATTTATCTTGGGCCCTCTTTCATCTCATGTGGACACTGACCCCCGTGGTGTCACCTGGGGAGCTGCCTTTAACACCCGTTAAAGGTAGTGAGCTAACATGTGCCGAGCGTTCACCCATAACGACGTTAAAAACTTGGGTTTGGGCGTCGGGTTAGTAACTCTCCCTAGAAAAAGCAGCCTACTATGAAAAAACAAAAGAAAAGAAAAATAATCCCCTCTAATGTTGACGACACCCGCAAACGTTTTAAGGACCATGATCTGCGAATCTGCAACTGGAATGTTCGCACACTTTATAGAGAAAGTGCAGTTTACGCGCTGGCAGATGTAGTTGAAAAGTACAAGGCCGATATAACTGCTGTCATGACACAAAGCATCAGTTTGGCAGCGGATTTGTAGTTGGTCGGAAGTTAAAATATCTGGTCTCCAGTTACAGTCCAGTGAATGACTAACAAAAAAATCGTAGTTAGCAGCACCATATTTAAGCATCTCGACATTCATAAGGGCACATGACTGTCTGAGGATCAAAAACAAGAAATAAAATTGATCACGTTGTGATAGATGGGAGAAATGTATCGAGCGTGTTGGATGTACTTTCGTTCCGAGGAGCCAACATAGGCTGGGACCACCACATTGTTACAGTAAAGCGTACAAGATTAAACGTAACAAATAAGGTACGAACAGACGCAAATCGGAAATTGGACATCGGTAGGCTGCAAACACAACAGATAGCCACAGCATATTCCACTCAACTGGCCCAATTGCTTAATCAAAGCACTCCACGCCCCGATAACATATCAGGACAATGGCAGAACATTGCCCACTCCATGCAAACAGCCGCAAAATCAGTACTTGTCGTGCTGCTATCGAAGAGAAAAATGCGGCATATAGGGCTACTTTACAATCAGTAGCAACGCGTAGCGCACGAGAGAGGTATCGTGAGAAAAAGATAGATTAGAAACGTCTTTTCTGCAGGGAAAATAGAGAAATGGAAAAGCGGGAGTGTAAAAAAATTGAGATGTACAGCAGCCAGAATTAAGTCCAAAAGATCTACCAAAGAGTAAAACAGCAAACTGATGGCTTTGGTACAGGTACATCTTCCTGTAGAGACCAGGAAGGTAATTTGGTAATTGATGCACATAGTGTGCACAGGATACTGAAAGAGCATTTTTCTAAACTGCTGGTATCCAATAGCAGCGAAGACGACAAAGATACCACAGATCTAATCCCAGAAGATGGTATTGACTGTATACCGCCCAGCCAAGATGACATTGTCATAGGGTTTACCGTTTTTAAGATATAGAAGTTAAAATTGGGACAATGCATTGACTGTATCGCCTCCTTGTAAAATAGTAATATGACTGTAATTTCCTAACTTTAACTTATATATCTCAAAAATGGTACAACCTAGGAAAAATTACGAAAGCCAATCTGGTATAGAATTTTCACGGCTACAAGACTTTCTCTAGTCCCATTTCGATACGACTCGCCGTTTTCAAGCAGATTCGCGAAAACCTAACGAAAAAGTTAAAAAGGTGATCTCAACTCCTATATCTCAAAAGTGGTGCAACCTAGGAAAAAATAATTATGAAAGCCAATCTTGTAGAGAATTTTTACAGCTACTACATTTTCCTTAACCCCAGTTCGATAGGACCATTATTTATTTAAAAATCTCTCCAGCAATTTTTCTCGTTTTTGTATTATTCTCATCAGGTGTTTTAGAATCCGCAAAAAATTCCCAGGTGTAAGCGATTTTTCATTTAAATACGATACGACTCGCTGTTTTCAAGCAGATTCGCGAAAACCTAACGAAAAAGTTAAAAAGGTGATCTCAACTCCTATATCTCAAAAGTGGTGCAACCTAGGAAAAAATAATTATGAAAGCCAATCTTGTAGAGAATTTTTACAGCTACTACATTTTCCTTAACCCCAGTTCGATAGGACCATTATTTATTTAAAAATCTCTCCAGCAATTTTTCTCGTTTTTGGATTATTCTCATCAGGTGTTTTAGAATCCGCAAAAAATTCCCAGGTGTAAGCGATTTTTCATTTAAAGTTAGTTAAGGAGCACTGTACGTGACGTTCTTTTATAAGGAGGCGATACAGTCTGTGCATTGCACAGTGTCCGATTTTCCAAAAAACCTGGCCAAAAATCGAAAAAAAATTATCAATTTACACTAAAAAGGGTCAGATATTGTTTATAGGATCCCAGTGCGTGTAGTTATGAAAAAATATGTACATTTCTTGTTTAATAAGTGGGTATAAAAGCAGGTCGAGTGACCCTATTTAGAATTTTTTTTCTTTTCAATATTTAAGTTGTTTATAAATCTATGATAATATGCAAAATAAACAACGGTTATTAAATATTTTCTTTTTGTAATTGTAATGAAAGGTATGTGAAACGTATTTAAGATGTTCAGTGTAGCCAATGAATTGTGCGTTCTTTAATAATTGATGTCCGTACTTGTTAATTTTTTCAAGATCAATCTTCACAATAAATTATGAAAATAGTGGTGAGTAAGATCGAGTTGGGCCTTGTAATTTATCATTTCATAAAAAAGGAAGGGTTTTTTTACCAATTTCATCGAAACATCCTGCACATATTTGCACCTTTTGTTTTTATGTGATATTTTGTCTTGCAGGTATGTACATATTTTCTTTCATTCAGAATGTCAGAATATAGTATAGGGTCACTTTCAGGGGTTTGGGTATAATTTGGAGATTTGGTATATTCTACGACCTATAGTAAAATTTTATGGCGAACAAATTTCTGGAATATTTTGGTCTGATCCGATCACATTTTATAGGAGATTTTAAAGATTTGTGGAAAAAGGGACCAAAAGGACCCCTTTTATGACTCGCAGTAATGTTACCAAAGACATTATTCACTTATAGTGAAATTTAGCAGAGAACATTTTTGTCTTTGACGGCATTCTTCTAAAATGATGCTTTGTATGACAATTTTGCCAAAACTCACATGAAGTACGCCCTTAACCCTAAAATGTGTTCATAATTTTGCATATTTCTGGAATTTAGGTAAGGTATAGAGTTTTTGTGTATTCTAGGACCCATAGTAAACATTGATGGCGAACAAATTTTTAGAATAGTTGGATCCGATAAAATCACATTTTATAGGAGGAGGAACCTAAAAGACCCCTTAAATGACCGCCTGAGGGTTAAATAATATCAAAAATGTAATCAGCGGCCGGAAAAACATAAGAACCAAAGGTTAGGTCAAAATCTATTCATTTTTAGAGTTTTGGCCAGGTTTTCGGAAAATCGGACACTGTGCATTGTCCCAGTTTGAACTTCTATATCTTAAAAATGCTGAACCCTACGACAATGTTATCAAAGTCAATTTTGTAGAGAAATTTTAACTGCTACAACATTTTCTCTAGTCCCATTTCGATATGACTTGCGGTTTCCAAACCTAAAAGACCCCTAAAAATTTCAAGTTGAATCGCGATTTATTTTAAAAGCGCTCCGGTGATTTTTTGGTTTTTTAATTTTTCTTATCTATGAACATTGTAGTTTCAGAATCCGCAAAAACTTCCGAGGTGTAAGCACCTTCCATTTAAAATTGCTTCAAGAGCACCGTGCGGAGCGACACGCTAGTTGGCACCATCTGCAAGGAAGAATGCGTTCCGGACTATTGGAACCTGAGTATCCTGTGTCCCGTCCACAAGAAAGGAGATAAGACTGTTTGCTCTAACTATTGGGACATAAGTCTTCTCCCCTATTGCCTACAAGATAGTGTCAAGGATATTATACGAACGGCTAAAGCCTATGGTCAATGAAATAACTGGACCTACCAATGCGGCTTTAGACCTGGCAATTCCACCATTTACCATATATTTATACTACGGCAAATCCTGCAGAAGAACCAAGAGATCCAGATCGACACCGACCACTTTTTGGTCGATTATAAGGCAGCCATCGACAGGTCCCTACGCCCAAAGGTATTCCAAGCCATGCCTGAATTTCGTATTCCCGCAAAGCCCATTCGGTATTGTAAGATGGCTTTAACTGATACTAGGTCCCCATCGGGTCTGGCGGTAAACGGCGAAAAGACAATGTTGATGGTGTCGACGCGCAATGCGTTCATAGAGCTCTGCGAAGTATTATGTTTCTTAACGCCGTTATAATTAACAACTAAGAAGCTACGTGTTTCAAAACATCAAAAATACGAATTTTCAACGCAGGTAAAAAGCAAACATGTATAATTTTTATTTCTTTACATTTAATTGCATTTTCGAGGAACAGTATATGAGTGTGCAAATATTTTGACGAAGTTTAAACAACACAAAACAAATGACGATATGGAAGTCAACCCAGTTTGAAAAAACAAAGCCACATATCGTCAAACAAAAGCAACGCTTTACAAAACACTGATACTATTCGTACTTATGTATGGTTCCGAAGCCTGGGTGCTTGCGCAAGCAGACAAGGCAGTGCTTGGTGTATTTGAGAGAAAAATTTTTCGGATGACCGTGAATATGGACGTCGTATGAACCACGAGCTGTATGTGCTAACCAACGAAATCAGTATAGATAAACGTATAGAGATGCAACGAATGCGTTGGCTAGGCCATGTCATAAGAATGGGTATAAAGATAGGCCACATGGCAGTGCACGCAGAATTGACAGGCCAAGGCTTCGATGGAAAAAACAAGTGGATGACGAGGTGAAAAGACGAGGTATTCCCGAAGGAGAAGCATCAAACAGAGAGAATTGGAGATCTTTTCTTAGTTCGGCTTTTGGAACAAATCTTCAGTAAGTAAGTATAGGAAATTAACCTGGGAGTCGACACCGTGAAAAACATTTGCCTGTAGTCCGAGTCGAGGGAAAAATGGCTCGACTCCGCATCTTTGACAAACATAAATTTCAAACAAGGATGGAGTTCCTATCAATGGATGCAGTCTAATCCCATTTCATGTGGGAATGACAGGATATTACTTGTGTATGTATTTTAAATAACCAAAATATTCCAAAATTTGATTAGCATTTGCAAGGAGTTTAGACACTTCTGTTGTCCGGTCATCATGTCAAATTGACATTACCTAGCATTCAATATAATATGAATGTATGAATGTTATCTTAATAAAAATTATTTGTTCTGCTGCTAAGTCTGTAGCTGTGTACTTGATTTGTTTGTTTTATGTAGTTTACTCAGAGTTCGTATTGTCTCTTTCCTTTAGTGAAATTACCTTTGTGTTGAAGAGGAAGAATAAGAACTAATTTGAATTTTCATTTGCAGTGATTATTTAATATTTGCTATTTGTATTATGTTTGTTTCTTCTTTTCTTCATTTTTATACCCTCCACCATACGATTGGGGTATATTAAGTTTGTCTTTCCGTTTGTAACTACTCGAAATAATCATTGTAGACCCCACAAACTATATATATTCTTGATCAGCGTGCAATTCTACATGGAAATCAATCTAGCGTCCGAACGGATTGAAGTAGGGTGGATGAAATTTGGGTAGAATTTGTTATATGTACGTAGGACTTTTGGTATTGAAAGCGGGCTATGTACATAGGTCCACGTTTTCGTATAGCCCCCATACAAAGTGACGCGTCGTCGTTTTAAGGAATTTGTCACATTTTACCACCGAATTGGTTGTAATTTGGTATTTTGTGTCTTCAGAAGTTAAAAAACATTTCTACCATAGTTTGTTTATATAGGTCCACGTTTTGATATAGCCCCCATATAACGCCCCATATATAGTAAGCGTCACTTTAAGGTATTTTGAATGTATTAGTCTCATTTGACCACAGAATCGGTTCTAACTTTGTATTTTGTGTTTCCAGAGGCTAAGAAACATTTCTACCATAAAATGTTTATATAGGTCAACGTTTTGAAATGGCTAAAATTTGGTATTTTGTCTTTATTGGGGGTATAAAACTTCCCTCCAGAAATTTGTAGGTATAGGTCCTCGTCTTCATATAGCCACCATAGAACGTTTCCTCCCGATTTTCGGTATTTTGAAGGTTGTGACCACATTAATCCACCGAAATGGCTGGAATTTGGTCTTCATTTGGGGTACTAAACGTTCCGTATGAAATTTGTTGGTATAGGTCCTACACTTTTATATAGCCCCCAAAGAGCGTACCTCCTGATTTTCGGTTTTTTGAAGGTTGTGGCCTCAATATTCCTCACAAATGGGTGATATTTGTTATTTTGTCTCCGTTGGGGGTATAAAACTTTCCCGCAGAAACTTGTCGGTACAGGTCCACGCCTTAGTATAGCTCCCATTGAACGGTAATTCCCTATTTTCGGTGTTTTGAAGGTTGTGGCCTCAATATTCCGCCGAAATGGCTGAAATTTGGTATTTAGTCTTTGTTGGGAGTACACAACTTTCCAGCGGATATTTGTCGGTATAGGTCCACGTCTTCATATAGCCCCCATAGAACGGTACCTCCTCATTTTCGGTATTTCGAAGGTTGTGACCTCAATATCCTATCGAAATGACTGAAATGTGGTAGTAAGTCTTCGTTAAGGGTATACAACTTTCCACCTGAAATTTGTCGGTATAAGTCCACGCCCTCATGTAGCCGCCATAGGACGATATCTCCCAATTTTCCGTATTTTTGAAGGATTTAGCTACATTATCCTACGAAAATGGCTGAAATTTTATATTTCGTCCTCCTTTGGAATGCAAAACTTTCTCCCAGAAATTAATCGGTATCGGTCCACGTATTAATGTGCCCCCAATAGAACTGTATATCCGAATTTTCGGTAATGGCTGCAAATTGGTACTTAGTCTTCGTTGAGGGTATAAAATGTTCCACCTGAAATTTTTCAGTATAGGTCCATGTATTCATATAACCCCCATAGAACGGTACCACCCGATTTTCGGTATTTTGAAGATTGCTGCCCAATATCCCATCGAAATGACTGACATTTGGTACTTAGTCTTCGCTCCCCACCGAAATAGCTGATATTTAGTATTAAGTTTTTGATAGGGGTGTGAAACATTCCATCCGAAATGTGCCGGTATAGGTCGACATCCTCAAATAACCCACATAGGACCGTACCACCCGATTTAAGGTATTTTGAAAGTTGTAGCCTAAATATACCACCGATATGACTGAAATTTAGTATTTAAACTGCCATAGATGGTCTATCGGAAATTATGACGTATATGACATACATTTCTGACGTATATTACATACGTCAGAAACGTCGTAAACCTTCCCAAAACAAATGGTTTTTTACAGCATAAACAATAGAATTGTATAACCTAAAAATCGTTGTATTTCATAACAACAATACTCATTTTATAATTTCTTTTGTGATTCCGTTCATAAAAAAGGAACAAATGTAAAAAGAGGTCATTGAAAAAAATATACATTTTATGTATATTTTTATATTATATGGACATTATTGTTTGTTTATTATTTCAGCAGCAAATACTTTGAATCACACATAGTGTTCAGAATGTATTGTAGATGGCGTGCTAAGTGCCTAATCCAATTTGTTCGTTCAATCATTTCAGTTATTTTATAAAATAAAATATTAAAAAAATGTCTTTAAATTTCCAAAAAAGGTACGTTTACTCTTCAGAAACAAAGACAGGCTTTTCGAATTAGAATTAATTGAAAAATATGGTGGCAACATAATTTTTTTGAGGTTTATGACGTTTACTACTTTTTATACGTTTTCTACGGGTATATGACGTTTTCGACGTTTACAACTTTCTGACCGTCGAAAACCTAAAAAATCATCATACAGACCATCTCTGTAAACTGCCATGAGTATATAAAATATTGTAGAAGAGAATAATCGGTATAAGCCCTTCTCTTCAAATAATCCCTATAGAATCGTACTTCCCGATCTTCGGTATTTTGAGGTTGTGTCATCAATATCCCATCGAAACCGATGAAATTTAATATTTAGTCTACGTTGGTGGTTTAAAACTTTCCACCTGAAAATTTCCAGTATTGTTCCATGTTTTTATATAGCCTCCCTCATAATTGACGGTATTTTGAAAGTTTTAGGAACATTATTCAACGGGAATAACTGAAATTTGGTATTTAGTCTTTGCTGGAGTTACGAAAATTCCCTCCAGAAATGTTATCGGTACAGGTCAACGTTTTATACAGCCTCCACAGAACGGTGCTCCCGATGTTGTTAACTATCCAAATCCAGAATATCCAATTTTATGTTTTTCGTCAATTCGGAAAATTGTAAATATTGTTCCATATTTTGGAAAGAACAAAAATGTCGCCCCATATGAGCTGTTTTGAGGGGAGTATTATTAGTTGAGATCTATGTACTATTCCTGTAATAAAACGAAACTAAACTAATTTTTCGTACTCACTTCAACACAGTTCGTGGTAGAGGGTATAAAAAAGTCGGACCGGCCGAACTTAACGCTTTTCGTACTTGTTTTGTTTGTGTTTGTCTTAGTATTCTTTATGTAAATTTTATTATTTGAAGTGATTCACTTCACAAGTAAGTATCCTTTTGTGAATTTTTAAACAGCTCAAAGTGTTGTAGGTTTGTTTATTACTGTGTAATTTGTTGTTAAGATTTATTCTAATGTTAACATAATTAAGATTAGGATGGTTAATTATGGGCCAAATTATGGGAAATAATGAGGCATGGGTTTATTACCTGCGACACAAAACGTTGTTTTATTGTTTACAACAAATACATTACTGAATGATTATAGACTTCGATAAGAATTATTTACGGACATTAAATAAAATATACAAGTTAAACAATTATATGGAACTTCAAAGAGGCTCTAGGGAATATTGTCCATAAAATTCCTTAATTTAGGTTAGCTTAAATGTTGAAATATTTATATTTGGATTAAATTCTACCAAAGTGTGAAACATCAAAGTAATGCAAGGTAATCTGGTAACGTACTGTTATGAAATTCGATTTAATTTAATCCCATTGTTCATGCAAAGGCCGTTACTTTCAAGTTATACCTGTAACGTTTCACTACTTGTACCTCACATGAACGTCTTTCTCGCATTCTCCTTTGTAGTAGTTTGTTTACGTTTTGTTTCTTCATTCCCTTTTTGTTGCTGGCTGGTAAAACCAGTATTTTTGCAAACCGAATTGAAATTGTCTTTGCAAATATCATTGTCAAACAAACTATTGGAGAGAGCAAAACGTTTGAAAAAAAGAAACCCTTTAATCACTCAAAAAGAACTGTGTTTTTAAATTCAAAAAAGTGTTTCATAAAACCACATTGAACTATCGTTGTTTTGAAGTATTAATTAAATCTTAAATAAAACCGTTAAAACCTCTTTCTTTGGAAAAATTTTATCCCAAATTATGGAGAAATTGAAAAAATTGGCATTCCCCGTTGATTGAACTTTTCTCAAACGTGTAAAATAGAAGTTCATGGTTTCTGTCACTCGTCGGAGTCAGTATATGCAGCTGCGTTTTATTTGCGAGTTGAGGTTGATGGCTCTATTTGCTAAAATTTACTTTGTGCTAAATCAAAAGTGGGCCTTTGAAGAAAATTTCGTTGCCGTTTGGAACTAAGTGGTGCTCTTCTTTTAGCAGAGTTAATAGATTCGGTTTTACCCCAATTGGACATATCTAAGGCTTGTTTGTTCGCTTGGTAGGACTCAACGATCGTCTTGTCATGGCTCAAAAAGCCATCTTGCTCATGGACAAGTTTGTTGCGAACAAGAAAAAGTTGGTAATGACTGGCGACATGTGCCAACAGACCATAACCCGGCAGACCTAGCAACCCGAGGGCAAACTCCTTAAGAATTAAAGGATTGTGAGCTTTGGTGGCACAGACCAAGCTGGCTTCAACTAAGCGAACATGATTACTGTACCAGAGGACCGGTACAGTAATACCGGAAACAACTCTTGAATCGAAACCTACTAAAGTTTACCTTGTTCTGTCTACCCTGGAAAAATATGTTCTAAAGAGGTTCTCACGGCTCTCAACCGCTATCCACGTTATTGCTTATGCCTTTCGTTTTTTCAGCATGACCCATCCAGACAAGAAGAAGTGTGTCCCTTTTGTAAGTGTTGGTCTTTCTCAAGAAGTGATATTTTTTGCTCGGTACCGCTTGATGTCTCTATCTCAGAAAATATACTTTCCGATTATAATCTAGTAGTCTGCTCTTGTCGCTAAATCCTTTTTTGGATAAGCATAACCTAATTCGCGCTAACGGGCGCTTTACTTATATCCTTGCTCTACCAAACAATGAACGATATCCCATTATTCTGGCGTATCGAAGCAAATTTGCCGCATTTTGCGTTGATGATGCTCACAATAGATTCCTATCATGGAGGTATTCAGCTTACTGCTGCCACAACTCGATTGGAGTGCTGGATTATTAAGGGGGGAAATCTGGTTAAGACTTATTATCGACAGTGTACAATGTGTGTTCTTGCTCAAAAGAGCCGGCAAACCCAGTTGATGGACACTCTTCCTCCAGAGAGGAAGACCTTCAGGAGGCAATGACAGAAACTTTGTGGGAGCAGACCGGAAAAGCCGTTCTAATTTTATGAAAACTATCTCAGATCTGAAGGACGAAGCCATTACTCGCTACGGATTTCAGAAGTTACAATGGCATTTCATACCAGCTTCAGCGCATTACAAGGGGCTGGGCTTTGGGAGACGCGTGTGAAACCCTGCAAAACCTAATATATATATATATATATATATATATATATATATATATATATATATATATATATATATATATATATATATATATATATATATATATATATATATATATATATATATATATATATATATATATATATATATATATATATATATATATATAATTGTTCCACAAACATCCCAGATGGGACAAGGGAGACTTCTCTCATATCAATGAGTGCACGCCGATTCATATTAGCTCAATGATATGGGACCTACTTTTTATTGCCGAGTCCGAACGGCGTGTCTTACGACACCACTTGTAGAGAAGTTTTTCATGGCTTAAATACTCAGGAAATGTCGCCAGCATTACTGAGGGGGAATTTTGCCACCGTTGAAAATTTGATGTTGCTTGGCCTGGGATTCGAACCGCAGACCTTCTGAGTGCAAGGCGGACGTGCTAACCATTGCACCACGGTGGCAAAACCTAATAGTCCGGTCAAAATAGACATGCGTACAAGGGGGAAATAGCAAAAATTCCCACATAGCTGAATTTTGGTGGAGAGCTAGGGTTGGCCATTAGAAGCAACGTCCTAAAAGTCCCCATCGATCCCATGTGTGCAAAACAAGTTATTCGGGGTCAAAGGTCATTTTTGGAGGCATTATTCAGTTTTTTTAATTTTTCTCAAAAACGGTAAGACTTAGCAAAAGCCGGCTAAAGTAAAAGTTGTAGATTCAATAATTGTCTACAAGAGTGGTCTTTATGATTCTTAAAAACGACTTACCATTTTCGAGATATCGCGATCTAAAGGTCAAATAAAAAATTAGCCGCGTAACTATGTGTTAGATACTTCCGTAAGCTTTCAAACGATATCCACTTTGCAGTAATCGGTTCAGTAGAACCGGGTCTAACCCGGTTTTTAAATTTGGCCTTTCTGGTCGAATAACCGGCGAACCGGATCCGCAACCGTTGAAAATTATACATTTCCGTAATCAGCGCAACAATCCCTACCTTCGGACAAAACTTGAAAAAAATCGGAGAGTTTTCGTTGGAGTCGCTCCCGTTGGGCTTTCGATTATACATGTGGGTTAAATGGGCTATTTTTTCATAAAATGACTCTAACATTGAATAACTCTACTAAACACGCTCCGATTTTGTTGGATTTTTTTTTTTGAAGATAGCTTTAATTTCGCTCTTCAAGAAAATTTATATTTTTTGGGGGACAGACCCGATTACTTTGCTTATTTGAGCCGGTTCGTCTGAATATGTGCATATTTCCCTTATAAGTGCATAAAAATCATGTGTTTTTTAGAACAGCTATATCTCAAGAATGGTTCCTTCTAGGAAAAAAATTATAAAGGTCAAACTTGTAGATAATTTTTCTGTTTACAATATTTATTCTAGTCACTTTTTGATTAGATCAACCGTTTTCAAAAAATAGATCCGAAAACCTAAAAACCCATAAAATTTGACCTTTGACCCCGAATAATTTTTTTTGCACACATGGGATCGATGGGGACTTTTAGGACATTGCTTCTAATGGCAAACCCTAGCTCTCCACCAAAATTCAGCTCTGTGGGAATTTTTGCTATTTCAATGTCTATTTTGACCGGACTATAACTAAAGAAAATGTCTGGACAGATCGGACATACCTTTGAGGAATTTGCGACTACCCTGGCAGTCATAGTGGCATGCTTAAACTATACGCCCCTTACTCCATTGTCCAATAACATAGACGATTTGAGTGCCCTGACCTCAGGACACTTCCTCATTAGCGGGCTCAAGCTTTCTCCAGCTGAGCCAGAGGACTATAGGACTAAAACGACTCTTCGGAACCGCTGGAGTCGATTGAGGGCTATTACACCACAATTTTATTAACGTTGAAAATCTGAATATGTCAGAGAATTACACAGGCGCACCAAATGGAAGAATGCTCAGGAGTATGTCCAGCTGAATGAAGTAGTCGTCATCCACACTGATTCACTTGCTCCAAATGAATGGCGTCTTGGGCGAGTCGTAAACTTGCACAAAGGGCAGGACGGTCGCGTTCGAGTGGTAAAATTAAAAACCACAGGTTCCACACAATTTCGCGCCCAGTCAACAAATTGGTTCTCCTCCCACGCAAAGAATAAAACTTGCCTTGCAAACTAGCCAATGATGTCCTCCTCCATGACTTAGACATGGGAAATTTTGCTCTATTTCGTATTTGCTCTCATTCCTATTTGCTCTTTATTACAGATGAACTACAACAACAAATGTAACTGCAGAATGTGCAAAACCCGGCACTCCCTTCGCCACTGTAGAGTATTTCTGCAGATGTCTCCCGAAAAGAAACGAACATTTATTCGTCAATCGATGTTCTGTTTGAATTGCTTGGGGATGGGCTATCTCATCATATTCTGCCCGGTTCCAGATGCCTGCCACACCTGCACTTAGCACACCATACTTTGATGCACCCGCTAGATTCGGTGCATAACTGCTGGCTAAGAATGACAACCGAAGTCCTCTTGTACAGCAAAGGTGTAATTGACCCGCCGTTGAAAGTTCGATTGCTCTTGGATCTTCGAGCTCTAGACAGCACGATCCACCTAGGAGATCCCTTGCCGAGAAAGGTCCTCAATTCTTACCACTTATCAAAGTGGTGATGACGTCCGCGACAAACAACGTGCGTACATACACAACCGTACTACGCCTAAGTTCGAGACGGCCTCGTACCTCGAGACGACCTCGTACCTTCACAAGTGCTCGACCTGCGTTGTATCCGCCGCACTTACCAAAAAAAAGCTGTAGCAGACACAAAATTCGAAAGAATATTCCGTATGCCCAAAATACGATTTTTGGTTGGACTTTCTTCGGCGAAGTTCCGTTGAAACGCTAAATAACTGGCTCATTAGTTTCATCTTACCCAAAGTCGATTGAGGGCTATTACACCAAAATTTTGTCAACGTTGAAAATCTGAATATTACACAGGCGCACCAAATGGAAGAATGCTCAGGATTATGTCCAGCTGAATGAAGTAGTCGTCATCCACAGTGATTCACTTGCTCCAAATGAATGGCGTTTTGGGCGAGTCGTAAACTTGCACAGATGGCAGGAAGGGCGCGTCCGAGTGGTAGAATTAAAAACCACAAGTGGTAAAAAATTTCGCCACGTCAACAAGTTGGTTCTCCTTCCACACAAAGAATAAAATTTGCCATGCAAACTAGCCAATGACTTAGACATGGGGAATTCTGCTCTATTTCGTATTTGCTCTCATTTCTATTTGCTCTCTATTACAGATGAACTACAACAACAACTTTAAAAGCCCAATGTGCGAAGCCCGGCACTTCCTTCGCCCCTCCGAGTATTTCTGCAGATGTCTCCCGAAAAGAAACGAGCATTTATTCGTCAATCGATGTTCTGCTTGAATTGCTTGAGGTTGGGACATCTCATCATATTCTGCCCGGTCGAGATGCCTGCTACACCTGCTACTGAGCACAACATACGTTGATGCACCCGCTAGATTCGCATGCATAACTACTGGCTAAGAATGACATTCGAAGTCCTATTGGACAGCAAAGGCGTAATTGACCCTCCGTTGAAAGTTCGAGTGCTCTTGGATCCTCGAGCTCTAGACAGCACGATCTACCTAGCAGATCCCGTGCCCGAGAAAGGCTCTCAATTCCTACCAGTTATAAAAGTGGTGATGACGTCTACGACAAAAAACGTGCGTACATACACAACCGTACTACGCTTAAGTTCGAGACGGCCTCGTACCGAACCTTCACACGCGCTCGACCTGCGTTGTATCCGCCGCATTTACCCAAAAAAAATAGCTGTAGCAGATATAAAATTCGAAACACAAGGCGTCAACAGCGCCATATTGGGCCAGGATGCATCCGATGTTGTCGTTAGTTAAAAAAATCACTGAATTACTTTATTATCATATGGGACATAGTCACATGGGGGGAAGATGTTCATGTGAGTTCAAGTTGTACCTGTAACGTTTCTCTATTTGCACCTCACATGAACGTCATTCTCCCATTCTCCTTTGTAATAGTTTGTTTACATTTTGTTTCTTCATTCCCTTTTTGTTGCCGGCTGGTAAAACCAGTATTTTGGCAAACCGAATTGAAATTGTCTTTGCAAATATCATTGTCAAACAAACTATTAGAGAGAGCAAAACGTTTGAAAAATAGCAAAACAAATATAGAAACGTAGTGATTGGAATTCTATACAGACACTGTTGTTGTAAATTTGATACGAATAAACTAAATGCTTAATTCTTATTTGTAAAAAAGCTGGCTTACTTTACAAATAAGAAGTAAACACACATTACAACAAAACTGCCAAAGTGAATCTAAATACTTAATATAAAATTTTTATTAAAAATTTACGTTACAATTCAAATTCTTAAATAAAGTGAAATTCGTCCAAATTGGGTTAAATCTACCAGTTACGTAACAATATATGTACATATCCTAGGTCACGATGAGTTAAATACAACAATAACACGACTGAATGATAATAAGGCAGCAAGAGTTGATGGTGGAGGAACGCGTACCCGATGATTGGAACGTGATTATCCTTTGTCCCGTCCACAAGAAAGGAGATAAGACTTTGTGCTTTTTACAGCGGCAAAAGTGTAATCTCTATTGCCTATAAGATAGTGTTCGGTCAAAGGAATAATTGGGACATATCAATCCGGTTGTAGTCCTGCCCAATCTACCATTTACCATATATTTAACTTACGGAAAATATCGATGAGGTTCTGATCGACACTTCCAATATTTTTGTCGGTTATAAAACAGCATTCGAGAGTCCTATTCGTCCAAAAGTATTCCGATCAATACCAATATTAGTTTTCCCCAATGATCAGTTTTACAAATCTGCCTCAAGATTTATATCCATGTATCACGAACCTATACTTCTATATCCTATATTTGGTTTATACAATAATATTATAACTTAGCTGAGCGACAGTCTATATGGTTTTCGCCGCATCTAATGGAAATGACTTGGAAACATCAGCACTAGAACTGAACTAACTCAAGCAATGAATCAAAATTTATCCTTAACATTTAACAGCTATGGTGAGTTTGCGCGAAAAACACACTTCCCAAATGCCGGCACAATATTCATAAATGATTAATAATGTCTTCAGTATGTGAAACAAGCACACATTTACACTCAACATCTGCCTCAGGCAACACCACACGAGGGAATACCATGGGCAACAGCAACAACAGATGTAGCCGCAGTATAATTAACTTAAGGCATGACACATTTCTTGATTGAAAACGTTTGCATCCTGGTGTTGTGCAAATTTTTCATTGACTAAAATATGAGTATAAATATAACCAAGTAAAAATGGCGTCAAGGCTTATTTGTAGGAGTAGTAGGTTATGTTAATTCATTAATAATACTTTATTTTAAACAATGTTTAATATAATATGTTTAATATAAATTAAAGTTATTTAAGTCTGAAACACTTCAACATCCATTTCAGTAGAAAAAGTTTGAAAACCCCTTCAAAATAACTTACATCGGCGCTATTGTTATACGATGTTCCTACCAAAACGTAGACCTATATTTTCAATTTTCCGAATTGAACTTTTGTACTTTGTGAGACCCGCAATACAAAATTACAATAATTTCAAATTTAAAACATTCTGCAAAACGTATTGCAATATGGAATATGGGCTATATCGGTCCACTCCTTGTACCTCCCACACAAAATTCGAAAAAAGTGAAGTTTAAGAGCACCTCTCGCATCGTTTTGATGAATTTTTTCAGTAGTTTGTTCTAGCGGCCTCATTACAACGATACAATCCTTTTTCTTTCAAACTTAGTTTAACGTAATTTAATATTTCGAGACCAGGTTGAAGAAGATATGCCAAGGCATGGCATGGTGCGTTTAGAAATCTATTCTTAGTTCGGCTTATGGAACAAGACGTTCTGTTTAGTGTAAAAGCCATCTAAGTAAGTAAGTAATATGTCAATGATTTGGTGTAGCCCCACATTACGATACATACAGATTTTAAAGCAAACTCGTAATACAAAAATCAATATATTTTATCAATATGTTTTATATACGGCTGAGGGTATATCTCCGTCAGCACAGCTGACTGATACTTTCTTACTTGTTTATTTGGTAAATGGATTAGTAATTATTGTACCAGCCGGACTATAACCGAACTAAATTGATTATCAAATACCTACGGCTGGACAATAATATGACTGGGCATCCGAGCCATATAATCTACCAAAAATTAAAGAAAGATTAAAGAAAATGTCAGAAGATGATTATTTTATTACGAAAAAGGATTTGAATTTGAATAGTCCGGTCAAAATAGACATTGAAATAGAAAAAATTCCCACAGGGCTGAATTTTGGTAGAGAGCTAGGGTTTGCCATTAGAAGCAACGTCCTAAAAATCCCCATCGATCCCATGTGTGCAAAAAAAGTTATTCGGGATCAAAGGTCAAATTTTAATGCTTTTTAGGTTTTCGGATTTATTTTTTGAAAACGGTTGATCTAATCATATAATGACTAAAGTAAATATTGTAGACAGAAAAATTATTTACAAGTTTGATCTTTATAATTTTTCCCTAGAGGGAACCATTCTTGAGATATTGCTGTTCTAAAAAACACATGATTTGTATGCACTTATAAGGGAAATATGCACATATTCATACGAACCTGCTAAATAAGCGAAGTAACCGGGTCTGTCCCCCCAAAAAATATATTTTCTTGAAGAGCGAAATTATAGCTATATTTTGAACAAATTCCAACAAAATCGGTGCGCGTTTAGTAGAGTGATTCAATGTTATAGTCATTTTATGCAAACACAGCCCATTTAACCCACATGTGTAATTGTAAGCAAAACGGGAACGACCCCAACGAAAACTCTCCGATTTTTTTCAAGTTTTGTCAGAAGGTAGGGTTTGTTGCGCTGATTACGGAAATGTATAATTTTCAACGGTTGCGGATCCGGTTCGCCAGTTATTCGACCCGAAAGGCCAAATTTAAAAACCGGGTTAGATCCGGTTCTACTGAACCGATTACTGCAAAGTGGATATTGTTTGAAAGCTTATGAAAGTATCTAACACATAGTGTCATTACTTTAAACGGTTCGCCCCGTAATGTACTTACGCGGCTAATTTTTTATTTGACCTTTAGATCGCGATATCTCGAAAATGGTAAGTCTTTTTTAAAAATCAAAAAAGGCCACTCTTGTAGACAATTATTAAATCTACAACTTATATTTTAGCCGGCTTTTGCTAAGTCTTACCGTTTTTGAGAAAAAATTAAAAAAACTGAATAATGCCTCCAAAAATGACCTTTGACCCCGAATAACTTGTTTTGCACACATGGGATCGATGGGGACTTTTAGGACGTTGCTTCTAATGGCCAACCCTAGCTCTCCACCAAAATTCAGATTTGTGGGAATTTTTGCTATTTCCCCCTTATATGCATGTCTATTTTGACCGGACTAAAACCTATCGCTGGCACAAAAAACTTCATTCAGTAATACCCACTACTGCTGGTACAATAATTGATGAACCATTTTCAAAATGGAAAAAATCAATCAGTTTTTAAGATGCTCAAAAAATCTGAAAATATACTGAAATATTTTGCTGACGAACAACATCACAACAGCTAAAAATAAAGGAAGTCCAAGACCATTTTTGAAAAAGTTTTCGATTTTACTCAGGAATCCCCATATGTATGACACACGTTTTGATAGTAACGAAATATATGGTAGCCATTAGTCTGAGGGTATTAAAAATATCTGCTGGACAAACAGCAGTTTGAAATATGAACACTTTGCTGCAGTAATGTAAATTTATATAGCAATTTTATTTTGTACTAGCAAAGTGCCCGCTACTTCGTATGCGTTAAATGTACAAAACAAATAAATAATATATAATATAGAATGGTGAACATGGAAACATTTTGTGTACTAATACGTACCACTTTAGTCCGATTTTCGTCACGCCTACACATCAAGATAAATCCACATTTTTTGAGATATTTTAATTGAGGTTCTCAGCGCAAATATGGCCTAACCCAACAACCGCCATCCTCACTTGCAGCTCTATCTCTTCCCCCAAAAACCAATTATAGAACTATTTAGTACTTTCATGTAAATACATAAATACGAACCTCCTCCTATTATTTCAAAATTCCCTTTACACAATAACAAATTGTACCAAAACCTGTGCCATTTAGAACTTTTCGTATATTTATGGTTTATATTTCTTAAATCTCACGTTATAAGCAAATGATAACAGTAATCATAATTCCAAATCTCACGAATCCAGATCTATCCGTTCATCCAATACAAAATTGTACCATACATGGAACCATTTCGTACCTCTTCTTCTTCTTTATTTGCTAATTCGTTTTCCGAATGTTAGCGACCAATATAATACAAAAAATTTTTTTTCTTATTTTTTTTTAAGTCGCTCAAATCCAAATTGTACCAAATTTAGTACTTTTCGTACTCATAAGTACGAATTTCCAAAACTACTTCCATATCTCAATCCCACACTCCAACAGTAATCTTAATTCCAAATTTCTTGATTCCAGCTCTATCCGTTCGCTCAAATCCAAATTGTACCAAATTTAGTACTATTTAGTACTTTTCCTACCCATAACTAAAAATTTCCAAAACTTTATCAATCCTACAATTCAACAGGTATTAATTCCAAACCGTACCCATAAATAAAAATTTTCAAAACTACCTCAGTGCTATGTTCAAACAATAAGCTTAATTCCGAATTTCAGGATTCCGATATATCCGATCACTCAAATCCAAATTTGGTACCATTTAGTACTATTCGTATCCAAAGTACGAATTTCTAAACCTATCTCTATCAACACTCCAACATCAATTTTAATTCCGAATTTCACGATTCCAAATGTGTCCTTTCACTGATATCCAAATTGTATCAAATTTAGTACTTTTCCTACACATAACTACAAATTTCCAAAACTTTTTCAATCCTACACTCCAACAGTACTCCTTATTCCAAATCTCGGGATTCCAGCTCCCCAAATGCAAACTGTACCAAATTTGGTACCATTTAGTACTTTCGTAACCATGAGTACGAATTTCTACAACTACCTCAATCTTACACGCCATCAGTAATCTTAATTCCAAATTTCTGGGTTTCAGCTGCATCCGATCACCGTAATCCAAATTGTACCAAATTTGATACCATTTAGTACTTTTCGTATCCAAAGTACGAATTTCCAAACCTACCTCTTTCAACACTCCTACAGTAATCGTAATTCCGAAATTCAGGATTCCAAATGTATCCGATCACATAAATTAAAATTTGGTACCATTTAGTACTTTTCGTATCCATAACTAAAAATATCAAAAACTTCATCAATCCTACACGCCAACAGTAATCCTTATTCCGAAAATCGGGATTCCACCTATATGCGTTCACCCAAATCAAAATTGTACCAGATTTGGTACCATTTAGTACTTTCGTACACATAAGTACAAATTTTCAAAACTACCTCAGTGCTATGTTCAAACAATAAGCTTAATTCCGAATTTCAGGATTCCAGATACATCCGATAACTCAAATCCAAATTTGGTACCATTTAGTACTTTCGTAACCATGAGTACGAATTTCTACAACTACCTCAATCTTACACGCCATCAGTAATCTTAATTCCAAATTTCTGGGTTTCAGCTGCATCCGATCACCGTAATCCAAATTGTACCAAATTTGATACCATTTAGTACTTTTCGTATCCAAAGTACGAATTTCCAAACCTACCTCTATAAACACACCAGCAGCAATTTTAATTCTGAATTTCACGATTCCAAATGTATCCTATCATTGAAATCTAAACTGTACCAAATTTAGTACTATTTAGTACTTTTCCTACCCATAACTAAAAATTTCCAAAACTTTATCAATCCTACACTCCAATAGTACTCCTTATTCCAAATCTCGGAATTTCAGCTATATCCGTTCACCCAAATCCAAATTGTACCAAATTTGGTACTATTTAGTACTATTCGTACCCACGAGTACGAATGTCCACAACTACCTCAATCCTACACGCCAACAGTAATCTTAATTCCAAATTTCAGAATTACAGCTGCATCCGGTCACCGTAATCCAAATTGTACCAAATTTAGTACCATTTAGTACCTTTTGTTCCCATAGGTCCGAATTTCCAAACCTACCTCTATCCAACTCTCCAAAAGTAATCTTAATTTCGAATTTCAGGATTCCAAATGTATCCGATCACCCAAATCCAAATTGTACCAAATGTGGTACCATTTAGTACTTTTCGTTGCCATAAGTACGAATTTCCAAAAGTATCCCAATCCCACACTCCAATAGTAATCATAATTCCAAATTTCACCATTCCAGCTCTATCCGATCACTTAAATTCATATTGTACCAAATTTGGTACCATTTAGTACTTTTCGTACCCAAAAGTACGAATTTCCAAAATACCTCTATCCTACACTCCGACAGTAATCCTAATTCTAAATTTCAGGATTCAAGTTCCATCCGTTCCCCCAAATCCAAATTGTACCTTATTTGGTACTATTTAGTACCTTTCGTACCCATATGTACTAATTTCGAAAACTACCTTCATATCTCAAACCTACGCTCCAACAGTAATAGTAATTCTAAATTTCAGAATTCCAACTTTATCGGTTCGCCCAAATTCAAATTGTACCAAATTTAGTACCATTTAGTACTATTCGTACAAATGAGTACACATTTTCAAAACCACCTCCTTATATCAACTTATCTTCTTAACCTTGATTTTCATTCCAAATTTCAAGATTTTAGCTCTATCATTTCACGTAATACCAAATAGTACTAAATTTAGTAACTTTTAGTACTTTTCGTAAACTTATAGTTCGAATTTCCAAAAAACCTTTGGTACACCTTTCTAACTCTCCATCAGTGACCTTCATTCCAAATTTCAAAGTTCTAGCTCTACCGGTTCGCCAAATACAAACGGTACCATATTTATTACCTTTTAGTACTTTTAGTACCCTTCCAGTTCGAATTTCAAAAAACCCAGCCTTATCTGACCCCTTCGGACCAAGAGTGATCCACACCCAAAATTTCAGGATTCTAGCTTCAGCCGTTTCGTCTGGGCGTTGATGAATCAATCAGTCAGTCAGTCAGTCAGTGAATCAGTCACTCTACTCTTTTATTAATATAGATTAAACTTTTACTCTTAGTAGTAAGAGACGAAATTTAAAAAAGTACTTACTCTTATATGTGACAATATATAAATTCTCTTTGACATCTCTATCTGTTGGTTGCCGGTCTGAAATATACAAACTTGTTTACATTAAAAGCCACTCAACAAATGTAAACAAACCGGAAAAAATTGACTAAGGTTAGGTCAGGAATTGTTATGCGCAAACTCGACTCGAAATAGGGAGTACGAACCAGAAAGTAGATTAAAAGAACAGGGACATTTTGAAAACCATGCCGAAGTGCAGGGGATAGTTGTAGTTCTTTTGTAGAATTTTGAATATCATAAACATATTAAAACTAAAACCATACTGTCTAACAATAAACCTAAATTACCATCTCCTTACCTGTGTCAGTGTATCACATGGTCTGCCCCGTACGACTATAGCTTTGCCAGGCTTGAGTTGGAAAAGCGAATATGTCAGCTTTGGTTGGACACATTACAATAAAAGTGATTAATATTAACGAAGGCATTCTGATCTTTAAATCGATCCCAAATGCGTTATTAAAAGTGGTCAAATACTAGAGATATAGAAATAGACGATCAAGTATCACAATTATCAATTGTGTAATTTTAGTTTCTTGGTAGATCCGTTTCTGACGGAGATATTCTAATGGGAGAACCTGACAATGAAAGTAGATTGTCTGGGCTTCAAATCAATAGCAAATGTGTTGACGTTGATGGTCAAATATCAGAGTTATAGGGCTATACCATGTATGGGCCGATATTGTCCATCACCGAACTTGGTCTGCTTAGACAAAAATACACTCGGGTGCCAAGATATAGCGTTCTAGCTCAATCAGTGTTAAAGCTAGAGTGAATACCACTCGTCTCGGATCTATTTGCATTTTCTTCATCAGGATGTCCTTGCGCCCCCTTTTACGAAGGTACAATTTCTTTCTGGGGCAAGTCCATACTTCCTGAGAATACAGCCTAAAATCTCCAAGGAACGCAGACTAAAATGCCAAATCCATTTGTTCAAACTTTGCACATCGTATTATTTCATCCAGTCTTGCAATTTGGACTATATCGGTCCCGTCCTTCGGGAACCGCCCACACACAATTTGGGAAAAGTGCAGTTTGAGGACTCGTCTCAGATATATTCGTAAGTTTTCAGGTCCCTTTACAACAGTAATTTTTCCCGGAGTAAGTCCATACTTCCTGAGATAATGGCCCAAAGTTCCAAAACCCCTGCCGACGCATACTAAAAACTTTTTCAAACATTTCCTCCCAACTTACTTTAACGAAGATACTATTTCGAGTTCTCTATGAATCAGAAGCATACATACTAAAAATTGTTGGTATACATATATGTGTATGCCAATGAATTGGTATAGCCCCACATTACGGTACCTTCAGATTCGAAGTATTTTGAAGCAAACCCGTGATACAAAACCAATATATGGCATAATTATTGTGTTTGCTCATTTTTTGGTCAGAGGCTGAGGGTATATCTACGTCGACACAGCTGACTGTGGCGTTCTTACTTGTTTCGTTAAAAAAGTACTCAAAAGCGCAAGGAAGTTCTTCAAGGCGAATTGGCATTTGGAAAATTGAAACTTTTTTTAATTTTTTTGGATGCATCTATGAATCCAGGAAATGTATGCCGTTTTTTGGTTTATATATACTGTTTATATCATGCCTTCGTTTTGAGAATGGTAGTAACTAGACATGTAGCACCTTTTCAACAAGAGGGTAGTAACTCGAAATTTTGAAATATTCACTTTTTGTCACTATTCGTGTTTTCAGAGTCACTATTTGTGTATCAACAGTGTTTTGCCTCTACTGAACAATACAAAATGTTGATTTACTAAGAAAATGAATGCGTAAGAAAAAATACCAAATTTAAGTGTGTTTTGAAAATGTGTTTTTTGTTTTAAAGCAAAAGCAAAGGAAATTATATTTCCAAAACCAAAGTTTGGGTGTGTTTCGTGCGCACACATTTTTGAAATACATAAACAGGGGGTAAATACTAAACATACTGAAATTCGGGAGGTACCGTTCTATGAGGGTATATATGAAGACGTAGACCCGTACCGACAAATCATTTGAGGAAAGTTTTATACCACCAACAAAGTCTAAATACCAAATTTCAGTAATTTCCGTTGAATATTGAAGCCACAACCTTCAAAATACCGAAAATCGGGATGTGCCGTTCTATGTGGGCAGTTTGAAGGACTGGAACTATACCGGCAAATTTAGAGGGAAAAGTTGAATACCCCCAACGAAGACGAAATACCAAATTTAAGCCATTTCGGTGGGTTATTGTGGTCACAACCCTCAAAATACAGAAATCGGGAAATACCGTTCTATGCGGGCTATATGAAGGCTTGGACCTATACCGATAAATTTAGCGGGAAAAGTTGAATAACCCCAACGAAGACTAAATACCAAATTTCAGCCATTTCCGAGGAATATTGAGGGCACAACTTTCAAAATACCGAAAATCGGGACGTACCGCTCTATGGGCGCTATATGAAGGCGTGGACCTATACCGACAAGTTCATACATAAAGTTTTATACCCAATATATACATTTAACATTTCGCACCGTATCTCCAAAACCGTTAATTTTTTCTGTATAATTTCTTTTGGAAAAATATTCCCCGGAATGTAATACACAACTCTTCAGAACATGTCATTGTTGTAAAATGCCTCTATGCCGTTGTTTTCAGTACATTTTTCAACGACGATTTAATAAAAATGTCAATAATGTAGTGAAATCCGGAAGAATAAACTCATGGTGTGAATAAACTCATGGTGTGAACTGTGTTTGAAATACGTGTTGTAAAAGATATGATGCAAAATAGCGCTGAAACAACATGAAGTAAGCATTTTAGAGTTTCAGAATGTTCTGAAGAATTGTTGAGAATTTTATTTGGAAGATTTTTGCGAAATGTTACTTGGTTCAACTCAAAATAGTTTAGCCGATACTGACCAGAATTTCAGCAACTGTCTAAAGTTTTCTATATTTTATAGATTTTGATGCCCTAGATGGAGTTTTTCTTACGTGGTTCTACTAGTTTAGGGCTACAATATTGCTAAACACAGCAAGGCCAAATTCCTATTCATTTCTGAGATAAAGGCCTGATAAATGCAAAAAAGTGTAGATTTAGCCCGGTTTAGATGAGGTCATAAAATCCGAACTGGATCTGACAGGACAAAACCCTACCAAGGTTTTCGTAGTCTAAATATGTACTTTCAAAAAATGCATACTAGAAGTTGTTTGCATTTTCAGTGTTACATAGTGTTATTGTCGCAACAACCTTAAAAGTACGGAAAATCGGGATGTACCGTTCTATGGGGGCTACATTAAGGCGTGAACCTGTACGGACAAATTTCTGCGGGAAAGTTTTATACCTCCAACGGAGACTAAATACCATTAAAGCCACAATCATCAAAATTGTGAGCTGTATCTTGATTTCAACAGACCGTCGGACGGACAGTCGGGCGGACAAACGGACTTAGTTATTTCGACTTAGAATTTTACTCTGATCAAGCATAAATATACTTAATAGGGCGATGAATATGTCGATGTGCTACAAACGGAATGGCAAATTTAATTATACCCTCCATATTATGGTGGAGGGCATGGTAGAACAATAAAAGGTAACAGTATACCCAGCTGACTGGGCTGGGGTGTAATGTTAGTGTAAAATTACATAGGACATTTTATATATTTATTTCTATGTTCGATGTATATTAGTGATATATATTTTTAAAGAAAAAATATATTCATCAGAAAAAAATATTTCTTATAAAGACTTCCTCATATCAATGACATGTAACCTCCTGCAAGTCCAAACTACATACGTGCCGCATACTAAAACACCGCTTATAGAGGCGGTACAATATTTGTTAAAATGTGTGTTATTTTGTTATATTTGAAGAAAAATAAAGCCTTAATAAACATGTGCTTCTTTGATTTCAAAAACAAAAGTTGGAAACAGCTTCTCTTTTTAAATGGATTTCCAGCGACCTCAAACCTTTTTGTAATAAATCTACTTCTTGCGAGAGATTTTGCATTTAGTGGATTGATATGGAAATATTCTAATTGAAAATCTAACGAGTTTTCATTCATGTTTTCCAAAATATTCAATCAAATGTGAAAAAATATTATTTTTTTTAAATTCCAATAATTTATAGACATTTCCTTATTTTTGTTTACATTTACCGATGACAATAACATTACAAACAAAAACAAATTTCTATGTGGTTGTTGTTGAGTTGTATTTGTTGTAGTATTTAGTTTACCTTGTTTCTTCTACCATGGGTGGAGGGTATAATAATATTCTTTTCGTATATTTTTTATACCCTCGTCGGTTTCCCAATAAAACGAAATGTTTTCTTTTCCTTTGTATACATTTACCAAGTTTTACTTTTGCGGCTGCGATGTAGGATCGTCAACAGTTTAGTGTGAAAAAAACTGTATAACGCCTTAAATTTGCACAAAGTGCACACACTTTTTCTGCGCATCCGATTTCACTGTAAACCATGGAAAAATACATGGATCTAAACCTATTTCAATTAAATCCATCAAGAACCGTGGATGTAGCATCACACATTATTTTTGGGATAAATCGGATACTACTCCCATGCCACTAAAATTTGTAAAGTGACCGATGTAATCCATATTTTGCACATCCTAATATATCTACCAGATATAGGTCAGGTTAATATATAGACTATATTTGTCTACTCCTTCTGGTACCTCTCACACAAAATTTCGGATACGTTCACTTTAAGGCCTGCTCTCGAATCTCTTTGATTTTTGTTGAAGCGATTTGATTTTTGTTGAAGCGAGATAGATTACGACGGTTAAAGTTGTTTCAGAGGCAAGTCCATATTTCTTGGGAAAACAGCCCATATTTCTTGGGAAAACTGCCCGATTTGGTCTAACATTTGGTCTTCGTTATATTATACCCAAACTTAGTTTCATGGGCCATACCGGTCCACAACTTCCGTACTTCTCCCAATATTTAAAATCCTAAGACGATATGACTTGAATGGCGCAACCAATTTCTTCTAATATCCTAATGTTTTTTTCAAAATTTGGTTTAACTTCTAAATGGCCCATATCGGTCCTCCCTAAGGGTACCTGCCCCAACAAAAGTTCAACATTTGAGTCTTAGTGCAGTTATTTCCTAATCAACATTTTTGTCGGCAAGTTGAAATGTCCAAAAAGGGCCACAAAATTCTAAAGAGACCTTAAATACATTCGATCTGTCTGTAGATAAAAGTTTCACTTCACGTTGGCTGAGGGTATATCTCCGCCGACTGATACTTTTTTACTTGTTTTTTGGTAATTATTACTCCATAGATGCAATTTTAAATTTTAACAAAATGACACTGACGATTTTCTGTACAACAGCTTAAATTACATATATTATCTATGTATATCTATGCATTGGTGGCTATGGCCTTACACCCATGCTTGACACTCAACGAAAGCGCAGCAAACATTCATCAATCAGTTATCATCAATAAGTCCTGAAATTGTATGTTGAAAGATTTTCAGTATAAGTCCAATGGATTTATCAAATACAATACAATTATGTAAAAATCATTGTCATTATCGTAAACGATGTTCTGGACTGAAAGGCACGTAGGATTCAAAGAGGATGAGCAATGCGATAACACAAATGTCAGATTACAAATGAGCATTGATTATAGAAAATTTACATAGAAATAAATATATAGCAAGAGGGTTATTCGACTTAGTTTATATATTTTGCTGATCAATAATATATTAATCAAGTATTTTGCTTTAGATAAGAAGGATTAGATTGACTCAATGCATGTTTATGATGAAAAATCTAATTTTTAAGTGTTTGTACAAAATAACCGACGCACAGTGGCTCCGATGCAAAATTTAAAACATGCGTTTAAACCTACGACATTTTGATAGAAACCATCTTATAGTAATCTATTACATGAGCCTAAATCCCGTACGATTATTTATGTAAGATAATCACATTAAATATACGACCCTTGAATCGAAAATGTATACGAATGAAAAAACTTAATATTAATTCCTTTTCATTTGCTTAAGAAGAAATAAAACAAGTACGAACGGGTTATAAATTGACAAGGGCGAGCATGTAATTCCCTACACCATTTCGGTGCATTAATTTTCCGCACAATTTCTCTTTTATAGAGGGTATATTAAGTCTGTTTTCCGTTTGTAACGCATTGATATATTCATTTCCGACCCTTCAAAGTATATGTATGTATTTCAGTTATAAGTCATTTAGACGGTGTGAACTACTATTATTATCTTGTAGTATTTACTGATACACTCATTTTAAATTTTGATAATAACCCTTTAATATGTCTTGATAGTAGCAGCCTGTTGGTAACATACAAATTTGAGCCAAAACTTGTACATGTTAAAATGCGAACTTTTTTCCCAGACATCCGTGGACCCAATTTCAATGTTTGCATTTGCCTACGTCTATCACGGTACATGTTGACACATTAGGTTAGCTAGCGGTTAGGGTGTCGGTTTTAACTTCTTGTTGTCGTTCTATTAACGACGTTATCAACGCTTAGTGCTGCATATGTACGTAGAATGGATATTGTTGATGCATCGATGGATGTCACATGAAGCAACCATTTCCGTTTAAAACGCAGAATTTAAAATGTTTGTCAATCTGGGACTTAATTTAGAGGGAACTACACAAGTTGGCTACATATTATCGATTTCATATGTGAATCATTCTAAAAATATGACAAAGATATTTGTCATATAATGGGAAAATTTGATAGATGCAGTTGTTTAAAGAACAAATAACCAACTTCGCTGTTTTTATACCAGAGACGAGCTTCTTTGCAAAGAAGTACATTTGCTTCTCTCTCTCTCACTTACAGTGTACGTGAATAAAAACAAACAATAAATATCATGTGGTTGTTGTTTTCTTCACCCATACATAAACACATACTAAAACATTGATGGACATTTTTTGGCGACCCTGTTTTATACCCTCCACCATAATACGGAGGGTATAATTAAATTTGCCATTCCGGTTGTAACACATCGAAATATTCATCGTAGACCCTATAACGTATTTATATTTTTGATCAGGGTAAAATTCTAAGTCGACATAACCATGTCCGTCTGTTGAAATCAAGATAAAGCTCTTAATTTTTAAGATAGAGCTTTGTAATTTGGTATAGAAGTTTCTACACGCAGAAAAATATATGTTAGAAATATGTTTGGATCCAAACAAATATTAGTTTGTGTATGTTTGTAACATATCTCAACTTTATTTGTTTGGGTACCAACATTTTTTATGTTAGAACATACTTTTTATGGGTGGAGAGGATTTTTGTCAAAGAGAGTAACAACAGGGCTCTCGCAGATGCGGAATGCTGGTTTATAATAAAGAGCTGTGTGCATGGTGTAATAGGAGACGCAGAAGTTTTGTGAACACGGTGGTTTCGTGCTTTGTTGTTGTTAACC
Organism: Musca autumnalis; assembly: GCF_047663935.1. NCBI lineage: Eukaryota > Metazoa > Arthropoda > Insecta > Diptera > Muscidae > Musca > Musca autumnalis. The sequence continues at coordinate 161,429,652 of NW_027411755.1, read as the reverse complement.
AACGTAGCAAGCGAAGAGGAAAAGAAAAAATGGTATTAATTATGTTGGTCTTTTTTCTTCAGTGTTCTAGAGACAATCGTTGAGTAAGGACGGAAAAGTGAGTGAATAAATCAGTGTTTTGTCTTTTCTTAAAGAAATTGTGCTTTTTAGTAAATATCCAAAACATTTTACAATTGAATCAAAAAGGTGAATGGAAATATTTTATTGGACAAGGAAGAATTGTGTTTCACATTGACATTTGCGCGCCCTTGCTCTCAGAAAGCGCCCACTGGAGCATGTGTTTGTTGTTATTTGTGGTTTTGTATTTGTTTGCACCCAAACATATAATTTGTTTGCATCCAAACATATAATTTGTCCATGTTTTGGAAAGAAGAACATTACTCTTCTGAACTGGATATATCTCCAAGCAGAAAATTAGATTCTACTTCTCCATGGAATAAGACTTGACGTGGAGGAAGAGCTTAGTGTTTTCATAAAGTAAAATTAACTACTTGTTCCCATTTACTTCAATACCGTTCGTGGTGGAGGGAATAAAAAATCGGCCCGGTCGAACTTATCGCCGTTCTTACTTGCAATGATTTTATCTTAAGCATATTTATACCTATAGCGTTTATGCATACGACCAGAATATTGGTTTTTAAACCCCAAATATGTTTGGACGAAATCCGCTTCAAACAATTTGGAGTCGATCATCCGATTCGGTCCAAAATTTGGCCTTCCGAATTTTTTTCCGAACTTAGTTTAAGTTTCAAGATGGGCTATATCGGTCCACTCCCCACAAAAGTTCAAAACATTTAGGAAATATTGTGCGCCAAGGCAGCAACCGATTTGGTATATACTTTCCGAATCGTTAAATTTCTACCAAATATAGACAGGTTAGGATATCGACTATAGCGGACCACTTCCTCGAGTAACTCCCACACAAAATTTTAATTAAGTCAAGTTTAATAGCTGCTCTCGAGTCCCTTTGATTTTTCTTGCAAGAATTTTAACTATTATGACGGCACACTTTTTTCAAGGTCAAGTTCATACTTCCTGAGGAAATGGGCCGAAAGCTGTAAACCCCAAACGGAACAATGTGTAGTGGCTGGAGCGCACGATAACTCTCGAACCAATCAGCCGGTTCCAAAATTTGGATTTCTTAATATTTTGTTCTAACATAGTGTAATTTTGAAGAAGGTCTATATCTGTCCACTCCCTTGGGGAAGGTCGTGGGTTCGATTCCTCGGCCAGACAACATCAAAATGTTCAACGGTGGCAAAGTACCCCTCAGTAATGTTGACGACATTTCCTGAGTATTTCATGCCATGTAAGACTTCTCTATAAAGTGGTGTCGTAAGGCACGCCGTTCAGACTCGGCGATAAACAGCAGGTCTAATATCATTGAGCTAATATGAATCGGGGTGCACTCATTGATATGAGTGAAGTTTCTCCTGTCCCGTCTGGGATGTTTGTGGAACAATTATTATTATATATGAAGTTGGAATATGGACTATATGGATATTCTGAGAAAATGGCCCGGAAGCTTTTATAAACCATACGGCCATCATATGTACTGGCTGGTGCGCTCGACAACTTCCGAACTGGACATTGGGTTGTTCCATACTTTGTATATCGTAATATTTGTGCAAATCTTAGACAAAGTTCGAAAATGGTATTTATCGGTCCATTCTTCCGGTACCTCCCCCAAGAAAATTCAAAAATATTTGGTAACATGGTACGCGCGATATCTCATAAGCGGAGCAACCGATTTGGTTCAAACTTTGGATCTCATAATAATTTGTCCAAACTTAGTTTAAGTTCGAAAATGGGTCATATCAGTCCACTCCTTGGAGTACCTTCTTCACAAAAGTTCAACATTTTTGTTTAAGTGCAGTTTAAGGCCTGTTCGCGAATCCTTTGGAAATGTTGATCAAAGGTGCTCCTTGAGGTCCTGTTTGCAGCGATATTATGTTTTTTGTAGGCAAGTCCATGTTACCTGATATACTGGTCCAAAAGCTTTAAATTATATGGTGACCAACTGAAATTATTGGTGGGCGCGAAAGAAATGACTCCTAAAATAAGAACAACTTCCAAAATGGACTATGTCGATTCATTCCTTCAGGTAACTCATCCGCAACACTTTTGGGCTTGAATCCAAATTCATATTTTTATCAATACGTTCATACGATCAAAATAAAACATTCTAATGGCCTGTTTCTCTAAGACGATTCGAATTCAAATTCGCTTGAATTGCTACCAAACTCCTACTGTTGTACAAAAAAAATATTTGATTGAAACCACAATGAATCAAATATTTTTCAAAAAACAGAAGTTTGGTAATAAGTCGAACGAATTTGTATTCGAATCGTCTTAGAGAAACAGGCCATAAATATTTTTTTGGAAAAAATTCAATTCACACATGCTGAGAATATGTCTCTGTCGGCAAAGCCGACTAATACTTTTTACTTATTATTTAGTGATATTCTTATTATGTTTGTAATTCTTCTCGATAGGGGTTAAACTTAAACCTACATACATATATGTATATGGATAGTTATGATAGTAAGTTTTCTATCTTCTGGGGACAAAAAATTCCAATTAATAACCAATTCAATTCTTATATGAGGCGAGGAATGTTTTGTCCCCTTTATAATGTTTTGTGCCCTTGGCTAAAACTTTCAAACTATGGAAAATCCGTGAGGGCCGTTCTATGTGGGCTATATAAAGACATATACCTACAAATTGTAGGTAGAAAGTTTTATGTCCCCACCGAATACTAAATATCATATATCAACTATTTCAGTGATATATTGAAGCTAAAACCTTGAAAATAGAGAAAGTCGGGATGTACCGTTCTATGGGGTTATATGAATACGTTGGCCTATACTTACACATTTCAGGTGGAAAGTATAGTACCCCCAACGAAGATTAAATTCCAAATTGTAGCCATTTCAGTGCTATATCGAGGCCACAACCTTCAAAATACCAAAAATCGGGAAGTACCGCTATGTGTGGCTATATGAAGACGTGGACCTATACCGAATAATTTCAGGTGGAAAGTTTTATGCCCCCACGGAACCTAAATACCAAATTTAAACCATTTCGATCGGATATTGAGACTAAAACCTTCCAAATACCGAAAATCTGGAGATACCGTTATATGGCGGCTATATGAAGACGTGGACCTATAGCGACACATTTCGAGTGGATAGTTTTATACTACAAACGAAGTCTAAGTACCAAATTTCGGCAATTTCGGTGAGATATAGAAGCTAAAACTCTTCAAATGTCGAAAATCTAGAGGTACCGTTCTACGGGGGCTATATGAAGACGGGGACCTATACCTAAAAATTTTGGGTTGAAAGTTTTATATGTCCATCGATGTCTAAGTTCCCAATTTCGGGGGCTATATGAAGACGAGGACCTGTACCGACAAGTTTTAGACCCCCATCGAAGTCTAAGTACCAAATATCAGTCTAAGTACCAAATTTCAGCCATTTCGGTGTGATATTGTGGCTAAAACCTTCAAAATACCGAAGATCGGGAGATAACATTTTATGGGCGCTAATAAAGACGTGGAGCTATACCGACAAATTTCGGGTGGAAAGTTTTATACTCCCATTGAAGTCTAAGTACCAAAATTCAGCCACTTCGGTGTGATATTGAGGCTAAAACTTTCAGAATACCTAAAATCGGGAGGTACCGTTCTACGGGGACTATATGAAGACGTGGACTGATATAGCCTATTTTCTATACCAAACACCCTAGGAGTAATAGAAACTTCTGTACCAATTTTAAAACTCTATTATTATTAAAATTGCAAGCTGCACGTTGATTTCAACAGACGGACGGATGGACGTGCGGACACAGCTGTTTCGACTTAGAATTTTATGCTGATCAAGAATACATACATATACTTTATACTTTACTAGCTGGATCCAGTGCGCTTCGCTACGCCGAATAAGGTAGAATATATTTTGACACATTTATTTGTAGACCAATTTTCATCACACATTCCAACTTTCATTAAAATCGGGTATATGGTAAAATTCAAAATAGTTTTTCAATCGTTGAAGTTGAGGTTCACCATTTAATAAGTCACGAACTGTTAATATATTTTATAAAATATGAATATATTTATATTAATTGAATTGTTTTAGCCACGATCTCATAATATGGACCATAACAAATAATTTTCGTGCAAGCTGCGTTGGTGGTAATATAAAAAAATGTGTTGAAGTAAACATGTTTTTCTGTGTTCTTTTTTGATTTCTGGTAAAACCACGCAAAATTCGAACCTGTGCTCAAAAAAATAACTAAACAATACCCCTTGGGCAACATGGTTCTAGTGTATGACTTTTGGATATATACACTGCATTCCCCTAAAATCGATGCTGACATTTTGAAGTTTTGATTTCAGTGTTTTTCGAATTTTTCTTATAATTAGAGGGTGCAACTAGATAATAATCCAAAATAGTTTATAGGATTGTAGAACTAGCGATTCCACGTCGTTCGATGTATACATATCTCATGAGTCGATGTATATCTCATGCTCCGTACTGCTCCCTAGTAATAGGAGTCCAAAGGCGAAAATTTGGTGCGTAAATTTTCTGAAAAAACCTATTTTTTGGCTTTAAAATTTACAACTGTCGTACAGGTACCCCGAACCCCGCGTGATTTTAGTTTTTAACGCGCCGGATCTAATGAGCTCTTCCGCGGTCGAATCCATCCACTAAAACTCCGGATATAGATACCTTGAAAGTAGGAAAATCTGCAAAAATATATTTTGACAATTCCGCGAATTGAACCGCCATTTTCTTTGATTATTTTTGCATAAATGTAATCCTTTATGCGCGATTATAATATTTGCCAAAAAGGTGTGTCACAAATTACAAAGATTCAGGAGTAATATCCCTATTTATCCCAAAATAAAATGCGGTGGCACATCCGCAGTTCTTGACGAATCTGTCTAAAATAATTTATATTGACGTATTTTTAATAGGGGGCCATTGAAATCGGATGTACCTTATAATCATATGCACATCGCGTAATTTTTGCCCACTTGAAGCATTTTGGTGTAGTAAGATGCAACTGATGGCACACTTTGGTCGCTGAATGAAACATGGAAAAATGGAAACATATTGACACAGATGCACCAGCTCTATGCGAAAAGCACATTAATAATTTCCAACAATAAGTTTCCGTTCTTTGTTGTTGCTGTAATATGCAAGTTATAAGCGCGATCTTTAAAATTTTGGTCTCACATTTTTCTACGCGTTGTCTAGATTCTGCGCGTATTTTTAAATTATTTTTTTAGAGATTTTTTGGACTCTGATTTAAAATAAATAAAATTTATTCCAAGATTTCTTCAATATTTTTTGATTTTCCGCGAAAATAAAAATAAATGTAGCAACTATTTTAGCATCTACGGATAGATATCAAATTCTGCTAACGATTAATATATACATACATGTTCTTATTACAACACAATAGGAATTTTTAAATATTTTTTCTTTACAAGAAAGTAAAACCGCATATAACTTTTGAGTGCAGCATCCAATTTTGTGAACGCCAACAGATTTGAAACCACGATTTTATTCGTAACCCATGTACCAAAAATGGCAGATGTGCTCGCCAAAAAAGTTTTTAATTTTTTTCTATGTAATTGTAAAGGAAATTTGAAATTTACCATATGTAGCGTGTTTAATGCATAAAATATATGAAAACGGCCAAAATATATATGGTAGCTATATCCAAATCTGAACCGATTTCAATATAATTTGGCAAATGTATTTCTAGACCAAATTCCTTCACACATCCAAAATTTGTTGACATTATCTGTTACCATTCTATAGATATTTGCATAAAAATCTAAACTTTTTTAGGGGACCTCCGATTCTGATGCTGTATCCCCGGATCAACGCGGAATTTCAGAATTTTTATAGCCTATGTTACTCTATGTTACTTTCAGGTTATGTACTGATATACTCTGAAAATTTCATGAAGGTTGGTTCAGCAGTTTTTGAGTCCATAAACTTCAAACAAACAAACGTACAAACATTTTTCTATTTTATATTTATATACTTTATACGGTCTCCAACGAATATTTCGATGTGTTACAAACGGAATAACAAATTTAATTATACCCTCCATATTATGGTGGGGGATTTAAAAAGAACATTTGAACTCATTAGGAAAATGTTGATGTAGTTTATGGTCATAAAGCACTAAACACACCCATAACCACAACCTTTTTGTAATATAACAGGAAAATCGCAAAACATTTTGTATCAATCAAAGCATAAAGCCTTAATGATGCTGGATGCTGGCTGTTAGTAGTCAAGTGTGGGGAAATTTTCGGGTATATCATTCTGTGGTCATGTTTTCGTTTGGGTTGCTATGAATGTCAGATTTAAACAAGTCAGCCACATCTATTCTATCCAAAATAGGCCATGTGTTTGTCATTAAATGAAATTTGTTATATGATGCAAGTTTTTGATATTTTTAAATGTTTGTAATGTTTTCTCTTTTTCTGTGTGCAATAAACTATGAGTATGTATTATACAAAAAAAAAACTCTCATATATTATCAATTTTGAAATTTTAAATAATATTTTCGTATTGTAAATAAACATTTAATTATGGAAAATTTTAAGTTGAACTAATGTTAAGTATTTATTAAATTGTTTATTTGCTTTATTATGATGAATTCTATGTTTTTATGCTTCTGAAGAATACTAGAAAGAATAGAGCTAGGTGGCGCTATTTATCGTATCAAACCAAGTGACTTTGGATTCTAGAGTCAGTGAGTTACATCTAGACAAAATGTTCATGTATAAAACTGTCACATGTTATTACACGTTTTTATACATAAACTTTATTCACTACCCACCCTAATATGTATGGAGGTATTTCATTTCGCTGCACTTTACCAATAAATTCAACGGATATAATTCTCATGCGCCTCATGCCATCGTAGCTTTTAGTATTTTACATTTCGCCTTTGAAATTAGCTTGCTACTGCATGGGGCTTGCTTTCCGCCAAGGTAAACCAGCGTGAGAGGCTGTTTTTAAAAAATTTGGAACGATTACGCTTTGTGGCGATCGTATCAGTACATTGTCTACGAGACGTTTGTTTACTGTCCCAAACAGAAACTTCAGTATCTTGTGCCACACAGAGGCTTCGCGTTTATGTTCCACACAGGAACATCGGTTCCCTGTTCGTAGATGTACCTGGAAGTTTGTGCGAAATTCTAGTCATTTCAATCGTCATCATCAGCCGTGATCCCGAACTTCAGCATATCGTCGTTCGTAATCAACCAACGCGTTCCCGATCATCGTTAAATCGTAGAATTCTATCCACACATTCCCGATCATCATTAAACCGTAGAATACGATTGTCACTCAGCTTCGTCCTTTCCCAACACAGTAGAACACGGTCATCAACACACCGAGTCATTAACAAACATCATCGATCGTGAACTTCAATCATCATTGTCATTACCGATCATCAATACTTGGTTTTGGATGATGTACCCATCTCCGTATAAAATGTTTTGAATCCGGTAATGGCTCCGACTAAACATTTATAAACAACCAAACAAAAACATCGAAGTGTTTTTGAGCTGCTGATCGTATTAGGTCATAACAGCAAGTCCCCAAAAGGTTTTATACCTTCTACCATAGTATGGAGGGTATATTATGTTTATTTTTCCTTTTGTAACGCATTGAAATAATCATTTGCAATCATATAAAGTACATATATTTTTGATCAGGACAAAATTTTAGTTATGCCTATCTGTTGTAATCACTTTAGCGTCCATAAAAATTGAGCTGAAGCGCTATATTTTTGCACCCGAGTATCTTTTTCCATAGAAAGGTTAAGTTCGAAGATTGTTGTACCTCCTGATTTTCGGTATTTTGAGGATTTTAGCAAAAAATTTTAACCGAACTAGCTGGAATATACCATTTGCAGTTCGTAGGGGTCACCGCACTCCTCCACCAAAAAATTGTCAACAATGTTCCATGCCATACTTAATCATGGTCCTATATAACGGTATCTCCCAATTTTCGGTATTTTGAAGAATTTAGCTAAAATGTTTAACCAAAAAAGCGGTAATTTGGCATTAAAAGTTATAAAGCGGTCATCACACTTCTCCACCAAAAACTGTCAATACATATATGGTCTGTTCTAGAACTGCAAGAATCTCCTTATATTTACTATTATTTTCGATAACATAAAGAAAAATTTTTATCGTAGTAGAAAATTTTAGATTCTTGCAGGTTCTGGAACAGACGTATAGGTCCATGTTTTTAGGCCCATATAACGGACCTCCCGATTTTAGGTGTTTTGAGGAGTTTAGCTATATTTGTTGATCGAACGAATTTACTCAAAGAGTGGCATAACTTAAAAATGCGATTTCTAAGCAATTTCTATTTATATATCCACTGCATCCACCTAAAATTGATGTTGACATTTCGAAGCCGGAATTTCGGGGTTTTTTGAATTTTTTTAATAATCCGGACGGGCAAAAAGTTAATGTTAAAAACTCATAACTGGATTATAGAACTCGTGATTTTACTTCATTTAATGTATATCTTATGAGTGTACTTCTTACAGCTTCCTAGTAATTGGAGTCTAAAAGCCAAAATTTGATGCGTGAATTTTCTTAAAAAAAACTATTTTTCGCGTTTAAAATTTACATGTGTCATTCAATTTCCTCTGAAACCCGCGTGAATTTAGTTTTTTTACGCAACGGATCTAATGAGCCCTTCCGTGATAGAATCCATCCACTTAAAACGCGGAGATAAATACCTTGGAAATAGGAAAAACAGCAAAAACATATTTTGACAAACAGTGTACTACACCGCGATTTTCTTTAAAAAATTTTACATATTTTTATTACAATTTTTTATACGCGATTATAATATTTGCGAACACGCGTGTCATAAATTACAGAGATACGCGAATAATATGGATCTTTTACTCAAAATAGAAAGTGGAGGGACATCCGCGGTTCTTGGAGAATCTGTTTGAAATAGGCGTATATTGCCGTATTTTTGATGGATGCTAATGAAACCGGATGCGCATCAAAATCGTATGCACATTGCGCGGATGTTACCCACATTAAGATTTTTGGCATTGTTAGATGCAACTGACGGCACACAATGGCCGCCGAGTGATACATCGAAATATGCATTGAAATTCAAAGAGATTGATTCGCTGTTTCCAAAATCGGACGCGTATCAACCGCCTTCAACTATTTCGCGAATAACAGGGTTTTTAATTTTCATATTTTTTGAATGATTGTAATTTCAATATTACTCTTACTTTCCTATTCTTATAAGTTATCACAATAAGCAGTTAAGCTTTCGCGATGGTAAACCACATTTATTGATGAGGTGTTAGCAGTATACATTAATTATTGTATGGGATTTTAGCGAAACAGTTGGAGAACTCCCAAATATGTTTTTTTTTCTAATTTTTCTAATAGAACAAAAAATATATTTTGAATAATATTTTAACAATGAGTTTTCTCTATGTTGTTGTTGTTGCTATAATATGCAATTTATAAAGCCAATGTTTATAATTTTGGTTTCATATTTTTTTACGCGTTTAATTTATTTTTTAGAGTTTTATACGGACTCTGAGGTAGTATAATTTAGATTTGCTCCCCGATATTTATACCCTTAGTATTTATGCTAACTAGGGTATATACACTTTCATACGGGTAAAATGTGCCTCATAATAAATGGTTTTAGACCCCAAGTATGTTTAGACGAAATCCGTTTCAGGCAATTTGGAATTGATTTACCAATGTCCGTCCGTCTGTCTGTCTAACTGGCTGGAGCGCACGATAACTATCGAATCGATCAACCGATTCGGCCCAAAATTTGGCTTTCGTAATATTTTGCCCAAACTAAGTTTAAGTTTGAAGATGGGCTATATCGGCCCACTCCTTCCGGTACCTCCCCCACAAAAGTTCGAAAATGTTCGGAACAATTGAGCGCACGATACCTCTTGAAGAAAGTAACCGATTTGGTCCATAATTTGCACATCGTGAAATTTCTACCAGACTTAAATGAGGTTCCAATATGGTCTCAATCGGTCCACCCTTTCGCGTACCGCCCACACAAAATTTCGGATAAGTTCAGATTAGAACCTGCTCTCGAATCGCTTTGCAACAACTAGTATTCACAGCCCACCATACGACGGTACAAGTTTCATCAGTGACAAGTCCATACTTTCTGAGAATATAGCCTAAAAGATGCAAAAAGCCCCTATGATACCGTGTGTAGTGGTTGGAGCGCAAGATAACTCTCGAACGGATCTGCCGATTCGGTTCAAAATTTGGCCTTCGTAATATTTTGTCCACGCCTTCAGGTACCTCCCCCACAAAAGTTCAAAAATGTTCGGAAAAATTGTGCGCACGATAACTCTTGATGGGAGTGACCGACTTGGTCCATACTTTACACATCCTAATATATCTACCAGATGTAGATCAGGTTCGAATATGGACTATATTTGTCCACTCCTTCGGGTACCTCCCACACAAAATTTTGGATAAATTCACTTTAAGAACTGCTCTCGAATCACTTTGATTTTTGTTGAAGCAACTTGCCTTCGCTGCCCCAATTACGACAGTAAAAGTTTTAAGGGGCAAGTCCATACTTCTTGAGAAAACAGAAAGTTGTAAAAAACCCATATGTCACCATATGTAGTGGCTGGAGAGCTCGAACCGAATACTGCGTTCGTCCACACTTTGGATATTGTAATATTTCTTCGAATATTAGATGAAATTCGAAGGTGGTGCTTATGGGTCCACTCCGTCCGGTACTTCCCCCACAAAAGTTCGAAAATGTTCGGAAAAATTGTGCGCACGATACCTCTTGAAGAAAGTAACCGATTTGGTCCATAATTTGCACATCGTGAAATTTCTACCAGACTTAGATGAGGTTCCAATTCCACTCTTTCGCGTACCACAAAGTCCAAAGGTCAACATTTTTCAAAAAAAATTTTAAATACTTGTACTCGTCGTACGATGCTGGTGTTGGTGTCATATTAAAGAGGATAGTATAGGCTTTATATAATAATTATAAATTATTGCATTCCAGGATAAAAAGGACGTTCAAAATATCCTTGAAAAATTAAGTCAAAAGTGGGCATTTTGGCAGGCGCATATCTCCTAAACCGCGAAGAATTTTAATTTGCTCATGGAGGCAAAGTTGTAGCACATGTCATACATTTTGCCTATACTTTCAAACGTATATAGTCCGGTTCAAGTGTAATTTTGGCTGTCGGACTATGCCCAATAGTTATCATCAATTAATAAGAGCTCAACTATTCTTAATTGTACTGCAATTTATTTGACAACACAAATTAAATTTTCTTGTGAAAAAAATTATTCATTCCTTTCCACTCAATTGAGCACACAAAACTAAAGATTTCTAAAATAAAACAAATAAATTTCTCTTGTTTGTGATTTTCCGATACACCATCGAACAATTTGAATTGATAAAGATGTGAATACCAGTGACCAATGACCCACTCACCTACCAACCTAACACGGTTGATAAATTTCCACGTCAACTGCTGGAAGGCTTTTAATAGCCACTAAAGTGGACCGGAATATTTTAGTGGTATCACTCAACTGTCAACTGTATTTGAGTTGTTTCTCAATGGTTGTTAAAGTTTTATATTTGCTAGGGTATAGTATTGCCTCACTATTTCCCAAAAAAAAAAAAAAAACAAGTTTGGCATCTGCCCCGCCTTTAACTAAAGTTTTTGATGTGAACCGTGTTTTTTCAACAATATTTGTTGAAATATGAATCAAGAATATGTTGCCATAGTGTTGCAACTCAGGCGTTTGCTAGTGTTTCCATTGCAGCATAAGATTTTAGTAGCAACAAGTTTTTCTCCGTTTTCATTTTGCTTTGCCATGCATACGGATAGCTGTTATTGGTTTTTTCCAGGATGGATGTTGCATATCTACCATTGGCTATGTCATTTGAAATTGAAATGTTTTGCATGTTGTTTTCGCTTATTCAGATTTCACTTATTCAGATTTTTATTCGATTCGCAATTAGTAAAGTTATTGCTTCTAAGAATAAGAGACATCTACAACTCAAGCCACAACGTGTGATACATTTATACCGTTGAAAATTGCTAGAAAGCGTGTTCAATGAAGTAAGAGATGCCGGTTGTTGTTACAGGGAAAAACAAACTATGTATATGCAATATAAACTAAAATAATTATAGACATATTCAACTAGAAGATGTTCTCGTTATGGAGGTTACAACTAGATACCCACAAGCAAATAAAAAAGCATTCAGTTTGGTCGGGCCGAACATTGAAAAACCCCCAATATGGGTTGTATTGAAGCCAATGCTCCAGGCTTATTTGTATCTTTGTTATCTATGAGTCCACGATGACAATCTGAAATAACAAATTCTGAGGGGTAAGGACATATATTGATAGTTTTTTTTTTATATATTTATTTATTTTCGTGTTTTATATAAATGCAATAATTCAGTTAATGCCTCAGCGCCATAAATTGGCATAGGAGAGGCTAAATGGCAACAAACATATTCATTATTATAAAATCAATTCTATTTGAAATAAATATAGTATATCAATAAAATATAAGAATGAGTTTAGGAAAAATTTACTTTTTACTTTTATTCTAGAAGTACTTCAATATTTTGTAAAAGAAAAACTTTTAACTGTTGCTTAAAATACGAGATAGACATTTCACATTTTAAATAATCTGGCAATTGATTAAATTCCCTTGGTCCAGCATATCTAATTCGCTGTCTTGTTAAATCCACACGACATCTGACCATCTCTATATCTGATGCGTGCCTAGTGTTCCTAACAGTTATTATTCTATTTTGTCGAAATGATATCGAATTAAATCCAATTCCATTTATAATTTTGAACATTGTCATTACCAGTTGATGCTTATATAAGCCTTTGATGGGCAAACCATTTTTCGCTTTATATTTATAAAGGTCAAACGTTGGAAATCTAAACGGAAGATTATATGCAAGTTTGAGGGCTTTATTTTGTGCACGTTGCAACATTTTTAGTGAATTGCTGTTTTTATAGCCATAAATAATAGGAAGGTATGTTAGATGCGAATGCACAAGGGAATGATAAATCAATTCTTTAGTTTCCGTATCAAGTTTTGATTTAAATTTATACAAAATCCCAGTAGCTGCGGATACCTTATTTCTTATGTTGCTAATGTGAGTTTCCCATGACAAACTATTACTCAACGTTATTCCTAAATATTTTACACTAAGCGACTCAACAATTCTTATCCCCTCTATGCAAACTGACATTTCATTAGCAGGTCTTTTATTATGAGGTTGAAAACGAACGAACTTAGTTTTATTAGGATTAATGACCAACTTGTTGATCCTTGCAAATTCTGCTAAAATAGCAGCATCATATTCTATCTGGGTTTGTAGGACTTTTTCATATTTATAACTGTATAGAAGGCATATGTCATCAGCAAATAAAATCAATCGACCGTAAAATTTTAAATTTTTGAGATCATTGATGTATATCTTGAACAAAAGTGGACCAAGAACACTGCCTTGGGGTACACCAAATTTTACGGGAAGAAGTGGACTTCTAACCTCACCAATTTCAACATATTGAAATCTGTTACGTAAATAATCACTAAGAAGTTGTAAAGTCGTTCCACATACGCCAATATTTTGCAATTTTCTTACCAATATGCCATGATCTACCAAGTCAAATGCTCTTGATAAGTCAAAGAACACTCCAGCAACACCTTTTGCACCCGAATCAATCTTGCTACTTATGTATTCAACAACATTCACAACCGCCTCCTCGGTACCGGAACCCTTCTTAAACCCAAATTGCCTCTCAAATAGTATATTATTTGCGAATAAATATGCAGATAGTTGCTCTAATATTATTTTCTCAAAGATTTTATCGACTGTCGAAAGAACTGCAACTGCCCTAAATTCTGCTATATTTGTAGTATTCATCTTTTTAGGAATCGGCAATACCCTATGAATCTTTAAACTGTTTGGATATGTGCCCTGAAATATCATTTTATTGAAAACTAGGGGACCCGGCGAACTTCGTCTCGCAGTTTGTTAGGTACAGAACTTTATGGCTTTGGTTCAAACCTATATTACTATTATTGCTATCACCTTGTTCAATGGCAAATATTTCTTTGTTTTGAACTGTTTAGGACGATCTTTGAAGCAGATGCACATCAAACAATTGTACTTTCGACAATTGTCACTTTGACGAAGGGAGAAGGTACTGAGAGGCAAAGTGTTTCTATTTTCCTCGACTCTCTCTTCTATAAACTGACTCTCTTTTCTATAAACTAACTCTAAATCGGGACTATGATATATTTTTTAAGCAAATAACACGTTTTGCGATGTAAATAAAAATATTTGGTAGCGCAGTTGCAGCAAAATAATACCATAACGCCCTACTCGTTTCATAATCGATGGTTTTCTGCAATTCTTGTTTCCACCACTGAACACGATATTTCACTAAAGCAATTGAATATCAATTTGAATTTAATGCTGAATATAGTGCTTATTTAAATTTGCGTTTTAATCAATTAACCCATTTTACGCTATTTACCCATTTTGATCCGATCGTTATCAGGTAACTACCTTCGTCTGTTTTTATACCCTCCACCATAGTATGGAGGGTATATTTAGTTTGTTTTTATGTTTGTAACACATCGAACTAATCATTTGCACATATATTCTTGATCAGGATAAAATTCTAAGACGATCTAGCCATGACCGTCTGTCTGTCTGCCCGTCTGTTGTAATCACTCTAGCGTTCGCAATAATTGAGCTAGAGTGCTATATTTTTGCACCCGAGCGTCTTTTTTTCCATAGGCAGGGCAAGTTCGAAGATGGGTTATATCGGAACACTTTTTGGTATAGCCCATGTATAACGCTACCTCCCGATTTTCGGTATATTGGGGATTTTAACTACATTTTTTGACCGAGGTACCTGTAATTTCACGTTTGGGGTTCCCAGTGGTCACAAAACATCTCCACAAAAAACCGTCAACATAGGTCCATGTTTTGGTATAGCCTCCATATAACGGTACCTCCCGATTATCGGTATTTTGAGGATAGTAGCTAAAATTTTTAACCGAACTACCTGTAATTTGACAGTTGAGGTTCCTAGTAATCACAAAACATCTCCACCAAAAACTGTCAACATAGATACATGTTTTGGTAGAGCCCCTATATAACGGTACCTCCCGATTTTCTGTATTTTGTGGATTTTAATTACATTTCTTGACCGAACTATCTGTAATTTCAGGTTTGGGGTTCCCAGTGGTTTCCAAAGTATATCCACTAAAAACAGTCAAGGTCCATGTTTTGGTATAGCCCCCATATAGCGGTACCTCCCGATTTTTGTTATTTTGAGTATTTTAGCTAAAATTTTTGATCGAACTACCTGTAATTTGACCGTTGAGGTTTCTAGTAATCACAAAATATCTCCACCAAAAACTGTCAACTTAGGTCCATGTTTAGGTATAGCCCCCTATATAACTGTACCTCCCGATTTTCACTTTGATATAGCCCCATATATGGTTCCTTACCGATTGAACTCATTTTTTATGTTTTTAACCTTATCTTCGTCTAAAATTGTGGACAGGAAAGAATACAATTATTCCGTTTTAGTTCAGAATATTTTATGGTGGAGGGTATAAAAAGTTCGGCCCGGCCGAACTTAACGCTTTTTTACTTATTTTTTCTGACTTCTCTATTTAATGTGATCTCCCGAATTCTACTTGCACTGCAAATTCGGTATTAGATACAATGGCTCTGGTAACATGGACAGAGCTATTCTATTAGTTGCCGTTCTTTGTGTGTTTCGGATGCTTGAAGTCTTGTCACACTAACACGTGACTGTTGTCGATTACTTGGTCACCCTATATTTAATTTCGACGTAAATAACATAGTAAAATTAATATCACAAACTAATTAACGATTAATAAGTATTTACCTACTTATGTCGCCGATAAAGAATATTTGTCAGATAATTCGACCAAAAAAACTCCAGTACCTCCGATTTCTTGTTTTTTCCAATTTTGAATATCATCCTTTTTCGAATGACATACATACAGTGTACCAACAGTACCAATGTACATATGTATGTTTGTATGTATGTATTTGGCCGTTTGTAATTGCCTTTTTTTGTATCATGACAGAATCTAAACTTTTGACATTATCAGCTTAGTTATTTCAATCGGTATCTGACCGAAACCACCACTAATCTTTACAAACTCTAAACTAAGCCCTTTTAACCATTTTTCGCTGTTAATTTCCTAAAAAGACGCTTGAAAATAAATGAAAATCGATTTGATTGTGAATAAAAAATTTTCTACAACTTTTAAAAATTGACAAAGGCGTCCATTGGCCCCTTACAGTAGGTGCAAATACAATTTTCGCCAAAAACTGTCCAAATAAGTGCCAAGATTTACTCCAAACGCGAAGCTCGATAGAAATTTGTGAAAAAATTGACTTTATTGAAAAAATATTTTTGCAAATTTTCGCGATTTTTTTAGGTTTTATCCTTTTCTGCCATGAGACCATTCCGAATTGGTGCGAATTGTCAAAATCTGTTCAGCCATTCTTGAGTTATAAGCGTAGTAACTAACATCATCCTTTTTTATATATATAGATATCAACAAAATAGTTTGCTACAAGAGACTTATTGCGAAGCAACATCTTGGGCGTTATGTTGTCAAAACCACAACCTTTTCTTATATTCAGAGATTCAATAACTTGACATATTTTAGGCACATCAATAGTTTGCCAGAGAAAACTACTACTTTCAGGAATAACTGTAGAAAAAATATTGATGTCATCACCATGATACTGGGGCAAATTATCCTTTAATTCCTTTACTGAATATGTGAAATATTCGTTTAAAGCAGTGGCCTTGTCATAATCAGTAGATAACAGTCTACCGTCGCACAGAGGGGTGAGATCTCAAAAAACGGAGATTAATTCAAAAAATTAAATTCGGTTTTTAATATAACTGTCATTACATGGTTATAGGGTATAAAATTGTACGTCTTTAACCAAACTGTCAAGATCATACGTTGTTTACTTTTACAGTTACACGTTGTTAAAGTTGAAGATTTTTTTACAATTTCGAAAGTCACATAAAAAAATTAAATTTTCTTGTGTTTAAAGTTTAATATCTTTTTTCTACACATCAAAAGTGGCTATTATAGAATGGAATCGTCAACTTCAGGTAGTTATGAGAATTTTAGAAAAATATAATTTCAGCAAAAGTAGTTTAGGAACATATTTAAATTTAATTTTAAATGTATCCATATTTTCCCTATTTTTGAAAAGTATATAGAGTATTAAAAAAAGTAGCGCGATGTTGCGCGATAATGATAATTTTGTATTTTAGTCCTGACTGTTGTCTTTCGAAATCAACTCAAAACTCGTGCCGTTTTTTGCCGTTATTTTTTTATTAAAGAAATGGTGAAAATAGTCATTCATTAAAAATCTAGGAATTTTGAACATAATATATTTTGTACTCGTTACTGGAGATATGTTTGTTGCTTTTATATTGTATTTGCTGTTTAGCGTTGTGTTATTTGTTTTTACACTACGTACGACAAACTATTATGGATCATCAGGGTGACATTATTCTTGGATATTTAGTATAATTTCTTTTCAGAAAGTAGTCCCTTTTATGTACATTGAACCACTGAATATAAGTTGCATACACTTTGAAATATATATTGTTGTATACTTATTAGGGCACCACTATTATAAACTTTTTAACCATAATTTGTACGATATCTATTCCAAAATTTGTAAAAATTCTCCTAAAGGAATGGGTAAGATCTTCAAAATATGTCAAATTTGACAGCTCCTATGTATGGAGGTTATTCGAAAACGAAAATATATGGGAACGATGTTTCGTAAAAATACTTTTAATCACTTCAAAATGCACGTTTTACACTTTAAGCAACTTTAGTTGCAATATATACGTAAATGTTCAAAAAGCCCAAAATTTGACAGTACTTTTATATGGGGGCTATACGAAAACATTGACCTATATTGAAAAATATTCCCACAGTGAATTCTTAGGCACTCAGAATTTTAAATCCCAATTTGCAGAAAAATATACTCAAAAATGTGGTCAAGACCCTCGAAATACATAAAATCGGCAGATACCCTTATATGGGAACTACATTAAAAGGTTGATCTAACTTTATAATTCATTGTCAAATATAAGCTTAACCAATAATTGAACATATTAGAAGAATTTAGCCTAATCAAATAAGAAATGAAGACAAAACCGTAAAAACACTTTATATTTTTAATGGTTCCCATTTATGAGGGCTTCGAAAATACCGTTTTAATCCCTTAATATGCCCCAAAACATTGTTCCGTTATGTTGACTGGGGCGTAAACATTCCAAAAAAATTAACACTAGATCACCCAAATGCTTCCCTGAATTAATCTCCGTTTTTTGGGATCTCACCCCTCTGTGCGTCGTCCATAACAATTTCAATTTCCCTTTTTTTAGTACGCCCAAAACTTTTATTTAGGAATTGCCATGATTTTTTAGTGTCACCCTTATAATTATTCAGATTGTTTTTGTAAAAATCATTCATTAGGCTTTTATTGCAAATTTTTAGAATTTTGCTAATTCTTTTCAACTGCTCTGATATAAACAAATTACAACGATTTTTAATTTTTTCTTAAGATCCATAAGAGTTGATAAATTTTCTGTTACCCATGGAGCAAGCTGTCTACGAATGTCGATGGACTTCCTCCTAATTGTTGTACATTGCTCTATTGAAGGCGTGAATATATCCACAAATCTATCACACAAATCTGGCAACTCTCCTTCATCACTTAAACCGTTTAGTTTTGCACTTAGTATTCTTGAAAGCTTTTCAAAATCTGTTTTTTTTTAAACATTGTGTTGTAAAGTTTTGTGGTTTGAAAGAAATAAATAACGAACAACATAAAATGTTGTGGTCGGAAAGATTATTTTCTATGCTACAAACCGAAATCTTTTGCGAAAAGTCAGAAACAACCCAGTCTATGGATGCTTTGCTCTTAGGTCTTGTAATAAGGTTATGGCAAGTCGTCATATTTAAGTCTTGGAATAAATTGATGATATGTCTACTTTGAATAGAGTTACGTAAGTCTACATTTAAATCACCTACCAACAACTTCGAAGCACCACTAAATGTTTCTAAAATATCTTCCAATTTTCTCCAAAAACTCGTTGAATTGCAGCGTTGAGACCTATACACTGATATTACTATTAAACTAGAATTTTCGACCTTAACTTCTGGCAATTCAACAGCAACCACATCAACATACCCATCACTTTTCTTCAAAAGTACTTTATATTTCAAATTTGAATTCATGTAAAGACTTGTTCCACCAAATGCATCAGATTTAGGACAATGAACAGCACTGTAACCTTGTATGGAATACAAATCCAGCAAATGACTGCTAAACCAAGTTTCTTCGATCGCTATTATTGACGGTAATGTATAAAGATTATTGATTTCATTTCGAAATGTATTAAATTTAGACATCGAAGAAATACTTCTAGCATTAAAAGAAAGTACACTAAATACATTTTGATTAAGACTCTGAGTATAAGAATTATAACTTTCTATTTTTTTTTTTTAAATAATTTGAATTCATAAAAAACATTATTTAAATGTAAACAGGAAATATGAAAACTTTTATATTAATTCGGTGATAAAAAACCGGCATCATCGTCATCATCATAGTTTTCACACACTTTAGAACGAAAATCTAGCAAAGCCCTCTAAAGTTATCACATCAGCCGATATCAAAATACGGTATCCCTACCAAAACATTGCCCTATATAAAAAAATTTCCGACTTAAACTTCTTTATCCACGTGTAGGTCTGAAAATGTGACAAAGAAACGTCGAAATACAAACAGGTAAAAACCGCGATTAGTTCGACCGGGCCGAAGTTTTTTAACCCTCCCCCACGAACTGTATTGAAGTAAAATGGAAAATTAGTTTCCTCTCGTTTATGAAAGTACTAAGCTATTCCGTCACATAACGCAAGTATGTACGTATGTATATCACTTTGTTTTAAACAAAATCGTGAGATACCATTTTGTAGGTGTATTACAAAAATGTGGATATACATATATAAACTGACTTCTATTTTTTATGAAAAAAGCAGGTGAAATTCGGGTGTATTTCTTGTGGAGTTCTATATTCAAACAAGTAAAAAGTCGTTAAGTGCGGCCGGAACGTTCTTTTTATACCCTTCACCATAAAATATCCTTAACTAAATAATGAATAATGAGTTTTCATTCCTGTCCACAATTTTAGGTGCAAACAAAATTATCTAATCAAAAAGTATTCAATCAGGTGATATGCTGACTATATGAAAGTACGGACCTATCTTGACAATGTTTGGTGGAAAAGTTTTGTAACTTCAGGGATCCTCAAATGTCAAATTACAGCTAGCTCCGTTAAACATTTTAGCGAAAATCCTCAAAATACCGAAAACTGGGAGGTACCGTTATACGAATGATATACCAAAATATGGACCTATGTTGGCAATTTTTAGTGAAGAAGTTTCATGAATACTGATGACCTCAAATGACAAATTACAGCTAGTTCTGTTAATTATTTTAGCTAAACTCCTCGAAATACGAATATTTAGGAGCTACCTTTATATGGGGACTATAGAGTGATTACATGTGGACGCTAGAGTGATTACAACAGACGAACATGGCTATATCGATTCAGAATTTTATACTGATCAAGAATATATGGTAAAAACCAAATTTCCTTTGCAATTCCATTTGAAAAAATTAAAAAAAAAATTTTACGAGCACATCTACAATTTTTGGTATATAGGTTAAGGAAAAAATTCTGGTTTCAAAATTGGTTTACAAAATTGGGCGATGCGCGCAAAACTTATAGCGGTTTTTATTCTCATATAAAGAAAAAAAAATTAAAAATATCTTACTTGTTGTTATGAGAAAATGTATGCATAAATTGTTAACAACATTCCATATCTATTCGTAGATGTTTAAGTATTTACAAAATCTATTTTTTTTTTCGCGGCAAATTGTCACACAACAAAAAAATCTTAAAGTAAATCCAAATTATCCTTTCCCAGAGTCCGTACAAACCCTCAACAAATAAATTAAAAAATATCTGCGGAATCTAGACAATGCGTAGAAAAATATGAAACCAGATTTATAAAATTATTAAATTGCATATTATAGCAACAACAAAAGAGAAATACTTAATGTTGGAAAATATTGTTGCAAATATATTTTTGGTTTGATTCGAAAAATTAGAAAAAAATATTTGGAAGTTCTCCAACTATTTCGCTAAAATCCCATATAATAATTAATGTGTACTGCTAAAACTTCATCAAGAAATATGGTTTACCATTGCGAAAGCTTAGTTGCTTAGTGTGATAACTTATAAGGAGTAATATTGAAATTACAATCATTCCAAAAATGTGAAAATTAAAAAGCCTATTTTTCGCGAATTAGTTAAAATCAGTTAATGCGCAACCGTTTTTGGATACAGCGAATCAATCTCTTTCAATATTTATGCTTATTCCGATGTTTCACTCATCGGCCAAAGTGTGCCGCCAGTTGCATCACACAATGCAAAAAACCTTAGAGTGGGTAAAAGTCGCCCAATGTACATACGATTTTGAGGCGCATCCGGTTTCAGTAGCACCCATCAAAAATGCTTAAAAATACACCTATTTCAAATAAATTCTTCAAGAACCACCGAATTCTATTTTGGGTAAAAGACTCGCGTACCTCCGTAATTTATGACACACGTTTTCGCATATATTATAATCGCGTATAAAGGATTCTATTTATGTAAACATTTCCAAATAAAATCGCGGTTAAGCACGCGGATTTGTCAAAATATATTTTCCTAGATTTTCCTATTTTCCAGGTATCTATATGCACGGTTTTAGTGGATGGATTCGAACGCGGAAGGCCTCGTTAGAACCGTCGTGTAAAAAAACTAAATGCACGCGGGGTTCAAAGGAAATTGAATGACACTTGTAAATTCTACACGCACAAAATAGGTTTTTTAAGAAAATTTACGCATCAAATTTTCGACTTTTGACTTCAATTACTAGGATGCTGTATGGAGCACACTCATGAGATATACATTAAACGATGTAAAATCAAGAGTTCTATAATCCTATTATCCGTTTTGAATATTATTATCTTATATATTACACTATGCAACACTGAAAATGCAAACAACTTCTAGTGTGCAGTTTTTGATAGTACATATTTAGACTACATGTCAGATACATTTCGTATTTTATGGCCGTATCTAAACCGGGCTAAAATTACACTTTTTTGCATTTATCGGGTCTTTATCTCAGAAACGATTATGAATTTGGTCTTGCTGTCTTAGGCAATATTGTAGCCCTGAACTAGTAGAAATTTTGAACAGACCGTATAGGAAAAACTCCATCTAGGTCATCAAAATCTACAAAATATAGAAAATTTTACATAATTGCTGATATTCTGGTCATTATCGGCTAAACTATTGGGAGTTGAACCAAGTAACCTTTTGGAAAAATATTCCAAATAATGTTCTCAACAATTCTTTAAAACATTCTGAAACTCTAAAATGCTTACTTGACGTTGTTTCAGCGGTATTTTGTATCATATCTTTTACAACACGTATTTCAAACACAGTTCACACCAACAGTTTATTCTCGCATTTTGGATTTCACTACACTATTGACATTTTTATTAAAAGGTCGTTGAAAAATGTACTGAAAATAGAGGCATAGAGGCATTTTACAACAATGACATGTTCTGAAGAGTTGTGTATTACATTCCAGGGAATATTTTTGCGAAAGAAAATATTCAGAAAATATTAACGGTTTTGGAGATTCGGTGTGAAATGTATAAAAATTGTGGAATTTTTGCATATATTTTGAAATTTGAGGCAATAAATGTAGTTTTTCGAGTTCATTACTTCCCCAAATATTTTATTCTTGTTCTTATCGACAAATTTGCTTCAGAGGTCAGAAGAAGATTCGCATTGGTTTCGGAGATATAGCCCTGAATTTCTTTCAAAACCCAATATTTAACCAGGTTTAGATGGGGCCATAAAATCCGAGCTGGATCTGACACAAGAAAACCCAGCTAGTGTTTCTTGTCGTTTTGGTCTGTACTTTCAAAAAATCCTCAGTTCGAATTGTTTGCACAAGATCACCTCCAAAATAAATGCCTTAAAATCATTAACAAAAAACATTGGAGATATTCTACCGATGTTCTACACAACGAAACTGGATACGAACTAATATTCGACTTCGTCTTGAGATTTACAGATAATTACCTTGCTAAAATAGAAAATTCTTCTAATCCATTGATTAAAGAATGTATTGATTTAACATAATTGTATGAACAAGCAAATTAACAAATAGGAAAATATACATTTATGTGTTTATCTGTCCTTAAACTACATAATATGTATATATTTTCATAAATATTTGATGTAAACTTTAACGTTAAAGAAGGGTTTTATCCTAAATTTTCCCTTAATACAATTTAAATTGAACTTCTACTTTTATATTTCTATAATACAAATCTTAGTCGTTGTAATATAATTTTATAAAATCTCGTAAATATGTATGTATATAACTAATCATAACAAAAATAAAGATGACCATATAAATTGAAAATTGAACACAAGATCACCTTAAAAATGTTGCACAGTGTTATTAAAAAAATTCAAAATTCAATATAAAGTATAAATGGATGTATCGACAAATCATACACTAGTATCATGTTACCCATGGAGTATAATTCGAATCTTTCTTTCGGTATAGGTCTGTAAAATGTAGGGTTAAGCTATAAATCGGAAGAGAACGTGAAAAAACTTTTTGGCTTCAAACCGATTTTCTACGTTGATGCCAACACAGCTTCCACGAAAATTAATTTTAATGGTCGACATTATGGGATCCCTCCTGAAACACTTAATTTTAAAGAATTGCAGTCATACTATATAGAATATGTTAATAGTTCGCGAATTCTAAACGGGTGAAACTCGGATTCATCGATTGTAAAACATTTTTGGTTTTTACCATATATACTTTATAGGGTCAGAAGTTATTACTTTAATACGTTACAAACGGAAAAACAAACTCAATATACCCTCTATACTTTGGTGCAGAGTATAAAAACCTCCAAAGTATCGAAAATAAGGAGGTGCCGTTTTATGAGGGCTATATTAAAATCTGGATATGTACAAATTTGTGGAGAAAATTGTGTGGATTCAAAGAAGAATAAAACCAATTTTCAGCAATTTCGGCTATGACGTTAATACGTTTAAAATACCAAAAATCGTTCTATGGGGCTATATCAAAACGTGGACCCGTACTGACAAATTTCTGGGGCAAAGTTTTGTAGGCCCAAAATGCTACATAGCAGCCATTCTTGTATGATAATGTGCTAAAATCCTGAAAATACCAAAAATCGGGCAGAACCGTCCTCTGAGGGCTACATCAAAACGTGAACCTGTACTGACGAACTGCTGAGGAAGAGTTCTGTAGCCCCAAAGAAGACTTTATACCGAATTTCCGCCATTTCGGTGAGATAATGTGGCTAATACTTTCAAGAGCCGGGAGCTACCGCATATTAAACGTGAACCTATACTGACAAATTTCTGTGAGAAAGTGTTGTAACCCCAAAGAAGACTCAATACCAGGCTTCAGCCATTTCGGTAAGATAATGTGGCTAAAACCTTGAAAATACCAAAAATTGGGTCGTGACGTTCTGTGGGGACGACATAAAAATGTGGACCTGTACTGACAAATTTCTAACAAAAGTTTTGTAGCCCATGTATTTTTGTTCGCAACGTACTGATCGCATTTATTACATTGTGAACACAAATTTTGGGGCAGAGATAATTCCTTTTGGAGATGAAAGCCCTTGGTGAGTATATTAAGAGCCCCGAAGAGCCCAACTTCCGCGTTATGGTGTGATGAAGTTTTTGCTAGAGAGCCAGTAAGCCGTCAGGAATTAGCGTTAAATCTTTGTTCACTGTTGATTTATCTTATTTTTGAGATGTCATGTCAAATCGAATGAAGATAATTTTCGTAGAGCACTTCGACCTTCTAACTCGCTTCCTTCAATGTCCTTTTCGTCCTTTCTTTTAAGAGCAGCTATAAAAGTACCTCAAGATGACGTTTTTCAGCTTCGAAATGTTCTGCAAAAATGTCGCTCAGGAAATTTTAGGTACGGCTCTTATTGACAACTATTCGATTTTGTGGCGTTTTCGTGGTCGTTTTGTGCATTTACACTGTTTTTGTTCAGAAAAAGAGTATATTTTTTTTGTTGTATATTCGTTACAGAACATACAACACACAAAACGCAGTTTTTTCTGAGCAAACAGGGGTAAATGTCAAAAATGAAAAATGACAAAATCAATTAGTTGTCAATGAGAGCCGTACCTACAATTTTCTGAGCGACATCTTTGCAGAACATTTCGTAGCTGAAAAACGTCATCTTGTGGTACTTTTATAGCGGCTCTTAAAATAAAGGACGAAAAGGACATTGAAGGAAGCGAGTTAGAAGGTCGAAGTGCTCTACGAAAATAATCCTTATTCGATTTGACATGTCATCTCAAAAATAATCTAAATCAACAGTGAACAAAGATTTAATTAACGCTAATTCCTGATGGCTTACAGGGTCTCTACCAAAAATTTCATCACGACATAAGGCGGAAGTTCGACTCACCGCGGATCTGTGCTTCGGGGTTCTTAATATAATCACCGAGGCCTTTCTTCCCCAAGAGGAATTTTCTGTGCCCCAGACTTTCAACTCCATTTTGTTGCACAGTGTTATCAGATTCAGCTGAAAATTAGGGAAGATAATTGTTTAGCCGTGTTACGAACGCTATTGCTTTTGGTGAAAATCGGCTCAGATTTGGATATAGCTCCCATATATATTTTCGCCCGATTTGAGGTACTTGGTCCACCAAATTTTGATGAAACTTAGAAAATGTCACTGAATTCGGACCAGAAATAAGTGTTTCAATTTATATTGAAATCGGTACAGAGTTTGATATAGCTTCCATATATATGTATGTTCGACCGATTTTGGTGCACCTAATCCAAAATTAGACAGACATTTTGATGAAATTTGGAAAATATGACTCAATTTGGTCTAGAAAAAAAACAATCTTAAAATTATATTGAAATCGTGGTGGTATCATTTAGTCGGCCCCGAACGATTTTGATCCTTTTCTTAGTTTCTTGCAATATTCACCTAAATTGCACGTCCATCAAAAATTGTGTTATACAGCCGCAGATAACCAAACCAACCTATTTCAAATATTTTTAAGTTTTTAGTTGACCGAATAAGTTAAAATTAGGTATTCTCAATTCTATTCTAATTATTCCAATTAGTTCAGAACATTTCATGGTGGAGTATAAAAAGTCAGGCCCGGTCGAACTTAACGCTTTTTTATTTGTTCTTATCTCGACGAGATAAAAAGATTTAGTGATACGTAATGTAAGCTCCATGTTAATTGTTACCCGATTTTGAAGCACTATCGGTCGCAATAATAGTTAATTACGAAGAAGAAGATTACAATTTACCATATTGACCAGATATTTAGCGGGTTAAATTGAAAAAAATATTATTATTGCAAAACCCATTACTAAACCATTAAGTTAAGAAGGGCTGGCCATTTTTAGGAAAGTGTAACAGTTAACTAAACCCATCAAAAAAATCTGAGCTTTAACAATGTATATAATTTTTCATAAACGTTTATGCCAAAAACATATTATATAATTTAATTGAAGGAAACTAACTTCCTTTGTAAATCAAAATATCTATCTACTCCTTTTGTAATCTAACAAAACTAAAAATTCTTTAAGAGTTTGCGTTTGGTTTGCCGGAACACTTGATTGAAAAACTATGATAACGACATTAGTAGAAACAATTTTCCAGACGATTGCATTTGGTGGCATATGATTGCACAGACATATGTATGTACATTAGGGTTATAACAAAAAAACACCACAGTTTACCATGTGGGGAATATTGTCCTGATAACGAAAACTCGGTTTTAGGTCGATTCGGTCAAAAAAGTTCCGAACCGAAAGAGATTTCTAAAGGTTTTTTGATGATCCGTAAAAAGATTTTTTTATTTCAGTTATTTTACATATGCTCTTTGAAAATTAAAATTAACGCTTAAAATATACTGATTTGGCGAAATTTATGTATTAGACTTATGTAGAATGGTCCGATATTGAAATTATATTTAATTTCAATAAAAAATAGTTTGTGTTAGGAAGATTTTAATGAAAAAAATAAAAGAAGTATCTGCAATGGGAAATTTGAATCCAGTCCGTGCGGGAACTTTTTTTAACAGTAGGAAAAAAGGGACAACGCATTTCTTAATATTTTTCCGCACTCTACTCGGCTATATGGTGGTATTTTTGATATTTGCAAAAAATGTCAAAGGTTATAACCCTAATTTACATACAAACAACGATTATACCATTTCCCGTTTATCTTCTGTCTGCTCTGTGTCTATGTGAAAGTTTTTGTATAAATTGAAAAAATAGAGAAAAGTTTTCACAGATGTTACTGACCTTCAAGGATTACGGCAAACTAGAAATAGTTATGGGTGTGGTTATCCAGCACGGTAATATGCACACACACACACACTGCTATCATACCTAAATATTAAAATAGAAAAATTTAATTAAAAAAAAATTATTTGACCTGCACCCCGAATATTTAAGTTCGACAGGATGTGCAGAAATAATATTTAAAATTGAATTTTCTTTACGTTATGCAAATACTGATGACTTTTTAATAAGTAAGAAAAGACTATATAGAGGATGCTTAAAAATACCTGGAACAATTCTAATATCCTTATATATGTTAAGATATCACCTTATCACATCTTTTCTGGGTTACTACCATAAATAGTCTATTAAGGATATTAACAGAAGAATGATTTGAGCCAGTTTGCACTAAAGTACAATCAGCACCTTTTATCGCACCTCTTCTCAACTTAATCATATTCAAAAGACAAAGTGGTGTAGAGTATTATATAATCGGACCCGCTCAACTTTGGTCTTTGTAACAACCAGTCCAAAGAATAAAGTTTCAAATTTTAAGAAAAATAATTTTAATTGACAAATAACATCGGAAATAAATGTCAACGTTATGTACTGCATCTGATTCTAGCATATCTCCGAACATTTATTTGGAGTTATGTCGAAATTAATTACACTGTGCGACAACAAAAAATGACTAGAAAAACTGGGTAGAATATGAAAATATAGCTAGTTTTTTTTGAAACATTCGAATTAAGATATCTTGGAATTCTTGCACTTTAGGTATATACTGTATTTGGCAACTTAACAGAGGAGGATGTGGGGAATATTTGTGTTATAAATTTTAACCTTCATGCGGTTCATCAAAGGGGTTTTTTCGTCCTTTTGTTCGAAAATTTTTCAAAAACTCCTTTAAAATGTGATCATATCAAATCCAAATATTCTACAAAATTGTTCGCCATAAAATTTTACTATATGTCTTAGAATAGACCAAATCTTAAAAATGAAAAACTCGTTTTAGGGTTAAATTCGGACTTCATCTGAGTTTATTCAAAATTGTCCCACAAAACAAAATTTTAGAGACAAAAATATTCTTAGTCAAAAATATTCATAGTGACTATGGGTCACCAAAGAAATGAAATGTATATTTACATTATATATCATGAAAATATCACTATTCATTTTGCTGAAAAAACATGAAAATTTTCCCATTTTTTGATGAAAATTTCTTCCTTCTTTTTTGAGTTGATACATGAAAGTAATATGAAACTTGGTTCTAGGTGAAAAGTGTCAAAAGAAGAAAAATTCTACACAAAATTTCACTATGAGTTTCAGAATAAACCAAAAATCTAGGTATACTATTTTCTTAAGAAAACATGCCAAATCGTGTATGTGAGAGCATATATGACACCTATATTTTTACCGGACCATAGCCGTAGCAACCAATGGCTTATCCTAACTACGTAATTTAAGTTAAAAGTACTAAAATTACGCAATTTTACAACATTAAAACAGGGTTTTCTATATTTTCAAAAAAAAAAAGGGAAATATTTTCATGTTTTTTTCAGCAAAATTGATAGTGATGTTTTCATCTATATATATAAACAAGGATGATGTTAGTTACTACGCTTATAACTCAAGAACGGCTGAACAGATTTTGACAATTCGCACCAATTCGGAATGGTCTCATGGCAGAAAAGGATAAAACCTAAAAAAATTGCGAAAAATTTGCAAAAATATTTTTTCAATAAAGTCAATTTTCCACAAATTTCTATCGAGCTTCGTGTTTGGAGTAAATCTTGGCACCTATTTGGACAGTTTTTGGCGAAAATTGTATTTGCACCTACTGTGAGGGTCCATTGTACGCCTTTGTCAATTTTTGAAAGTTGTATAGAATTTTTTATTCACAATCAAATCGATTTTCATTTATTTTCAAGCGTCTTTTTAGGAAATTAACAGCGAAATATGGTTAAAAGGGCTTAGTTTAGAGTTTGTAAATATTAGTGGTGGTTTCGGTCAGATACCGATTGAAAAGTCTAAGATGATAATGCCAAAACTGGTTTCCACAGTTTTGAGGAAAAAGGTATAAATCCACAAAATTGGTGGGTTAATTGAAACATCAAGAGCTCCGAGGTAATTTCATTGGAAGTGAAGTTGTGGCATATATGTATACTTTTAAACCGTAGGTAAAAACATCTTCGAAAGATAAACTTCCGATGTATGCGGTATAATATTTAAGCTGTACCAGATATATTTTGATACTGTGTAGATTCTGTCATGATACAAAAAAGGCAATTACAAACGGCCAAATACATACATACAAACATACATATGTACATTGGTAAATACTTATTAATCGTTAATTAGTTTGTGATATTAATTTGACTATGTTATTTACGTCGAAATTAAATATAGGGTGACCAAGTAATCAACAACAGTCACGTGTTAGCGTGACAAGACTTCGAACATCCGAAACACACAAAGAACGGCAACTAATAGAATAGCTCTGTCCATGTTACCAGAGTCATTGCATCTAATACCGAATTTGCAGTGCAAGTAGAGTTCGGGAGATCACATTAAATAGAGACGTCAGAAAAAAATAAGTAAAAAAGGAATAAGTTCGGCCGGGCCGAACTTTTTATACCCTCCACCATAAAATATTCTGAACTAAAACGGAATAATTATATTCTTTTCTGTCCACAATTTTAGACGAAGATATTTTGTGACCTCTGATACCTAAATAAGGTAAAAAACATAAAAAATGTATTTAATCTGTAAGGAACCTTATATGGGTCTATATCAAAGTGAAAATCGGGAGGTACAGTTATAAAGGGGGCTATACCTAAACATGGACCTATGTTGACAGTTTTTGGTGGAGATATTTTGTGATTACTAGAAACCTCAACGGTCAAACTACAGGTAGTTCGATGAAAAATTTTAGCTAAAATACTCAAAATACCAAAAATCGGGAGGTACCGCTATATGGGGGCTATACCAAATCATGGACCTTGACTGTTTTTAGTGGATATACTTTGGGAACCACTGGGAAGCCCAAACCTGAAACTACAGATAGTTCGGTCAAGAAATGTAATTAAAATCCACCAAATACAGAAAATCGGGAGGTACCGTTATATAGGGGCTCTACCAAAACATGGACCTATGTTTTGTTTTTGGTGGAGATGTTTTGTGATTACTATGAACCTCAACTGTCAAATACAGGTAGTTCGGTTAAAAATTTTAGCGAATATCCTCAAAATACCGATAATCGGGAGGTACCGTTATATGGAGGCTATACCAAAACATGGACCTATGTTGACGGTTTTTGGTGGAGATGTTTTGTGACCACTGGGAACCCAAAACGTGAAATTACAGGTAGGTCGGTCAAAAAATGTAGTTAAAATCCCCAAAATACCGAAAATCGGGATGTAGCGTTATATGGGAGCTATACCAAAAAGTGTTCCGATATAACCCATCTTCGAACTTGCCCTGCCTATGGAAAAAAAGACGCTCGGGTGCAAAAATATAGCGCTCCAGCTCAATTATTGCGAACGCTAGAGTGATTACAACAGACGGACAGACAGACGGTCATGGCTAGATCGTCTTAGAATTTTATCCTGATCAAGAGTATATGTGCAAATGATTAGTTCGATGTATTACAAACAGAAAAACAAACTAAATATACCCTCCATACCATGGTGGAGGGTATAAAAACAGACGAAGGTGGTTACCTGATAACGATCGGATCAAAATGGGTAAATAGGTTAAAATGGGTTAATTGATTAAAACGCAAATTTAAATAAGCACTATATTCAGCATTAAATTCAAATTCATATTAGTGAAATATCGTATTTAGTGGTGGAAACAAGAATTGCAGAAAACCATCGATTATGAAACGAGTAAGGCGTTATGATATTATTTTGCTTCAACTGCGCTACCAAATATTTTTATTTACATCGCAAAACGTGTTATTGCTTAAAAAATACATCTTAGTCCCGATTTAGAGTTACCTAATTTTTTTGGCGGCTATTGTCAATATATAGAATAGAGAGTAGAGGAAAATAGAAACACTTTGCCTCTCAGTACCATCTCTCTTCGTCAAACTGACAATTGTCGAAAGTACAATTGTCTAATGTGCATCTGCTTCAAAGATCGTCCTAAACAGTTCAAAACAAAGAAATATTTGCCATTGAACAAGGTGATAGCAATAATAGTACTATACGTTTGAACCAAAGCCATAAAGTACTGTACCTAATAAACTGCGAGACGAAGTTCGCCGGGTCCCCTAGCGATATATAAAGTAAATAGACATTTCAGTTCTTTGGTGACCGATTATGAAATTTGACGAAGAATATTTTTGTCTTTGACGTTATCTCTCTAAAATTATATTTTGTGGGACAATTTTGAATAAACTCAGATGAAGTCCGACTTTAACCATAAAACGAGTTTTTCACTTTTAGAGATTCCTGGCGATTAGATAAGATTTACAGATTTGATGTATTCTGAGACATATAGTAAAATTTTATGGGGAACAATTTTGTTGAATGTTTGAATTTGATATGATCACATTTTAAAGGAGTTTTTGAACGATTTTCGAAAAAAGGATGAAAAAGACCCCTTTGATGAAGCGCATGAGGTTTAAAATTTTTAACAGAAATATTCTCCACATCCTCCTCTGTAAAGTTCCCAAAGACGTTATATACCTAAAATGCAAGGATTCCAAGATATCTTAACTTGAATATTTCGAAAAAACAACAAATGTACAGAACTTGCCCCGCCTACTTTGGTTACTTTCCGATGTAAACGTTAAAAACGCCGATACACGTATCTCATATTTTTATCTCTACTTTCATAATCTAGTCAATTTTTCCCATCATTTAAAAAAAAAATTAAATTTTGTTGCACAGTGTTATGTAATTTAATGTGTTGCGTACTCGCATCAATGTTATTGAAGGTTTTCTAAATTAAATATTTGCCTTTCAAAAACAGTTGCATTATGCCGTAATTGTATAGAATCGTTTAGACAATCTTGTTTCTTTTATTAAATTCTTTTTGTTATGTATAGATGTGAAGCCAACAGTACACTGTTCTGTAGTGAGTACACCCTGTAGGAAATGTCAATAGTGAATGTATACTGACTTACTACTGACATTGTCAACAGTACTACTAACAAACTGATAACAACCCATGTAATTTCCTATAGTGCCATTCGAAGTAGTATGTCAGTAGTAAGTCAGTAATTGCTGATGGATCATGTGTTGAAATTGGAGGTAGTGAGTCAGTAGAGACATTGGAAATAATGAGTCAATAGAGACATTGGAGTTAGTGAGTCAATAGTTCATAAAGGGTCATATGGAGACATTGGTATCAGATTTTCATTACTAAGATTTTTGGCCAATTTGGAACTTTTTTAGATTAAAAAGCTATATAGTATGTTAAATAAGAAATTTACTTTAAATAGGATATTTTATTAAAGAAACAAGTAAAAAGTCGTTAAGTTCGGCCCGGTCTCCACCATAAAATAGTATTAATTAAAATAAAATAATTTGTTTCCTTTTAAAATTTTAGGTGGAAACATTTTTTGACCATGGATACCCCAAATGCCTAAATTATCTAACCCATCTATCTATCTAGCCCTACGGGGCTACATCAAAGTGTCGACCTATCTATACAAATTTTGGTGGAAAAGTTTTATAACTGCAGTGAACATCAAAAGTAAATTACCGGTAGTTCCGTCAAACAATGTAGCTAAGACCCTTATAATACCGAAAATCGGGAGGTTACCTTATATGGTATATATACCAAAACATAGACCCATGTTGACGATTTTTACTTAAGAAGCTTCGTAACCACAGAGAACCTAAAATGTCAAATTACTGCTAGTTCGGTTAAAAATTGTAGCTAAAACCCTCAAAAAAGCAAAAATCGGTATGTACCGTAATGTGGGGGCTATACCAAAACATGGACCTATATTGACGGTTTTTAGTGAAGAAGTTTCGTGGCCACTGAGAGCCACAAATGTCAAATCAAGGCTTGTTCCATTAAAAATTGTAGCTAAAACCTTCAAAATACCGAAAATCGGTAGGTACCGTTATATGGGGGCTATACTAAAACATGGACCTATGCCCATAATTTGTAGAATATAAGATTGTTGATCACTAGGAACCTTAAATGCCAATTATAGCTAATTCCCTTTGAAAATATGACTAAAAACTTCAAAATACTTGAAATCAGGCGGTACCGTTAAATGGTGGCTATACCAAAACCTGGATCGATATAGACCATCATCGAACTTGACCTGCCTGGAAATAAAAGACTCATCTTCCCAAAATTTCAGCGCCATATGTATCTCCAATTGTGTGGATGCTAGTGTTATTACCACAGACAGAAAGTCAAAGATCGACTCAACATTTTACCCTGATCAAGAATATATATACTTTATAGGGTCGCAAATGATTATTTCAATGCGTTACAAAATGAAAAACAAACTTAATATGCCCTCCATACCATGGAGGGTATAAAAACATACAATATTGAAACTACTACAAAAGTACAATTTGCGTATTACATATATGCTTTTTACATTAGAACTAAAATCAAGTTTTAGGGCTGTTTCGTCATTTATTTGCTAAAATAGGCAACATTTTTCGTCATTTACCATACAAAAATAAATGACGATAGCCGCGTCATTTATTCTAAAGAACGCACGAAAACACCATACTATTATACGCAACCCTGCTTTTTTTGTCAAAAACTACCGAAAAATGCAACTGTTTTATGTTGTTGTATGATAGAGAAAAACAAAAATACTTAAACAATAAGAAAAGTAAAAATAAATGGTTAAATAAGCTGTGTTCCTTTACGTGCAAGAATCTTCAATTTTTACCACTTTTTACTCATATGGGATCAGTTTACAACTTTTGCCGGTTTTACTATTTTCAAAAGTAAAGGAACAGACCAATAACTTGCAAAAATTATGTTTTTTGTTTTTGAATTAAGTCAAACCAGTTGACAAACACTTGTGTTATAAAATTCCTATTTTTTAATTAAAAATATCGTGTCTGTGTGTTGTGTGCGTGTGTATGTGTTTTGCGTGCGTGTAAACAAATGACGCAAAAAGCAAATGTAAATAAACTTCATTTGTTTCTAGGATTTCGCAAAACCAAATCATATAATGCGCTAATCTAAAAAGGCGTTTATTTTAGGAGTAGTGTTCATAAAGTCTTGCCAAGATTCACAATTCTGCATTTCAAGAACGCCTTTCATAAAGCAAAAAAATACTGTCTTCTTCTTAGAGATTAAAAAAAACTGTTTTGGTGAGTTGTTGTTTTGTTTTTATTGACTAACAACCCCATCACACACCACCAAGCAAACCAGAGACAAATTTTGCTGCCTTTTATTTAATTTTGTATTATTGTAATTTACCGGTTCTTCTTATGATTGCTGTCGTCTTGTGAGCATACTATGTTTCCAACATGTTGACAATGTGTTGACTTTGTCACCATAATAGTAGGTAAAGTGGTGACATGTCGACACTTGACCCCAGGCTACCTACAGGGCAGTTAGATGGGCAATTACGGTGAGTGTATGTATGTCGCTGTGAGCGTGTGTGATATTGCAAATGTGTAATTAACAATCTATTATTATAATCGTTTAAATAATTGATTACAAATAACAGATAAAACTGCAAAATACAAATAAACCAAATCGCCATATTGTTATGCCGTAGGACAGTAAAATATATAATAAAATCACGCACACAGATAATCGAATCGCAATTTTAAACTAAAATTGGTTTATTGAATTTGTCGAAAAACGTAATTAAATACCATTTAGTGGGATTTTGGTTAGGGGGTTACGAATAATTATAGAATAAAATGTTGTGCCAACAAAAATTATCCTGATTTTGTGGCTGCATATTTTTAATGTGAAATTATTTTATTTTACCATAATAACATAATTATATTGTTGTCTAATGTGAACATTTGGTGGTCGTAATTGTCATTGTACTCATAATAGAACAATTGCCATTTTGTGTGAGCTGCAGTACTGCAGTTTACCAGCGTAGAGGGTGTGCAAGATAAATATTTATTATTTAATTTCATTATTAGATAAATGATTGTGTCTGCACAGTAAATCGAAAAAGATGATCTTAGTAGTAGACGAAAAAAAAAGATATATTTTTTTCGTAAAGTGTTCTTCGACACAGCTGACTTCGGTTATGTTAATTTTACTCGAGTTGGTGGTTACCCAGTTTCTATGTCAAATTTTGTAAATATGGACTCGTCTCAGAAATCAAATGATTAAACTGGGACAAAATGTGTATCTAGAGCTGTCATGTTAATGTTAAGCTTTGGAAATTTTCA
Organism: Musca autumnalis; assembly: GCF_047663935.1. Taxonomy (NCBI): domain Eukaryota; kingdom Metazoa; phylum Arthropoda; class Insecta; order Diptera; family Muscidae; genus Musca; species Musca autumnalis. Next base: position 161,393,654 of record NW_027411755.1, on the reverse strand, counting down.
AATCATTTTTTCCGTCCTTAGCAATACCCACTTTCTGTTAGACAATGGTTCATGGAAGGGGTCAAGAGTTAGTTTTCAAGTTTCGCTTTAGTAATTTGTAAGAATATGTTCCGCAACAAGTAAGAAAGGTAAGTACCGTAATGTGGCGCTATACCAAATCATTACCATATAGTGCAATTTTTTTAGTAAGCAAACTTGTGATTTGTAGAGAAATCGATATATTAAATTACGTTAAACTAAATTTGGATATTTTAAATCTAGATATTTTAGTATGTACCGGCAGGATGTTTGGGCCATTATCTCAGGACGTAGGGACTTACTCCGAAAAAAATTGTACCGTTGTAATAGGGACCGTGAACAAATCTTCTGTAAAACATGCATCTTCGCAAATTTTGTGTGGGAGGTACGCGAAGGACTGGACCGATATAGCCCATCTTCGAACTTAAACTAAGTTTGGGCAAAATATAACGAAGTGCAAAATTTGGTTCGAATCGGTTGATCCAATCGAGGGTTATCGTGCGTACCAGCCAGACAGACTAAATCGACTCCAAATTGTCTGAAACGAATTTCGTCCAAACATACTTGGGGTCTAAACCCGTTATTTTTGGTCATATCAAAATGTATATACCCTCGTTAACATAACTGTTGAGGGTATAAAAATTTAAATATTTACCAAACAAGTAAAAAATTATCAGCCGGCTTTGGTAACAGCCTGTTTGAATCAAAGTTGTCATCTATTGACAATCGAATCGAATACCGTCTACGCAACCGAAATCATTTTCCCTAATTTGGGAGGTTTAAGATTTTGTGGATTTTTTAGGGCGAATGAACTCTCCATAGGATTTTTGCACAGAACCTAAACTGCACTTACACAAAAATTTTGAACTTTTGTGGGGGAGGATGAGACCGATGAGGAAAATGTTGGAAGTTAAATTAAATTTGGAGAAAATATTAGGAGATCCAAAGTTTAGACAGTACCATTTCAGTGAAATTATTTGCATTTTTGAGGGGCAGGTACCGGAAAGTTTGTACCGTTATTCTCCATATACGAACTTAAACTATGCTTGGACAAACTAATACGAAGGCCATATGGTGGAACAAATCGGTTTATCCGTTTGAGAGTTATCGTGCTCTCCATTCACCTATCCTGACAGACAGACGGACATCGCTAAATAGACTCCAAATTGCCTGAAACGGATTTCGTCAAACATACGACGCCGTTATTTCGATGATGCCCAAACTGCCCGTATGAAAGTGTATATACCCACGTTAGTCAAGAGACTGAGGCTAAAAAATCCTTCCTTAATTGAGTGACCCTCCTCTACGGTTGTTGCTCTTTGTTTCCTACTTGGAATATCACGTTTTTTGTTTTCCACTTGTTTACTCCATCGAAGCCTTGGGCTTCCCGCACTCCGTGTAACGCCATCCGGCCCGTCTTTATACGCTTTTGTAGCGGGTTCATTATCGCTCATTCTTATATGGCCTAGCCAACGCATTTATTGTATCTCGATACTACTAAACATAGTGATGTCTTTATATAGCCGATAAAGCTCGTGTTAGTACGGCGCCGATATTCACCGTCAACGCTTATTAAACCGTAGATCTTTCGAAGTATCATTGTCTTGTAAAGTGTTATTTTTGTTTGACGAGATGTGGCTTTGTAATTACACTGCTCACTTAAGCCAAAGTAACATCTGTTAACCAGTCCTGCTCTTCTGCTTATTTCACAACTGATGTTGTTTGTTGTGTTTACGGTGTTGCCGAGGTAAACGTAATCTTTAAATACCTCACCATTAAGCATCAACTTCCATACATTGTCCGAACTCTCTTTACGCACTACGCGTCGATACTGCCAGACCCAATTTAGCGGATTCTCCTTCGCTTTTTTTAAGCTATCAGCTGCTTCTTTTACTGATTCACCTATGACGTCAATATTGTGCAATTTCTTGTAACATTTGCGTCTCGTGTGTGAAAAGGTCACACAAAAGGTTGCCTCTTTGCCTAAAACCTCTTTTGGTACTTAACTGTTCGGAGTAGTTCTTTGCTATTTCATTGAGGACCGGATATAAGTTAATGTCATCTTATAAAGCCCAATAAGTTTTACGGGAATAACAAATTCAGGCATGGATTGGCATATCTTTGACAAAAGGCGCTTTCGAAGGCTGCTCTATAAACGACAAAAGATCGTAATCTGCATATCTTGATTCTTTTCCAGGATTTGCCGCAGGCTGCCGAACTAGCTGTAATTTGATATTAAGGCATTTTGGCGTTACAACACTTCTTCAACAAAAATTGTCGACATATGTCCATCGTTACCTTTAGCCCTCATATAAGGTTACCTACAGACTTTCGGTATTTTGAGGATTTTACCTACAATTTTCAACCGAATTTCCTCTAATTCGTCATTTAAAGCTCTTAAGGGTTACAAAACTTCTTCACCGAGAACTGTGAACATAGGTTAATCTTTAGGTATAGCCTCCATACAACGGTACCTCCTAATATTCGGTATTTTGAAGATTTTAGCTACAATTTTAAACCGAACTAGCAGTAATTTGACATTTAAGGTCCTTAGGGGTCACAAAACTTCTTCACCAAAAATTGTAGACGGCACCATGCGATTTTTTTATTTTGAGTATTTTAATAATTTTTTTCCGTAATAGCAGTAGTAATTCGACATTTGAGGTTCTCAGGGGTCTCAAAACTTATACCTTTAAAATTGTCAACCTAGATCCATGTTTTGGTATAACCCCCATATGTTTAGGTACTGCCCCCAAATAACGTTACCTCCCGATTTTCGGTATGTTGAGGATTTTAGCTACAATTTTTAACCGAACTATCTATAGTTTGACATTTAAGGTTTTAAGGGATCACAATACTTCTTCACCGAAAATGTTCGTTATCGGGGGGCTAAACCTAACAAGGACCTATTGTTTAGGTGTAGCCCCCCGATAACGGAATCTCCCGATTTTTGGATTTTTTTGTATTTTAGCTACAAGTCTTAACCGAACCAGCTTTAATTTGACATTTGAGGTTCTTGACTGTCACAACACTTTTTCGAGAAAATTATGAACATAAGTCCATGTTTAGGTATAAACTCACATACAACGGTACCTCCCAATTTTCGGTATTTTGAGGATTTAAGCTACAATTTGTATCCAATCTAGCTGTAATTAATTTGACATTTGAGGTTCTTTACGATCACAGCACTTCTTCACCGAAAACTGTAAACATTGCCCCCACGTAACTGTAGCTCCCGATTTTTGATATTTTGAGATTTTTATCTATTTTTTTCTGATCTCAAAACTTATACCCCTAAAATTGCAAACACAGACCAAAACGAAACCTTTCCAAAAAAAATCTCTGCATAGGTCCACGTTTTTGGTATAGCCCGCATATGTCAATACCTCAGGGTTTTACGAGTTTTTGGCAATTTAGGTACATTTGTTGACCGAACTGTCGGTATTTTGACATTTGTATGGTCACAAAACTTCTGCAGCAAAATTGTCACCATACATAGGTCCACACTTTGATGTATGTAGCTCCCACGTATGGGTACCGCCCGATTGAAGACATTTTCAGATACTTGGGGTAGCCGTGGTCGAAAAACTTCACCACCTAAAATTACTGACAATGCTTATGTCATTTTAGATCAGAATATCTTATGGTGGAGGATATAAGAAGTACGGCTCGGCGAACTTAACTCTTTTTACTTGTTCTACTTAAAACATAAATTCAAATTTGTTAATTGTTGATTTGCGGTTAACATACATAAATACAATGTGCATTGTGTGCGTTCGTTAATTAATAATTTATAGTGGTTGAAAATTTCGAGAATATCTTCATAGATGTTACCTTGTATCGAATCAACGAAGCAAATAATTTCCTTTGTGTGTATTTATCAATCGTGTGGTTACAATAGATTCATTGTGAGAAAGAGTATAGCAACCAGTGATAAACGAGAGTACATACTCGTAGATCCGGTATTTCAAAACTGATTTTGATTGAATTGTGAGGCAACAATTGTATTAACCATGGTTCACTCATTTACAAAAGCAATATTGGAAACCAAATCGGGGTTGTGAATTATTGCTGCATTTAACTTGTCGACGACGTAAGTAAAGGGTTTTAACTCAGGACTAAGGCAAAAATTGTTATGCCATGACAGCTGCAAATGCTGGAGCTAATTTTCTGAGGCCACATCGATTTGATTTTACATACCCTACACCACTATTTGGGGAGGGTATATATATTGGTTTTGGTCAAAAAGTTTGTAACACATCGAAATAATGATCGTATACCTATACTTATATTTACCACACGTCGCAATTTTGGTCGGATTATAACGAAATTTTGGTGGTTAATGGGGGTCTCAGAGAGAATGAATCCTGTTGAGTGTGGTGATGGTTACATGCTATTCAGGAGTAGGAATGGACAAAAAACGAATGTGGAGCAAACTACAGCATTTTATTCTTATGCGAAATCTTCGTTGCTAGTAGGGGCATACCAAAAGGAAAACCTGTCAATGGAAGAAGTAAATATAACCTTTACAGCAATGCAAGATAGGTTGGTGTGTATCCCACTTTTCCATTTTTGTACACTACACCAATGTTTCAACGTTTTGTTCTATGCAAAAATATCTGCTTCCAGTAGGGGTATACCAAAAGTAAAGCCAGTCAATTGAAGAAAAACGTTCACCTTTACAAAGATGCAAAGATTATTTAGTCACGTTACCCAGAGAGGAAGAAGGCCATTGATTTTGACGATGGCCAGATAACATTCAGGCGTCAGAATGGGTAAATATGAAAATATCTCCTTTCTTCTACTAGGGGTGTTCCAAAATCAAAGCCTATTAATGGAAGAAAAAACGTTTACCTTCACAAAGATGCAAAATAGGTTAAAAAATTTCGAACTTAGGTCCTTGTTTAGGTGTAGCCCCCACATAAAAGTACCCCCCGATTCTCGGCATTGTGAAGATTTTAGCTACAATTTTTAACCGTACTAGCAGTAATTTGACATTTAAGGACCTTAGGGGTCACAATACTTCTTCACCAAAAATTGTCGACATAGGTCTATGGTTAGGTATAGCACCGATATAACGGTGCCTCAAAATTTTCGCTATTTTGAGTATTTTACTACATTTTTCGCGAAATAGCAGTAATTTGACATTTGAGGTTCACAGGCATTTTTTACTTGAATTGTAATGACGAATATTCCAGCTTTGGTTAGGCGTATTTCAACAATCATGACATTCTGAGGTTTAAATTTATGCCAATTTTGTTACCAAAGTGATCAAATGCTTGAGATATAGACAAAGACACTCAGATATTCCAATTTCTAATTTGAGGAATTGTATTTCGAATGCGGATATCTGGGTTGCAAAATGAGCTATGCTATCCCACTTTTAATATTTTTAAGTATTTACTTTAAAGAAAAATACTTCTGATTCCCTACTTTTTTCCTTCTGCAAAGATTTCAATCAGCACCAATTAGATTGTCAACAGTATTTAAATATAAAACAAGTAAGAAAAGCGTTAAGTTCGGTCGGGCCGAACTTTTTATACCCTCCACCACAAATTTCAGCCATTTCGGTGGATTAATGTGGCCACAACCTTCAAAGTACCGAAATTCGGAAGGTACCGTTCTATGGGGGCTATATGATGGCGTGGACCTATACCTACAAATTTCTGGGGGAAAGTTTTATACGCCTAAAGAAGACTAAATACCAAATTTCAGCCATATCGGTGTGATAATGAGGCTAAAACGTTCAAAATATCGAAAATCGGGAGATATTGTATTATGGGGGCTATATCAACACATGGACCTATATACACATTTTATGGTAAAAATGTTTCTTAGCCTCTGGAAACACAAAATACAAAGTTACAACCGATTCTTTGGTCAAATGGGTCTAATACATTCAAAATATATTAAAATGACGCGTACTTTATAAGGGGTCTTATGTGGGGACTATACCAAAACGTGGACCTATATAACCCAACTTTGGTAGGAATGTTTTCTGGCCTCTGAAGACACAAAATACCAAATTACAACCAATTCTGTGGTCAAATGGGTCTAATACATTCAAAATATATTAAAATGACGCGTACTTTATATGGGGCCTTATATGGGGGCTATACCAAAACGTGGACCTATATAACCCAACTTTGGTAGGAATATTTTTTGGCCTCTGGAGACACAAAGTACCAAATTATAACCAATTCGGTGGTAAAATGGGCCAAATATCTTAAAAATTCCTTAAAACGACGACGCGTCACGCGTCATTTTGTATGGGGGCTATACGAAAGCGTGGACCTACATAGCCCGCTTTCAATACCAAAAGTCCTACGTAAATATAACATATTTTCCCAAAATTTCATCAACCTACGTCAATCCGTTCGGACGCTAGAGTGATTTCCACAGACGGACAGACGGACAGACGGACAGACGGACAGACGGACGGACATGGCTATATCGATGTAGAATTGCACGCTGATCAAGAATATATATACTTTGTGGGGTCTACAATGATTATTTCGAGTAGTTACAAACGTAGTGACAAACTTAATATACCCCCATCCTATGGTGGAGGGTATAATAAATAGCAAAGTGCCCGCCACTTCGTATGCGGAACGGAAATAAAAAACAACATTAAACAATATTTACTGCGGAAATGGTGAACTCCGAAAATGTTGTTGTATGTGTTAAACCCAAGAACGTGGTATTTCAATTTAGGGCTTTATTTCATGAGGGCGTAAAAACGGTCTTGCAAACAAAAAAATCCCCACAGGTCTACGTTTCCAATTGGACTTACTAAAGCGATAAAAAAAAAAAAAAAAACAATTTTGTTGAGAAACAAAAACCCATTCGCGTTCTCATAAAACCAATAGTACAATTTTTCAAGCCCAGGACCTCATATAAAATTTTACAATTTTGTACTTAACAAATAATATTGCGCTGAATTTACCAATTCATTCATATCAGTGCTTTAATGTGTAGTACAATTTAGTACTTCTAAAGCACTTATTGTATATTACCCTTTAGAACTTTCTAATAGTATTATTCCAAATTATATAATTTCAGCTTTATTCCTACACCCAAGACCAAATTTAGTACTTTTCGTAGTCGTATAGGACGTATTTCCAATACCACCTCCATAACTCAGTCCACAGAGACCTTCATATCAAATTTCAGAATTTGTACGCATTTTTAAAAAATCCATGTTATCGATTATGCAATACCAAAATGGTACTAAATTTTGTACTTATCGTGCACCTGAATATAAACTTCAAAAAATTAATCCCTATATCGACCATATATACCAACCGTCATTCTCATTTCCAGCTCTATTCGTTCCCCCACCATATTTTAAGCCCACAGAGCAACAGTGACTCTAATTTTAGAATTCGAGTTCTGCCCCTACACCAAATAGGTACCACATTTAGAACGATTTAGTACTTTTCGTATATTTATGGAACGTATTTCATAAACAACCACCATATGCCAATGCTACACACCAACACTCACCTTAACTCCAAAATACAGATTCCAGCTCTACCCTACACCCAATAAAAATTAAGTTCCGTTTAATACTTTTTGTATACTTATGGTACGTATTTCCATAAAAGATCCATATCTTAATCCAACCTACAAACACCGAATTCCCCCTCTATTGCTGGACCCAATATCAAATTTATTACAACATAAGCACTAATTTCCAACACCTCTTTCTTATCTCCATTCTACACACCAGCAGTGGTCCTATTACCAAAAGGTTAAAATTTTAGTTTAATTTAACACATAAGTACGAATTTCCAAAACTATCTCCATCCTACACTCTAACAGTAACTTGAATTCCAAATTTCAGGATTCCAGCTCTATCCGTCCTCTCAAATCCAAAATATACCAAATTTAGTACCATTTAGTACTTTCCGTACCCATAATACGAATTTCCAAAACTACATCAATCCTGTACTCCAACAGCAATCTTAATACTTATTGTACAATTATAGCTCTAATTTCCAAAAACCCTTTGGTACATCTTTCTATCTCTCCATCAGTGACCCTCATTCCAAATTTCAGAATTCTAGCTATTTCCGTTTGCTTATAACAAAGGCTGTCATATTTAGCACCTTTTAGTACTCTTCGTACCCTTCTAGGATGAATTCCCAAATACCCAGCCTTATCTCACCCCTACACACCAACAGCAGCCCACAGTCAAAATTTCAGCTTTCTAGCTTCAGCAGTTTCGTCTGGGCGATTCTCACTCACTCGCTCATTACTAAGCTCTTTTATTTATTAAGACTAATTATTTTGGTATAAATGTCAGGGTGGACGATAACTTTAGTATCTCGCTAAAAGAAATTTTTACCAGTGAAAAGTTTGTACATAGGGTAGAGTATCACATAATCGGCCCAGTCCGACTATATCCTTTGCTTGCTTGTTTCAGATATACCATTGTACAAATTGGGTAACCCTTTAAGATGGAAGTTGCTTCAATGAATTCCAAAAATGCAAAGCCACCAAAGATCTCAATGAACCGGAACGGGTAGTAGCAGTGTCAACCCACAATATTCTTGCCATTTCTATTGTTTGTTTTACAATAAGGAAAACCAAAAGGAATTGTCCAACCGTATTGACCACATCATATTTATTACCATTGTATCCAAGTTGCATTCTATTGTGGATTTGCAATAGTTGTTGATATTGACAGTGACAATTTTCCTTGAAGTAAAGTTGTGGTGATTCTTATGTGCCCGTCTTGTACATATGTTGAGAGTTTTATTGTTAATATTTATAATAGAAGAAAGCAGTTTCTAATAGTAATATAAGGCTGCTGGTACATTATCAAGTTAGAGAAAATGTATTCTATTGTGTCAGGAACACAGGGCAGAATCTTTGTCTATGCAAGTGGACTACGTAGCTAACTAATAATAAAAACCAGTAAGGTCAGAATCAAAGATACCATACATACATACCATACTGTGAATAAGTCAGATACACTCCACGTCAGTAGAATAGAACACCAAAATTTCTGTTAATGTTAGTTTATTTATCCCGAAGCGAATGAATCTACGTTTTTAATCTTGTAGGGACTTAAAGCCTATGATGTTCTGTATCAAAGACAGATTTTCGGTCATCAGGATAGAACAGTCATTTTATTTTCGCGAATTGTGGAGATATTTACTCCGAATTTTCTTTCAGTCGATAAAGCGGGGCTTTCTAATCATTTTCACCAATAAAACCATATAAATAATTTCGCGGACGCCGAAATAACAGCGTAAACGTATTTAAATTGACAGATAATAGAAACATCTCGGAATATCAATAAGAGTCGCGCAGCGATGTCATATTTCTTCACAATAACATAGAATATGACACAGACAACCTCGACGGATACATTCGAGTGCTGTGGATGCTGATGACATGGAACATTTTCAAAATAAGTATGAAAAATGTCAACATTTCTTATAAAAACGTTAATGTTTTGTTCAATAAAATGATTTTTCCGCGAATAAGTCTGCCGTTTAAAGGTTTGGAAATATCCTCCACATTTAGAGGAAGATAATCTGATATGGAAACCGCTATTTTAATACACTGAGCGAATTTTTAGTACTGTTTAAAAGCAACTTACGCAACCTAAAACCTCAATTTCCACGACTGTGTTTTCCAGCGACAAATTCGTAAAAACCGGTATGAAGAGCATAACCTGGTCCATTATTATTGGAACATAACACTATTGAGAACTGTCGCGGACGCCGAAATAAGAACACATACATATAAAATGCAAAGTCCAAAGGGCGTGTTCAATTTGAAAAATGTGCTTAATTTCCCTCAGTGTATTAAAAAAGCGGATGTTTTCATATCAGATTATCTTCCCCTAAATGCGAAGCACATGTCCAAACCTTTTAACGGCAGACTTGTTCGCGGAAAAATCATTTTATTGAAGAAGAAATCAAGGTTTCTAAAAGAAATTTTGACGTTTTTCATACTTATTTTGAAAATGTTCCATATTTTCAGCATCCGAAGCACTCGTTTGTATCCGTCGAGGTTGTCTGTGTCATATTCTATCTTATTGTGAAGAAATATGATATATCTGCGCGACTCTTATTGATATTCCGACATGTTTCTATTATCTGTCAATTTAAGCCCGTCTACGCTGTTATTTCGGCGTCCGCGGAAGTATTTATATGGTTTTATTGGTGAAAAATTATTAGAAAGCCCCGCTTTCTCGACTGAAAGAAAATTCGGCGTTAATATCTCCACAATTCACGAAAATATAATGACTGTTCTATCCTGATGACTGAAAATAAATGCCTATTTTTCATAGTACTATCGGAAAAATGATCAGAAAATCATTTCGCGAAAAGCTAGAAACATAATTCTTTCTGTGATTGAAACGGAACATCATAGGCTTTAAATCCCTACAAGATTAAAATCGTAGATTCATTCGTTTTGGGATAAATGCGCTAACATTACAAAAAATTTAGGTGTTCTATTCTACTGACGTGGAGTGTATATGTTTATGGGAGATATATCCAAGTCTCGACCGATTTCAATATAATTTGGTAGACTTATTTCTAGAGCAAACTCCGTGACACGTTCCAAATTTCATCAACATTGGACAGATATCACGAGATTAGAGCATCAAACACCTCAAATCGGGTTAATATATGGAAGCTATATCCAAATCTGAACCGATTTCAATATAATTTTGCAGATTTATTTCTAGAATTTAGTCACACATTCCAAATTTCATCGAAATCGGACATATATAGCGTGTATGAACTGCTTTTCACCAAAAGCAATAGCGTCCTTCCTATTTCTAAAACAAGTAAGAAAAGTCTATAGTCGGACGGAGCCGACCATGGGATACCCTATACCACTATCCCTGGGCAATCGGTCTCCACGGAACTTCTTTTCAATGATTGTGACATTTTAATTATCAAATATCAGAGATGAAATGTATAATATTTATGACCAAAACCAAAAAGTTATCTAACATGACAAAGACATTTTTTAGCAGGAAAGGAAAATTTAGTTCACACAAACTAAATTGTAATGAAACCCACTTATGTAGTACTACTACTTTCGTTATTTATGACCTCTTAAAAGCATTAAAAACATCAGTAAGGTTGTGACTTCTTACATGGCAAGTAACTCAAAATTGAAAGAATAAAATTATTGTTTTGGAAATGGAAGTTTTAGTACAAGGTTTTCTAATTACTTTTACATAAAAATTTTTACACATTATTCGCATAAAATGTGCTGGAAATCACATTTTTTATAATACTTTTTTGTGGATTTTTTTCCACGTCCTAAAAATTGAAGTTGAGTTTTACTAACTTCGCCATCCTTCGCCACTCTAACAATTTTTTGAAGAATGTTCGAAATAGTGTTAAGTTTATAAGACCACAAGACCACTAAGACCACAATTTTTGGCGCAGAAGGTTTTTGATCATTAAGAACTCCAAATGGCAAATTACAACCAATTCGGGCCGAAAATGTTGATACAATCTTGAAACTACCTGAAATCGAGAGGTACCGTAATATGAGGGCTATACCGAAACTTGGACCCAAGACCACAATTTTTGGCGCAGAGGGTTTTTGATCATTGAGAACTACAAATGGCCAATTACAACCATTTCGGGCCGAACATGTTGATAAAATCTTCAAAATACCTGAAATAGGGAGGTATCGTAATATGAGATCTATACCGAAACCTGGACATAAGACCACAATTTTTGGCGCAGGAGTTTTTTGACCAATGGAAACGCCAAATACCAAAGTACAGCCAATTAGGGCCGAAAATGTAGATAAAAGCTTCAAAATACCCGACATCAAGTGGTACCGCAACATGGGGAGCTATAGGAAAAACTGGACCCATATTGATGATTTGTTGACTAAAGTATTTTTTACTTATTTTTAGCATATACTGAAAAAAATCAGATTGATCCGACGATTACAAATATTTTTGTCGCACCTTTCCATACAAGTGGGACCACTGTGGAATGGTCGTAGAGAAAATCTGATTAGACATAAACTCGTTTTATCACAAAATAAAATGAATTAGGCCCAGCAATTTTTACATATCGTGCATATTTCGACATATTTGCATAAAATGTGCATATGCAAAAATATATACAAAGATTTGTGGTCTAAAAATCCCACCGAAATGGCTAAAATGTGATATTAAGTCTTCGTTAGGGGTACAAAACTTTACACCTGAAAATTGTTGGTTTAGGTTCAGGCCTTCATATAGCCCTCATAAGACAATACCTCCCCATTTTCGGTATTTTGAAGGTTGAGACTGTGGTTATACATTTCTCTATTTTATTGACTTGTCTGAAAAGGATTTTAAACAGAAACATTTTAAATACAAAGATTTTTTGTACCTATTATTGAAATATTGGTGCATAAGAAAATATATAAAATGTATAAATTTTGCATATGCAAAAATTTACGCATTTTGCATATGTCATATGTTTCGATTGCAATTTAATAAGAAGCCAAAAATATTCCCAGTCCCAAAATTTTACATGAATCGGACCAAAAATAGGGGTTGCATAAAATTCCGCTGTCTACTAATATATAATGGGTTTTGTGTTGAGAACCACATTTGCATATTCCCAGTTTTTGCATTATTGCAAATTACATGGTGCCCTAATGTTTCAATTGTCCAATTGGATTTTATACATACATTGCAGCATGGGTCGCTTTGCCACCTTTTTTCAAAAAGATTCCCCAGCCAGGCAAAATCAAATTTTCAACGGTGGCAAAATACCCTTCAGTAAGGTTTGCGACATTTTCTGAGTATTTCTGCCATGTAAAACTTCTCTACAAGTGGTGTCTTAGGACACGCCGTTCAGACTCGGAGATAAGCTGTGGTCCCATATCACTGAGCGAATATGAATCGGGGTACACTCACTCATTGATATGAGAGAAATCTCCCTTGTCCCTTCTAGGATGTTTGTGAAACAATTATTATAATATTATTTAAGCTTGGCGTGATACGGTACCAGAATACACAAAGTTACTTCTTACAATAAGTTTATTTGTTCCATAAAGAAATTTTGATATGTGGAAAGCTAATTCCCAGGGGTAAAGGTGTAGGGTATCACATGGTCGGTCCCGTCCGACTATAGCCTTTTCTTACTTGTTTTAAAGTAAAATTAGCATAGAATTTGTGGTAAAATATTCAAGTCCATCGGAACAATATTGCCTGAGGTATAAGCTTTGGAAGGGAAAACTTTAATTTGTTTTGTGCGTAACACAGAAACTTAAAACCTGTTTTTCTCGAAATGCCATCTTGAAATCGGTGCCAACTCTAGTTCAAAAGCGAATTAACCCATTGCCACACAATTTTGGGGTTATCAAGGATCGATTTTATTTCTAAATTTTAGCCCGATTTATAACCAAAAAACGTCAGTTCGTAAGCCAAAAATTTAAATTTTGAGTTTTCTGGACCACCATTTGTGAAACCTAATATTTTTAAAAAATCTATCGATGAAGGACTAGAGTATTATTTTCTAAATAAGCCCATAAAAATATATGACGATCGGTAAGTTAGTTTTCGAGCTAGAATTGGCACAGCAACAGGAAGGAAGGACAGGAAGGACTGTCATAGATCGACTCCGAATTTTACCCTGATCAGGAAAATATAATCTTTATAGAGTCGCAAATGATTAATTTAATGCGTTACAAACGGAAAACCCAACTTAATATACCCTCCATACGATGGTGGAGGGTATACAAAATTAGGCACTAGATTAAAATATGCTCTTTCATATGAAAAAAAAACATCAAGAAAGTTTTGGTAGTTTTCTTGGAAAAAATTCATGAAAAATTACGTTTTTGAGCTTTACAAGTGGGGGTATATTAGCGATTCTGATTGGCTTTAACAATGAAAAATACTGGGTTCACCTTCATCTGTATTACATCATAAATGTGTCTGATGTCCATTACGTTTTGTAATAGGATATTTAATCAAAAATCAATTCCATAATAATATAATAATTGAATTTTCAAAGGCAATCTGTATCAATTTCAATCCGTATCTTATTATAATTTCAATATTTCACAATTTTCAAAAACATTAATTTATAATTCAGTTATCCCATAAAAGATATGAAGCAGCAGTGAATCCTTATTATCCTTAGACCAATTCATTAACAGCGTCTCGACAACACCTTGCAGCTTGGGTATTTCTTCACATTGATTGTGTTTGTCCACCTGTTATATAGTTTCCCATTATATGAATTGTATCTCGTTATCCAAATGACTTATGTTTTCAAACAAACAAATCCTCATTTATGCCATAGACGCCATAAGCATCAACAATCAATCAATTTATTGCAAGGGCTGTCCTTCTTTACTTACGTTTCGTATTTTCGGACAATGCCATAAACCGAAAGAATCCTTACATAATAACCATAAAGGCTTCGGTTGACAGAAAAATTAATTGTTTGTTCTACTCTAGGTTAATACTTTTGCCGTATGGCCAATATAAGGATGGTTAAAATAAGAAGGATATTGACATTTCAAAGATATAGACATTAAGTAATTGTTTTACTAATATCATCATATTTGTATGATTATTTGAGAACAAAAGAATACAAATTCGAAACTAATAATTAACGCAATTCAACATGCAGGGTAACATATCACAATTTTAATAAAAAATAATTGTTATACCCTCCACCATAGTAAGGTATACTAAGTTTCATTTGTAACGCAATGAAATAATCATTTGCGGCCCTATAATATAATATATAATTGTTCCACAAACATCCCATAAGGGACAAGGGAGACTTCTCTCATATCAATGAGTGCACCCCGATTCATATTAGCTCAATGATATGCGACCTACAGTTTATCGCCGAGTCCGAACGGCGTGTCTAAGACACCACTTTTGTAGAGAAGTTTTACATGGCTGAAATACTCAGGAAATGTCGCCAACATTACTGAGGGGTATTTTGCCACCGTTGAAAGTGTTTTGATGTTGCCTGGCCGGGGAATCGAACCCACCACCTTATGTGTGCATCAGAGGTCCGCAAAATGCATATAAAAGGCACACTCTATTGCCTTTTCCCAAAAGCGAATAGTGCAGTGCCTTGCATATAACAAATATGAATGTGCAAAAAGCGGATTCACCCCAAAAAATGATTCACTGCTTTAGTGCATGCTTGGTTGCTTTTACATTTGTATTCACACGATTCGCAAATGCAGTATGCACAATACTGCATACCACCACACAGTATCGTACCATCTTCTGTTTGAATAAATGAATACATTTGCCAAAACTTCGCTTTTTCTTTGAGTTTCTTTAATAACACTGTGCAACATTTTCAAGGTAATTTTGTGCAAACAATTTCATATGCGGTTTTTATGAAAGTACAGACGAAATAGACAAACCCTCTTTGGATTTTGTTTTGTTAGATCGGGTTCGGATTTTATGGCCCTATCTAAACATGGCTAAATATTGACTTTTTAAAGAAAATCGGGGCTGTATCTTTGAAACCAATACGAATCTTTCCATGACATCCGCAGCAAACTTGTCGATAATAACAAGAAGAATGTATTTGGTGGTGACGTAGGATGACGTGAATGCTATAGCATTCACTTCCAAAGTAAATTTTTAGTCATTTACTTGTATACAATCGAATGTTTTTGTGATTAAGTTACATAATACGAATAATTTCATAAATATCCATAGTACAATAAATAAAAAATTATAATAATATTAATAGTTAATTAATAAATACAAAAAAAAAAAAACGAACTAATTCCGAAAAAAATTGGTTGTCATTTTTTGCACCTCTCTGAGTTTTTTTGCGCCCGCGAACGTGTTAAAAATGTAACAAGCTAACACTTCCCTGCGGGAAATAAATTGGTTTAAAGGTATTTTAGACCTACTTTTGAAATAACCACAAAAAACGCTTCAATATAACAAAACTATTTGCAATAATTATTTGGAATATAATAAAAATATTTTTGATAAATATTCGCGTTTTCATTATTAGGTCGGAAACTTTTCTAGTAGCCCTCGTACATTCCACTCACTGAACCCAGAAAAACATTCGAATTGATGCGTTCAGTTATAACAGTTCATGTCTTTAATATTTATTTATCCCCTAAATAATATAAATGTTTAAAAATGTTATTTTTTATTAAATTTTCCTTAGAAGTTATTCACACAAGCCTGTTACACCTATAGTATCTGTTGGTATCTGTAGTATTTGAAAAATATCTGTTGTACAACAGATACTTGAGAACGAAAAAACAAATAAAGTTCTCACTCGTTCATATACAACACAGAACTGTTTCTAACAGTTATGTTATTGTGAGTATACACAACCCAAACAATATCATAACTGTTACACTCATTCCCACATTTATATCATATTATATCTGTTATGTATATGATATATCTGTTTTGTTGATATAAACAGTTATACCATTGCACGTGTTTATTGGAAACATAATGAACACGAATAACCCCATTTATTGCCTCAAATTTTATTATATATGTAAAATTTTCCGTGATTTGTATATATTTCGCAGCGTATCTCCAAAACCATCAATTTTTTCTGAATGTTATCTTTGGAAAAATATTCGCTGGAATGTAATACACAACAGTTCAGAACATATTATTGTTGCAAAATGCCTCTATCGCGTTGTTTCTAGTATATTATTCAACGACAATTTGATAAATATATCAACAATACATTAAAATTACAAATATGAGAATAAACAGCCTGTGTGAACGTTGTTTGAAATATGTTTTGTAGAAAGTATGATATGAAATACCGCCTAAACAACATGAAATAAGTGTTTTACAGTTTCAGAATGTTCTGAAGAATTGCTAAGGACATTATTTGGAAAGTTTTTGTGAAAGGCTACTTGGTTCAACTCTCAACAGTTTGGCAGTTAGTGACCATAATTCCAGAAATTATGTAATCTTTCCTATATTTTATTAATTTTGATGCGCCATATGCCATTTTTTGTAGTTCGTGTGTCAGACATATAAATTCTACTACTTTAGGACTACAATATTGCTGAAGACCGCAAAGCAAAATTCTTATTACTTTCTGAGATAATGCACGAATCAATTAAAAAAAGGGTCGTTTTAGTCCGGTATAGATGAGGCCATAAAATCCAAACCCGATCTAAGAACACGAAACCCAACTATGGATTTTGTAGTCTTAATATGTACTTTCAGAAAATGCCCACTAGAAGTTGTTTGCATTTTCAGTGTTGCACAGTGTAATAGGATAAACTAAACTAGTAATTGTTTTTATTGTCTCAACATTAATTTTTTTATGTTTATTAATATGTAAATTTGACCAGAAATATCTACTGCTTTTTGTAATGCAACGTGCTTTTTCGAAGGCAGCGTGCAAAAAAAAGGCAACGAGCTCTTGTAGTGTGTTGTGTGTGTGCAATTGGCACACACTCATGAAAGTAAAGGCAAAGCAAGCAATAGCATTAAACAGAGATGGCAATAGCAAGCAATGAAAAAAGCACGAAATTGCGAATATGCATTAAAAGCGAGTGGCATTTTGCGGACCTCTGGTGTGCATACCATTGCACCACGGTGGCATTTGCGGCCCTATAAAGTGAATATATTAGGCTTATGACCTTTTGAATTTTTGTTCTCAGAAATGATTTCCTGTAGCGGGAATGAATGTACATTTGCCTATTAATAACTAAAATATCGATTATTCTGTTTAAGTATTAAAAAATGTCACGCACATATTTTTTTTGAAAAAAAGATACTATGAAAAAAAATGTTCTCAAAAAACTATTTTCTGTTGCAAGTATGGATGACCTTTCGGGTCCCGCAGTAACAAATTTTAATATGATATGTGAAATAAAATTATATATGTAAAATATAAAATGTATATATGTAATTGTATGTTGTTAAATTTAATAAGAAACAAAAGGTAATGTTATTTTGGCTATGTCGTGTGGCTTCACAGCTTTTTTCTCTTACATATCTGCTTATAGTGACTTCAAAATTTGGTCGAAAAAGCTTATACATATATAAAAATTTTCAAAAGATTTTGTATGTGAGCTTTTTTATGGAATCGTCTTATAACTAAGATTTTATCTAATCTTAGATAAAAACTCATCAAGATATGATACAAGAATACGAGGTTGTAAAAAAATCATAATCCTAATATATTTTCTTGTTCAGATTAAAATTCTGAGTCGATCTATTCATGTCCGTCCGTTTGTTGTAATCTCTCTAGCATCCACAAAAATGGAGGTAGGACGCTGAAATTTGGCGAGGTTGCGTCTTTTGTTGCAGCGTTTGGGTAAAACCCCCATTTAATAGCGACCAAAAAACTTTATGGGCATAGGTCCATGTTTAGATATAGCCCCCATATAACGGTACCTCCGGATTTTCGGCGTTTTAGTGTTTTTAGCTACAATTTGTAACAGAACGAAGCGCTCCACTAGAAACCGTCAACATACGTCCATATTTTGATATAAGCCCCATATAACACTACCTCCCGATTTTCGGTATTTTGAGTATTTTAGCTACAATTGTTAACCAATCGAGCTTTAATTTGATATTTGACGTTCTCAGCGATCACGAAACTTTTTCACTGAAAATCGTCAACATAGGTCGCTGTTTTGGTATAGCCCACATATAACTGTACCTCCTGATTTTCGGTATATTGAGGATTTTAGCAAACAAATATAACCGAACCAGTTGGAATTGGACATTTGAGGTTCTCTGTGGTCACTAGACTTCTCCACTAAAAATCGTCAAGAAATGTATGTACATGTTTTTGTTTAGCCTCTATTTATAGTGGTTGCAAAAATACTTCTAGATAATATATTGAACTGAAATTGTTATCAAAGGGTCCTCGTGGCCTAAAAGCACTCTAACAAAAATATTGGAGTCCTAGGTCTACGATATTCCAGCTGAAATATTAAATCTTATTGAGGATGAAAATATGGCACTACTCGTAATACTCTTAAACCACGTATATGACACGGGAAAATATACACCAGACTGGCTCATTTCAAAATTCATACCGATACCAAAGATGAACATCGCAAAAAATGTGAAGAATATAGACTGATTAGTATCATTAGTCATGTATTGAAACTTTTCCTAAGAGTAATCCATAGCCGAGTATATCCCCAATGTGAAGCGTATATGGGCACATCACAGGTCGGATTTAAACAAGGAATGAGGACTCGGGAAGCACTGCTTAGTTTACAGGTACTAGTTCAGAAATGCCGAGATGTACAAAAGGATATATTTATGTAATATAAGCGACTAATATAAGCGACAAGGAAATAAGATGTATACGAAAGTTATATTGGAAACAGGTGGCATATGTACATCGTGGCATCCATAAACGGAGAAATGACGGAAGAAGTAACGATTTCAAAGGGGGTACGACAAGGTTGTATCCTTTCGCCGTTATTATTTAATATATACTCCCATCGAATATTTATGGAGGATATAGAGCACCAAAGAATAGGAATACAAATACATGGGATGATTATCAACAATATCAGATACGCGGATACCACAATATTCGATAGCACTATATCTGGTCTACAAAAACTTATGGACAAACTCACAGATGTAAGTGAATCATATGAATTGAAAATCAACAAAAGGAAAACAAAACAAACGAAAAACCTTTCGACACAGATCGTCACGATAAACTTATCAAAATTTTGAAAACGATTAATATAAGCGACAAGGAAATATAATTTATTCGAAATTTATATTGAAAACAGGTGGCATACATCGATATAAATGGAGAGATGGCGGAAGAAGTAACGATTTTAAAGGGGGTACGACAAGGTTGTATCCTTTCGCCGTTATTATTTAATATATACTCCCATCGAATATTTATGGAGGATATAGAGCACCAAAGAATAGGAATACAAATACATGGGATGATTATTAACAATATCAGATACGCGGATACCACAATATTCGCTAGACCAGATACAAAATCTTATGGACAAACTCACAGATGTAATTGAATCATATGAATTGAAAATCAACAAAAGGAAAACAAAATACATGACCATCAGCCGAAAAAATACGTATAATACGTTGAAAATACAAAACACAATAAATGAAAAAGTAAAAAAATAAAAATATTTAGGAGTTATCATAAATGAACAATGCAATGTTTCCAAAGAAATAACTTGTAGTATAGAAATGGCAAGGGATGCATTTTACTAATACAAGAAGATTCTAACAAGTCATGACATCGGCATACAAACTAAAACCAGAAACATGGACAATAAAAGCGATCGATGAAAGAAAACTAGAATCATCGCATAAGAAATGACGAGGTACTAAGAAGAATGAATCAAGATCACCAACACCTTAGAGCAATTAAAAATAGAAATGTGTCATACCTGGGACATATAATGAGAAATGATAAATATATTTTTCTGCAAAAAAATTATCAAAGGAGCAGTTGATGGAAGACCATGTAGAGGAAGAAAAGAAGTTTCTTGGCTGAAAGATATTCTGACATGGACCGGACTTAAAAATGAAAGAAATTTATTGAATGTCGCCAAAAATAGATATCTATATTTATAAGAACCCATTTTTTGTTAAACATAAGAAAAATTGTAAATCAACAAATAATCTGTTATTATTATATGATCACATATATCCGAAACACGGATGCGCAAATAAAGAAGAAAGTCCACTTTTTCGCGTGCTTCCCATATAACGAATCATCCTTAATTGTGGTACTTTAATGTAACGTTCACATTGTTCAACCGAATTCGCTGTAATCCGGTACTAGGTGTTCTTATAATATAGTAAAACTCCCCGAGAAAACTTTTCAATATTGGTCCATTATTTGCTATTAAATGGAGATAGAAGGGGCATAGCAATTAAGGGACCAATATTGAAAATGTTCAAACGAAATAGGCTTTAATAGTGAACTCAGAGTTTAGAAAATCACCTTATAAAGAAATGTAATATCGGTCCACTTTTGGCCACAGCCTCCATATAGGGTTGCCATCCACCTTCGGTACTTGATAGCATTAAATCTCCTTTTTTGGATTTGTCTGCAGCTGTAGTTGTCAAGTGGTTGGTTGACTGCCGAAGTAATCGTGGATATCATTACTTCGGGCAGTCGGTAACTTGCTAAGTCTGTTTATACTGAATAAAGTGTGTTGTGACTGGGTTGATAGATCAGATGTTTTAAAGTGTGATGTTGGCGTGATGTATGAATTTGCATAGTTCTTCTACTTCAGTAGTTGGTTTGTTGAGGAGTAACTCAGTTAGGTTGGCATATTTGTTAAAGATGAAAAAGTTGTTCCTTTCAATGTTGTGGTTGCTGCATTGGAAGATTACGTGGTTTTCCGTTTCAGTGGTATTGCATGATTCACAAAGATTTGACGAGGCAACGTTTATTCTATGTATGTAAGTTTTTCCATAAGTGTAGCCTGTTTATTAACTTTATATTTTTAGGTGACAGTGATAATCCTGAGTGCCAGTGGGAGTTTGGAAGCTCAGGGAAAAATTGATTGAAAAAAATCCTTTAGCAATACAGCTCTCAATGTGTCATGGAATGTCCATCCAACTATGATTGACGGAAGTCATCATTATCCGATCATTATAAATGTATCTTCTCTTTCGGTAAAACCCAGAAAATTTTTGGCGAAGAAAAAATTATTGTCCAGTCTAAACAGTGTTTATCTAGACCTTCGTTTGAGAACATCAATGCCACATTTAAACATGAACTTAGAAACTCTACGTACACAATTACTGACAATGCAATACCAAAGGACTGGTGGGACCCGGTTGTGGAAAAAACCTACAGATTACAACTTGCTGCCCAGAAGACTTTCGATCGTAATAATAATAGAATAAATGCCAAAAAATTAAGTGAAGCGATAAAAAAACTTTAGAAATGCGGTAAAATATGCAAAAAAACATTCGTTTAAAAACACCATTTCAACCCTAAGTAACGCTTCGAGTTCCAAATCACTCTTCAGAATGGTTCGCGGGTGTAAAAACTCACTTTCCGCTCGACGTCATCTGATAATGATAAAGATTTTCTAGTACGCCTCAGATAACAGGTTCCAGACAACACACCAGTGAATATTGACCTGTCAGCCTCTCAATTTACTAAGGCACTCACATATGGAGAATTCTCTAAAGTCTGAAAACATAGAACTAAGCCATCTGCTGGCGGAATTGATGGGGCAACCTATGAGTCACCTCTCAGATTTCTCTAAAAGTAATCTTCTCAAAGCGATTAATGTTGAATGGATGAATTGCAACATTAAAGAGGAATGGCGCTTAATCAAGATTGTACCTATTCCAAAGAAAAACAAAGATCTTTATGTAATTTCGAATTTCAGACCAATAGCGCTGATACCCGTCGTTGTAAAAATTACACCTCTCGCCATCGATGTGTATTAACGACATTTTGCACACAATAAACTTTCACAAAAAATGGGAGAAAAAGTTATTCTTCTGTGCCTGGATGCAGCCAAGGCGTATGACTGTGTCAGAATAGACACTTTACACAAAATAATGCAAAAACTAGGATGTCCAAATGATTTAGTGCAGTGGATCATAATTTTTTTAAGTCGGCATGTTCTGGTTATGGGAAGCAATCAAATGGAAATATACAATGGGCTACCTTAAGGAAGCTGTTTGAGTCCTACTCTATTCAACATATACACTCTAGGTCTACACGCAATTAACAACGAAAGAACTTACACTTTTCAATTTGCTGATGATTTCATCATTACATCTACACACAAAGACTTTGACACTGCCAATCTTAATCTAAAAATGAAGCTCAAAAAATTTCATCGCATCTTATCACAGTTAAATCTTAAGCCAAACACAGAGAAGACTGCTGTAATGTACGTTGCAAAAGGAGCAAGAAAAATTCCACAAATTATCATTCAAGGCATCACAATTCAAGCCGTAAATGCAGTTAAATTTCTCGGCAGACACATCAAAAATAGTTTAACCGTTAAAGATCACTATGAAGAAGTTCTTTCATCATGCAACACAAATTCTAACACACTCAAAATGATCAACTCAATCAAACAGGGAATCCATCCAAAAACCGCAATTTCGTTGTCAAAATCGTTAGTATTCTCCAAAACAGAATATTCAATTTCATCCATGGCTCATATGCCTACATACATCAACCGCAAAATCACAAGTTTTCAAAACCAAACATTAAGAAGAAGCTTGGGATTAACTCCATCTACACCAGTCCACATCATATATGCGCTATCGCTAACATTGCCTCCTGAGCAAAGATCACAATACCTGGCCTCCAAGGAGCTGATAAAATTCAAAATTCATCACAATTGTATATACAAGAAAATTACATCGAGTCTGGGAAAAGTACACATTAATTTTAAACATTTATTTGATGACGTTGTCATCAATCAAGCTGCAGTACCAACCAACAAAATATCATTCCTATTGGATATTTTTGATACTAAGAAAAACTCTCAACCCAACGAATACTTTAGAAGCATCCTTCAAGAAAAGCTACACGATTTCATACGCGATGGAACTTCCATCTGGGCCACAGATGCCTCGGTCTCATCAAGAAGCACTGGGTGTGCTGTATGCAATATTTCAAGCAATAACAATTTTTTATTCAGAATCAACTCCAAGCTATCATCACTCATGGGTGAACTACACGCAATCTAAAAATCAATAGAAATTATTATAGATGAAATATATAGTACAAATGCCTTACTTCTGCTTAAGAACAACACAACACACAACTATCTAGCTAATGATATTGTTCACAAAATCAACAATTCTGCAATTACTTCATTTACATTTATTTGGACTCCATCCCACATAGGTATAACTGCTAAATAACGGGCTGACTACTATGCCAAATTTGCCGCAGACTTGGGCTGCACAATACCATCCCACCTAGCAGTAAAGGACGGTCTCACTGCCATCTATCAAGAGCTCTGGAGAGAATGGGAAACCAGCTACAAAGAAATATCGAGATCTAAATCACCTTTTTCTGCAGAATTACCTGTAATAACATATTTTCGGTTCACAGTGCGGGAAAATTTCCATGTTTTAGCGTGTTGCAACATTCATAGTTCTTAAAGTGTATACCCTCAAATGCTTTCATTTTTCTTTTACGAGTTTTCAGTGCGGCTCCAAGTTGCCATGATAAAAGGAAATCACTAATAGCACAAAAAACATTTTATTGAACATACACATAAGAAAATGATATAAAATTAGTTAAAAATATTCCAAAAAATATAAATTCAGTACCTAAAAACTTTTGGTGTTGACTGCCACAACCGCAAATTTCCGCAAAAGGTCTAAACAGTTTTGAAATCTATAGACCCTTGGCTTTAATTTGGTTTAGTGGCGATTGCTAGAGATGGACAGTGGTAAATGCCCAATGGGTAAATACCCGGTAAATTGGGTAAATACCGGGTAAATACCTATTTGTGGGTATTTATTTGGGTATTTACTATATTGAATTGCAAATACAGCATCTTACACATTTTTCTTGGTTTTCGGTTGTAAAATCGTTTCAAAATTGACAGTTTTATAGTATTCTGAACACGTGGGTAAATACTTGGGTAAATACCCGAGTACTATTTTTCAATTATAAATAATTTAAAACAATGGATATATTAATAATCTCATATATATTTTGGGTGTATCATTTATCAAATAACTCACAAATACGGTGAATGTTATGTAATTCAGTGATATCACTTCGGTATGACCAAAAGAAAAAGTATACAATCGGAAACCCTTGGAAATATCTTAACATTTAATTTTTTTTTTTTGTTTACATGGAATGTTGAGGACCTTTCCTTTGTTTCCTACTTCACAAAAGTTCAAAATCACGGCTTCAATTTTCCACTCCAATTTTATTGAGTAATTTATGGAAGGAAAATGGGATTAGTAGAGAATTGATTTTTGCAGAGGGAACGTTTGGATATCATGGCGTTATCCACTAGTTTTTTTATATTTACAAGTAGAAGTTATATAAAATAAGGAAAAAACGCAGAGACACGCGTCTTCTTTTTGGTATTTTATCACACTGCGGTATCAGAATATGGTAAATTTTTCAATTTCGGAAATTCAGGTGTTCTATCGTTGTTATTGTCATAAAAAACCCAATTGTAGTTATTTCCGTAAAGATATTTTGGAGTCCAATCGTAGGTCTTATCACAAAGAATTTCTGAATGCCGATAGTGGTTTTCTTGATATGGAACTAGTGCTGAGCAATAGTGAGGATGTCCATCATGAAATTCTACCACCCAATCGCGGGTATGTAAATGTCAAATTCTGTCGCCCAACCGTGCACCTGTTTAAATATGTAATGAAACAATAAGAAAAATTAAATATGAATTCTCTCTTAAATTTTCTCTTTTCTTATTTTGCTCTCCATTGGTTAATAGACTAATTTTGGAGTCCAATTGTTTGACTTCTCTTATAGAAATTTTGGTTTCCTATTGTGGTTCTTCTCATAAATGAATCAGGATCAAGGAAAACTCTGGCAACCTGTCTTGAATTCTTTTAAAATGAAATTCTGGCGCCCAATCCAAGGTCTATACACGTATGCATTCTTTTATACTCTCAGTCTTTAGTCAAAATGTGTCTCATCGAAATAATGGTTTTTGGCCCTGTTTGGAAGTAATCTATTTCAGAAAACTTGGAGTCGACTTAGCTATGTTTGTCCGTCTGGGTGGCTGCCTGGAGAACACGATAATTCGAACAGATCAACCGATTCGGTCTAAAATGTAGCCTTCATGATATTTTGTCCAAATTTTGATCAACTTCGAAGATGGGCCATATCGATTCACTCTTTCGGCAACCTTCCACAGAGTATTTCAAAATTTTTCAAAGAAGTGCAGTTTAAGACCTCTCTGGATAGTTAATAAATATACCTGGGTAAGCTTAAGAAATCAGTAGTCATGGCTTCACTTCCTTTATGCTAATAATTTAGTTATAAGTAAAAATATGAAATATGGTAACATGGGGCGCTTTCGCCACGTTTTTGTTCAAAATGTTCTCGTATCGACACCGTTAAAGTTTTTTCGAATATTATTTTTTTTTTTGTAAAAATATTAGCATATCTTGACTATAAGTTTTGATATATAAATGGTTATAATTTTGTCCTTAAAATATTATTTTTGAGAATTTACAAAATGTAAAAAAGTGGCGAAGCCTCCCCACCCATGGGACAGCTTCGCCATCGATACGGAACATTCTCCAACGGACTCTAAAACTACAATTTACCAACTTCTTCCTTAAATATCAGCATTATGCGAGATAGGAACATATTTTATATCGAATAATCAAAAATGATTCTAAAATTCACAAAAGAACCAGATTCTAGTACTTAATTGAACTAGGTCTTGAATTTAGGTACAAACATCATAATATTACTAAAACAAGATACATTTAGGATAATATTTGATTTTAACTTCACGTATCTATGGCATAAATAATTTAAGTTATATATGACAAATTTCTAACAATAACCCACCACACATCTATCATGGCTTAGGCGCCCCACCCCTTTCATATTTCATAATATTAATATATTGACATTTGTAATAGGTTTTTTCATGCGAATTATTGGGATTTATATTCTTCACTAGTTGTCTTCTAACGATATAAAATATGTTTTTGATATCGCAAAAGGTAAAGAAGATATCACAAAACATACCTACCAAAATTATTTTTCCCAATACCCAGAAAACATAAAACCGCGGGCGTCCGTTATCACACCTATGACACAGCTGCCAACTTTAGAGTGATATTAGATCTTCATTAAACTCATAATTTAGCCTTCAACGGATTTTTTCTAGCATTTGTAGTTTGCTAGAAAATCGGCGCTGGCGTAGCCGCCCCAGTGGCGAAGGCGCCCCATGTTACCATAAATAAATTAATAAATAAAAATACCTCTTTGGAAATGCTTTGCTTTTTTGCAACAAGTGTTCTCGGGTGGCGGATGCGCACGACAACTTTCGAAATGGATACTGCGTTGGTCCAAACTTTGTTTATCACAATATTTCTGCGAGCCTTATATAAATTTCGAAAATGGTGTTTTTCGGTTTGCTCCTTCTGGTATTTTACCCCCAAATTTCAAGAATTTCTGCTAGAGTGGTATGTGCGAATTTTCTTGAACGGAGCAACAGATTGGTTCTAAAATTTGGATTTAGTAATATTTTGTCCATACTTAGTTTTAGCTCGCAAATGGATCATACTTGGTATATCTCTCACAGATCTTCTAACTGAATTGACTGGTGGACGCAATATCTTTTAAAAGGAATGACTCCCAAAATAAGATCTCCTTCCAAAATGAACTATGTGGGTCCGGTCTATTTGTTCTATCCATAGATGAAAGTTTCAGTTCACTCAAGCTAAGGGTATATTCCTGTCCGCAAAGCCGACTGATACTTGTTGAGATTTTGACGACGAAGAATCTGTTTTTTGTTTTATTTCGTTTGTTGTCACAAAGTCCTTTGCCGAAGAACGAAAATGGAATATTTCTAAAAAAGTGCATCCATTGAAAGTACTTCCCAAAATACAATTCAAAGAGTAATCGACAGAAAAATCCTTTTTTGTACAATAGACATTTACTAATTTGTAGCGAGAGACCAGTTTCAAATAATCTCAACGGAGGACACTGCGTTGAACAGAAATTATATCATAAAAAATGGTTGACATAGTTTATTTGCAAATTTCAAACATAATAAAAAATTTGTAATTGTTATGATGTTCAAAACAGTTCATTATAAAAACGTGTTAGAGACTATATACAAAAGTTTAAAACCACAAAAATTAACAGATTTTTTCTTTTATTGTTGAATTGCTTTTATTAAAAATTTTAAAAACAAAACATCCCAAGAGTGTTTCTTGTTTACAAGCCAAAGTATTGGACGTAATATGCTACAAACGTTCAAAAAACACAAATAAACGTCTTGTTCTGAACCCAGTAACACTTACAGTCAGCCTAAAATTACGATTAAATGTTTAAACAACACCTTAAAACTTAACAACAACTATGCAGAAAATTGCTCAAAAAACCTAAATTGTTCATTATATTTATACTTTCAAATATGTTGGACAATAATACCAATGTAGTTAAATAGTTCTCTGTAATACTTCTTGGAAATATTTTACATATTTCTTAAAAAAATTAAAACAGTTTAAAAATTTTACTCAAAAATTAAAAAAATGTGTAACATAAGCAAGTAGCGTATGGGAACGAAAACCATTTCGGGGTTTGCTACGTCGGTGCAGTGAGTCCTCAATATACACAAAATATGCTCGCAAAAATTTTTCAACGTATGTCCACGTTTGGGGATAGCCTCCATGTAACCCCCGATTTGGAGTATTTACCAAATGGTGGGTAAAAACTATTTAACTGCCAAACTAATTGACGTAGGGTGTCAAAATTTAATTCATATGTTTTTTGTACCAACAGAACTTTGGGAATTGAAAATAGGGGTGTTGGGTCCACGTTTTTATATAGCCCCCCATAAGCCGTAATTCCCGATTTTAAGTATTTTTAAGCTATTAGCCAAATTTTAAAATCCTTTTGGCTGTAATTTGACACAACGGGTTATCAATAAATAGAAAATATCTTTATAATAATTTATCAACCGACGTCCCTGTTTTGGGGTAGCCATTTATAGCCATATAAGGACACCTCCAGATATTCAGCATTCTGAAAGTCTTAGAAGCATTTTCAAACTGAATAAACTGTAATTTGGTTACTGTCGTTCTAAGAGAACACATAATGTCTCTACCAAAAAATGTCATGGTTAGTACACGTTTTGGGGTAGCCCTCATAACCCCCATAAAGAGATATCGTTATATGGGGGTAATCCTAAAACAGGGACATGCGTTGACAAGTTATGATTAGGATATTTTCTATTTATTCAGATCTCGCTGTGTGAAATCACAGCCAATATGATTTTAAAATGTGGCTTATAGCTGAAAAATACTTGGAATCGGGAGGTATGGCTATATGGGGGCTATATAAAAACATGAACCCATGGACCCCATATTTCTGTTGACATAAAAGATATTTTAGCGTAATTTTGGCACCCTACGTCAATTGGTTTGGTAATTAAATAGTTTTTACACACTATTTGATTAAATACTCGAATTCGGGGATTATATGGTGGCTACACATTGAGAACCCAGCAAAATTTGAAGGAAGGGGTTCCATGCGATGACGTGATTTCATGGCATCTTTTGCATTGGTTCAAACGAAGTCGTGAAAGATCCGATCTTTTCATTAGCATTTGAACCCATGCAAAGGACGTCGTGAAAGATCCGATCTTTTCATCAGCATTTAAACCCATTCCATCGATTCAATAGAGATGAATGTTGTGTTTTTATTTATACACATTTTTCTAAATATATAAGATTAATTATTTACAATAGGCTTGATGTTGTCGGATACTCGAAATCTCAACCAACGTTGTTAAAACTCTCGTCGTGATTATAATGCCATTACAAAAGGTTGGTGAACATGATATGCCAAAGCATTGGTGGAAATGACATGCCAAAGCATTGGTGAAAATGACATGTCAAAGCATTGGTGTAAATGACATGTTTTGGATCTAAAATTGAATATCATATTTTGGGGTTCACGCTCATATAAAATTCATCGATGAAGATGCTAAAAAGATGACATGCTAGATCACTTGCACCCATGATTGAAGGGCATCTTTGGCATCGAACATTTTGCTCACTGTTCCAAATTAAAGCCAATATGATTGTAAAATGTGGCTAATTTGGGAAAAATTCCGTAAATGGGGAGGTACGGTTATATGGGGGCTACATCAAAACATGGACCCAAAACCTCCATTTTCAATTCCATAAGTTCTGCTGATATAAAAAACATTTAAGCCAAATTTTGTCATCCTACGTCAATTGGTTTGGCAGTTAAATAGTTTTTACCCACCATTTGGGTAAATACTCGAAATCGGGGGTTACATGGGGGCTACCCCCAAACGTGAACCTACGTTGACAAATTTTTGCGAGCATATTTTGTGTATATTGAGGACTTATTGTGCTAAATTACAGTCAATATGATTGTAAAATGTGGTTAATTTGGCAAAAATACCTTAAATCGGGAGGTACGGCTATATGGGTGCTATATCAAAACATGGACCCAAAACCCCCATTTTTAATTCCGAAAGTTCTGTTTGGTATAAAAATCATTTGAACCAAATTTTGGCACCTTACGTAATTTAGTTTGACAGTTAAATAGTTTTTACCCACCATTTGGGTAAATACTCGGGTATTTACCCAAGTATAAATGGGTATTTACCCGGTATTTACCCACCCTGTGGGTATTTACGTGGTAAATATCCGGTAAATACAATCTCTTGCTATTGCTAGCTCAAATAGATAAGTGTCCAATTGACACTTGGGTATAAAAAGTTTCTTGTTGAAAAACAAGAAACAAGGGAACTGATGAAGATCTGTGGCGAGATCTGAAACTAAAGTTTTCCCTGCCTTACCCCTTGGTAAACATCGATAATTTTTTTCCACTAATAAATTAAAGTTGTTTTAATAAAATATTAAAACAACTGCTATGGGATTTAGCCTGATTATTTTGAAAAGCAAAATAGAAGTCGTCATCCCAAATAAAAAACGCCAACCCTCCCTCTAAAACTTGCTGCTCAAATTTAACGGTGTAAAACATAACTCGTTTTAAATATATTCGTTACCTCTAAAAACTTTTCATTTAACATTCATAATGAAATGAATTTTTTATATTTACTCAGTTATGAGTTCGTAGTTATTTTATTGTTTAACTAATACATGTGTTCATTTTACAAAGTTTTTTTTCCAAGTTAATAATAATCAACTATTAAATTAGACAAAAAAGAGCAACTAAACCATAAAATCCGCTTGTTTAAACTAATTATAATATTAATTAGTTTTAAATATAAAAATCCCTATGAAATAAATAAAAACAATATATAAATATATCAATTGAACTCAATGGCAAAAGTAAATATTTGATATACAATTGAACGAATTGTAATACACATACATGACGTTAATTAGAGTAACTAAACTTATTCAAACAATCATGACTCTATGGGTTAAATAAACGGTCAACCTTTTAATATTTAAAATTAAATAGAAACAAATAAAAAGGGCTACAGTAAAACGGTGCCGATACCCTGCACCACTAAATAAAATACCGTGCCCAATCTAGCTCAAAAACAAGACATAAGGATTATCAATAAATTATTTTAATTTTAACAAGTAAAAAAGCGTTAAGTTCGGCCGGGCCGAACTTTTCATACCCTCCACCATAAAATATTCGGAACTAAAATGGAATAATTAGTTTTCATTCCTGTCCCCAACTTTAAGTGGGTACGTTAAAATGTCAGATAATGTACAAAAAATGCGTCATTCGGGAGGCCCTTTTTTATGGTGCCTATATCTAACTATGTATGTTGACAATGTTTGGTGGGCTAGAAATTGGCAGGTATCGTTATATAGGGGTTATAATAAAACATGGACCTATGTTGACAGTTTTTGATGGGAGCCTTTAATGCCAAATAACTCCTAATTCGGTTAAAAATTGTAGCTTAAATCCTTAAAATGCCGAAAATCGGTACATAACGTGGGAAGTACAAATGGTATTAACAGCTAGTTCGGATGTACTTAAATGAACAGTTTTTGTTGGCTCTTATCTTATCTTAATCGGGAGGACCTATGTCCACAAGTTTTGCTATATAAGTTTATTGACACATAAGAACCCTAAATGTCAAATTATAGCTAAATCGGTCTGAAAATGTAACTAAAAACGTCAAAATACCGTAAATCGGGGGGTACCCTTATATGGGGGCTACACCAAAACGTGGACCTATGTCCACAAGTTTTGTTATATAAGTTTATTGACACTTAAGAACCCTAAATGTCAAATTATAGCTAAATCGGTCTGATAATTTAGCTAAAAACGTCAAAATCCCGTAAATCGGGGGGTACCGTTATATGGGGGCTATACCAAAACGTGGACCTATGTCCACAAGTTTTGTTATATAAGTTTATTGACACTTAAGAACCCTAAATGTCAAATTATAGCTAAAGGGGTCTGAAAATTTAGCTAAAAACGTCAAAATACCCTAAATCGGGGGGTACCGTTATATGGGGGCTATACCAAAACGTGGACCGATATAGCCCATCATCGAACTTGACCTGCCTGCAAACAAAAGACGCACTTTCCCAAAATTTCAGCGTCCCATCTCAATTTTTGTGGATGCTAGAGTGATTACCACAGACGGACGGACGGACGTGCACAGATCGACTCAGAATTTTACCCTGATCAAGAATATATATACTTTATAGGGTCGCAAATGAGTATTTCAATGCGTTACAAACGGAAAATCAAACTTAATATACCCTCCATACTATGGTGGAGGGTATAAAAACAAAACTTGAAAATACCTCAAACCGGGCGATACATTTCTATGTTGGCTATACCACAACAGCGGTCTATGCCACAATTTGTGGTGGAGAATTTTTAACCACTTTCAGCCATAAAAGCCAAATGAAATCCAAATTCCTTATATCGGGCGCAAAACATTCCTATACTTGAAATTGCGCGGTATCGTTATACGGGGACAATACCAACACCAACAAGCCTGCCAATGGAAGAAGAAAATATCACTTTTACATTAATGCAAAATAGGTAGGCGAAGGAGCACAAACAAGGAGATATCCAATAGTCGGTAATGAATCCAATTTTTTCATTTTTTGTAATCACGCTACCGGTCGCAATTTTGATCTGATCGTCAGGAAATAAGATAATATGCCCTTAAAGAAATGTTTAGCAGAGAAAATCTTACGCACAAGGGTAGTGGTGTAGGGTATCACATAATCGGCCCCCTTCCTGACAGAAAATGTAGCAAAAAACGTTAAAATCAGATAATATTCCCTTAAAGAAATGTTTAGCAGAGAAAATCTTATGCACAATTGTAGTGGTGTAGGGTATCACATTGTCGGCCCCGTCCCGACAGAAAATGTAGCAAAAAACTTTAAAATACCTGATATAGGTGGTACCGTTATATTGGGGCTATTCCATAACATGGACCTATGTCCACAATTTAAGTAGATACGTTTTTTGGCCACTGTGGCACGAAAACGAATAAAGCGATCAGTATATATTTTTGTGGGATCATTAGGAAACTAACAGTCTTGTCCTTAAGCAGAACGGAATAAAAAATATTCATTTTTAAAGAAATGGCGAACTGTTGAATTGAAAATTTCGATTTTAACAAAAAAATTGGAAAGTTTTTCCCCCATAAATCAATAAAAAAAACAAGTCTCTCGCATAAGGACAGGATTTTTATGTGTACAATAATCCGACAAAACGTATGAAGATCGGATCACCCGCTTGAAAAAATGGGCAACGCTTTCGAGAAAACCGCATTTAAAACTTCGATCTTACATACAAATCACAATGAATTTTTCCTTTCTAACGTTAATATCCAGAGGAGAAAACCAGTCGGCCTAAAATCGGCGCCGCCGTTCATTTTTTACGAGGCGAGCCGCCGCACACTGTTCGAAACCATTGATCTAGCGGCGCGAAAGTAAAAAAATAAAAATATAAAATTGCGAAATGTTTTCCATTGTATCGATTACAGACACTCTGCTGACTAAAATTTTGTTTTTTACTTTTGTTGTTGTTGTAAATATTCACTCAGTTATTCACTGTCAAGTGCTAAAAACCTGATTTCATATTTATTTAATTGTTAAATAAATTAGTAATAAAACTAAACAACGTTTATTTTTTATTGATATGGGATTTGGGGCCTGAAGTTACATAGTTATATAGCAATACATTTTCAAAAATTATTATTTTTTTGTGTTTTTAGTGCAACATACTTTTGTTGAATGGCACGTAACTACAAATGTTCTCTAATGTACAGTCAAATTCTTTTTCGACAAATTAAAATGGACTTCCCAGTTTCCCAATAATCAACTTTTGGCTGCAACTAACCGCAACTCTTGCTGATTAATGCATGGAAAATGGAGCCTAAATCCTCAAAATACCAAAAATTGGGCGGTACAGTTATATGGGGGCTATATCAAAACGTTGACCTATGTTCACAATTTTTGGTGGAGAAGGTGTATAACCAACAAGAACCTCCAATGCCAAAATTCAGCTTATTTGGTTTGAAAATGTGGGCAAAATCCTTAAAATACCAAACATTGGAATGTACCGTTATATGGGGGTAATATCAAAACGGTCTACACAATTTTTGGTGGAGAATGTTTGTGTCCACTATGAACCCCCAACAAAGACTGAAAATCGGGAGGTAACTTAAAAGGGGCCTATACCCAAACGTGCACCTGTGTCCACAAATGTTGGTGGAAAGATTTAGTGATCACATGAAACCCTAAGTACCAAATTACAACTAATTTGAACAGAAAGGGTGGCTTAAATCCTCAAATACCGAATATCAGGAGATTCCGTTATATGGGGGCTATACCAAAATATTAGCCGATGTTGTTCATATTTAGTCCATTATTACCCACTGACACAGACTGAGTTGGTGCAAAATTTCAGAAAGATATCTCTATTCGTTTCCAAGTTATTTATTTCGCGCCGCTAGATCAGTGATTTCGACCACTGTGCGCCGCCGTTTTGTCGTCTAAAAATCGCCAGCCGTCAAATCGAAAAAACGGCGCGAGCCGATAATTTTTATCGATTACCTTGTACCTAATACAGGTTAAATTGAAACCTGTACTCGTAATTTGCAAATATCGACATCACAAAAAGTGCCGTTATAGGTTTTTTTGTATGTATGCAGCACAGCAGCCCAATTTATTTCAAGAAAAACTGTCGACTGGGAAAGAAGAACAAAAAGTGCGCTGAAAGTGATTGAAAATGTGTGTGATTTAAAATAAAAGTTAGCAAAAAAGTTAAAAGTTATAAAAAAATAATTTATTTGAAACATAATAAACGGAACAGAATAAAGCAATAAGAAAGAGGCCAGCCATAATAACCCCAAATAAATACGTTCTTTTTACATTGGAGTTCAAGTTGTGGTTGCATTTTCAAGGTAAGCTACGTTCTTCAAATATTTAGAAAACGAATAATTATATATCCTTTTGGAAAAATTAATTCAATATGACATATAATAATCTTAAAATGTATGGACCTTGAATACATCTATACGGAGCTGAATGCCCACGTGGGTATTTTACCGTTAGAATCTAACGGGATGGAATTTTTTCAATTTGTTCATGGTCCATAAATCCATTTCTTCTTCAAAGAAAAAAATCTTTGAAAATCCATTTTTATTGCCTTTTATAATTGTTGAGAAAATATTCTTTGAAAAAAATCCATATTTTCAAAGAAAAAAATATTTGAAAATCAATTTTTATTGCCTTTTATGATTGTTGAGCAAATATTATTTGAAAAAAAATTTATATTTTCAAAGAAAAAAGTCTTTGAAAATCCATTTTTATTGGCTTTTATGATCGTTGAGAAAATATTCTTTAAAAAAAATGCATATTTTGAAAGAAAAAAATCTTTGAAAGTCCATTTTATTGCCTTTTATGAATGGTTGGGAAAATATTCTTCGGAAAAAAATCTTTGAAAATTCCTTTTTATTACCTTTTATGTTTGTTGAGAAAATATGTATTCTTTAAAAAAAAAATCATTCCCAGCAAAAAAGCTTCTGCGGCTTGTTGGGATTATTTTAGGACATTGATGGTAGGAAATAAATTGGTATTATCAGGGTATACTTCTGCAACATTTGTTTAGAGGAGTGTTCTGTTTTGAAAAGGTATTAATATAGATTAACTGCAGTTTTTACAATGATTAACCCCCAGTTTTTGTAACTTATTTTTGTTCGTTCGTCTATATTCGTAATAATTTAGGCATTCATAGCTCAGCCCCCAGATGACATACACATCTAATTTTTCGTATACCCGTTCCATATATCATTAAGGATTCCTCATTTAAAAATCAGCGCTCTACATTTGCGCTGAAGCGAGTAAATCGATCTATAAAATTCGACAATTCGTGTGAGAAGAAAAAAAATTTTACAAAAACTGGGGGTTAATATTATTATGTTATAACAGATTTGGAGAAACAGCTACAAATCCAACAAATCACTTACAAAACGTTCACAATTTGTCCATAGAAAAACTACGAACAATTCAAGACAAATTACCACAAATGTATTGCAGACTTCATCCCTGAATAACACTAAAAAATTTGCCAAGGCAGAAATGGAAATGTGTTGAATTGACTTGCAGCCATTTAACATTGTCGAAAGAGAGGTGTTTAGGGAACATTTTTCGTTTTTGATGCGTCAGTCAATTTCCCGACATCAAGAACTTTAGCGACAAAGGCTCTGGATGACGTTTACAACGTATATTTCAAATGTGTGAAAAACGTGTTAAAAATGCTACATATCTTCCGCTAGGTTTAGAATTGTGGAGAGACAAATACAAAAAAAAATGTCTTACATAAATATAATGATGATTTTGAAATAAAACACTTTTCGCTAATGACGTCATATTTTCTTAAACCCCATGACAACAACGCTATTACCCAACAAGTACAGAAGTGTCTGAAATTATTTAATATCGAAAAAATGCAAAAATTCAGTTTCTGACGGAGGCTCAAACATTGTGTATAGCCTGAGGAAGCAAAACATCGTAAGATATAAATGCTTCGCACATACGATGCATTTATTTCCCAGCATAATGTTCGATGCCAAAGATGTCATTCAATCATGGGTGCAAGTGATCTGGCATGTCATCTTTTTAGCATCTTCATCGATGAATTTTATATGAGCGTTAACCCCTATGATGTTATTCATTTTTGGATCCAAAGCATATCATTTACACTAATGCTGTGACATGTCATTTTCACCAATGCTTTGGCATGACATTTCCACCAATGCTTTGGCATGTCATTTTCACCAACCCTTTGCAATGACATTATCAGTACGACGAGAGTTTCAACAATGGTGGTTGTGATTTCGAGTCTTCGACAACATCAAGCCTATTGTAAATAATTAATCTTAGAGATTTCGAAAAATGTGTATAAATAAACACAAAATTCATCTCTATTGGATCGATGGAATGGATTGAAATGCTGATGAAAAGTTCGGATCTTTCACGACCTCCTTTGCATGGTTCAAATGCTGATGAAATGATCGGATCTTTCACGGCTTCCTTTGCATTGGTTCAAATGCTAATGAAAATATCCGATCTTTCACGACTTCGTTTGAACCAATGCAAAATTTTTCCTTCAAATTTTGCTGGGTTGTAATGCATGACATCTTACAAAATGACGATTTTTCTGTTCTCAACAACATAATCATTAAATTGAAGCAAAGAATTATCAGATCTACAACAGTTGAAAGTTACTGGAAAAGTATACGATATCATAAATCAGATATACAATGTATATGAGAATTTGGACGCAGATGATAATTTTGAGCTTGAGGAAGCCACTACTAGCTTGAGGAGGCCACTACTAGTAAAGCCGGAAGAGGACTAAAAAATTCTGTATCAACATTGCGGAATTCGGCTTCAAGGATGATTGGAAGTTTCAAAGAAATCGTAGATTTGGCACACCTTATTCTTCTGAAGATTGGGTCTGAGAATTTGGTTATTCCAATAATGGAAAGATTATTGCTACTCTAGTTTGAGATGTTCCTATCCATTTTTG
Organism: Musca autumnalis; assembly: GCF_047663935.1. Classification (NCBI taxonomy): domain Eukaryota; kingdom Metazoa; phylum Arthropoda; class Insecta; order Diptera; family Muscidae; genus Musca; species Musca autumnalis. Next base: position 161,355,933 of record NW_027411755.1, on the reverse strand, counting down.
AAGAATCCACCATCTATCTACAAGGCCAGGAGTACGCGACATTGCCCAGCTGCATTCACTTTTTGGAAACAATAGTTGCAAAATTTATTGAATACGAATCCGATCATCATTTGAAGTAATAATTTAACTGTACAGTTTTGCAAAGGAATCTTCTACAAAAGATTTCAGATTACCAAAGCTCATGGAGCTGCAATTGTGGACCCATGGCAAAAAACAGTTTCAAAAAAGATACCAAAAACATCGCTGTCGACGATAATTACACTCTACATAACGAATGTGATCCGTACATTTCAAAGGAGTATCTCAATTATGCTGAAATAACGAAATTTGAGCTTCCTACAAAATCATCCTTAGAAGTAGAGGAGCCTCCATCCAGGGACGTAGCCAGGATTTCATTTCGGGGGGGCCCACCTGGCCAAAATTTTGAAAGTTCCTGTTAGCGAAAATTTCTTATTTAGCAATGATGTTAAACCTTATTTTATACTTATATTATTGATGAAGTAATTTTCATTACTATTTTTTAATTAAAACAAGTAAAAAAGTATCAGTCGGCTTTGCCGACAGAGATATACCCTGAGCCTGTGTGGATTGAAATACATTTTTTCCTAAAAAAAACTTATGTGTGGAGGGGGGTTTTCAAAATTTTGGTCGTATAAACCGACAAAAATATGGATAGCATTAAAGCTCCAAAATTTGCGGAGATATCGATACATAGTGCTTTTTTACCATACTAGCCTACGAAAAATATAATATCGCTGTAAAAAGGGCCTCTAGGAAAACCATTGGTAAAAATATTCAAAGGATGCTCGAACAGGCCCTTTACCATACAAAAATGTTGAACATTTGTGTGGGTCGTAGCCCAAGAATTGGACAAATAGGGCCCAAATATGAACATAAACTAAGTTTCGACAATATTTAGAGATCCAAAGTTTGGACCAAATCGGTAGCTACGTCTATGAGAAATCGCGCGTACCATTATAGCGAATATTTTCGAACTTTTGTGGGGGAAGGAGCACCACCTTCGAATTCCATCTAATATTTGAAGAAATATTACAATATCAAAAAGAGTGGACGAACGCAGTATTCGGTTCGGTTTTTTTACAACTTTCGGGCTGTTTTCCCCTGAAAAAACTTTGACTGTCGTAATTGAGGCACCGATTCGAGAGCAGGTCTTAAAGTGAATTCATCCAAAATTTTGAGTGGGAACAAAGAAGTGGACAAATAAAGTTCATATTCAACCTGATCTATATCTGGTAGATGTATTAGGATGCGTAGAGTATGGACCAAATCGGTTACTCCCTTCAAGTGTTATCGTGCGCACAAATTTTCGGACCGGACTTCGAACTTTAACTAAGTTTGGACAAAATATTACGAAAGCCAAAGTTTGGAACGAATCGGTTGATCCGTTCGAGAGTTATCGTGCGCTCCAGCCGGCCAGACAGACGGACGGACATGGCTAACTCGACCTCCAAATTGTCTGAAAAACATTTCGCCCAAACATACTTGGGTCTAATGGTTTCGATGAGGCACATTTTGCCCGTATGAAAGTGTATATGGGCAAAACTGCCAATTATTTCATATTCCATTTCCAAAAAATTGAATTTTTTCTTCTCGCGCTACATTAACGATGTTTGGTACATAGGTTAAGAAAAAATTCCCTAGTACAAATCCGCTCGCGAGCAAATTTTTGGTTGTTGCGGACAAATGTTATCGCGGTCTTACTTCTGCTTTTAAGAAAAAATTATTATAAAAACGCAAATTATTTTATTGAGCACAATTGGCACTAAAAAGTTATCACAAGTGACGTCATTAAGTAGATTGCATAATATTTGTAAAATGTTACTCAGCATTCGCGGAATTTACAAAAAATTGACAAAATTTTAAATGTAATCCGAATTGTTTGAAAATAAAGGTCCATTTACCCGTCAAAAATTAGAAAAAAGTAACAGTTTTAAAGAAAGTCTTCACGGGGAATCAAATGAGACCAAACTTATAATTATCGGGATACTAGTTAGGATATTATAGCCAAAATAAACACATATTTGTGATACAAAAAACAAATTTTGGTTTGGAATAATAGTTTTCACATGCATTCTAGAGTTGAAAATATTGGAAAAATTCTATAGGAGTACTTCTTTTATTTTTATTGAAACTCCCAAGAAAATGGGCGGATTTTGTTTTATCTACATTCACATAGAAGGTTTCGGGTTGAAGTTATCGGGTTGTTGAAATAAGTCATTAGACTTCTTAAACGGAAATAGAGTTCAAATAAACCGCTTTAACTTATATGCAATATTAAAATATGTGTAAATCGCGTAATTATCAAAATCGTTTTGTCCGCATGTGATTTTCATGTACAGCAAGACCCTATCTTTTAATTTGTATATATTTTTCGAAATATAATTTGGATGCTAAGATGTAGCATCGGCTGCATCTTAGCATTAAAAAACCTATAAAACATCGCTAATTTGCTCAAAGTTCATACAATTTCGTTCCGCATCCCATCCGGTTTTAGTGTCAACATGAAAATCTGCATCGATATATACCTATTTCAAGGTAATCAGTCAAGAACCGTGGATGTAGCATCACACACTATTTTGGGATAAAATGAATGAAGTTCCTTTATCAGTGAAGTTTTTAAATCTCTGTTTCCGCAAAAAGGAAGATGCTGCACTAGTTTTTTCATAGTAGTGCAAGCGGCCGACAGATAACGCGATAAAATGCGCGATATTTTCAAAAACAATATTAGGTGATTTTTCTACCTTGGAATTTCTCATATCTCGCGTTTTAGTAGATGGATTTTAACGAATAATGATTTATTAGCTCCGCAACGTCAAAATCCGAAATTTGCAATCATGCACGAGTAAATCGAATGCCAATTGTACAAATTAGACCCGAAATATATGAGTTTTAGAAATTTGTTCGCACAAAATTTTCGTATTTGGATACAGATTTCTCTGAAGCTGTGTAAGCTACATTCACGACACATATATCAAATAAATCAGAATCGTGAGTTCTTCATTCCTATATATGATTTTTTGAAAAACCTGTTTGCGGAACGAAATTATAAGAAAATTTCAAAAAACACTTAAAATCTGGCTTCAAAATGTCAGCATCATTTAATGGTAGACGCAGATCAAATTTTGAGAAGTTATACACTAGTGAGATGATCCTTATTTAGTTGCCTTCTACTTTTACTTTAACGGGAAAATCGTGAAAAGTGTGGTTTAATCACAAATCGAGAGAAAACAAAAAAAGACACGTTGGCTTCAACCCATTTTTACCCATTTTTAACATAAATATAGCCACAGCTTCCACGCAAATCAGCTTTGAATGCCAATATTTTTTGCCAAGTCTAAAAACATTTCATTTTATCCAAAAGCATGTAAGTTGTACAATATACAACCACTATTCGCGAGTTATAAACGGGTAAACCTTGGCTTCAACGATGTTAAATTTTCAATAATATTGCCCATATACTCTCGTTAGCATAAATGCTGAGGGTATAATGACGTATGATTTCTTGACCAATTTCCGCTTGTTTTCAGAACTTTTTGACAATATATCAGAGTTAATATATGTTCAAAACAATGGATATATTAATGATAGGTGTATCATTTATCAAATAACTCACAACTAGTAAGAGTATACAATCGTAAACCTTACAAATATCTTAACATTTACCCCCAGTTTATGTATTTCGAAACGAAAATGTGTGCGCATGAAACACACCCAAACTTTAGTTTTTGAAATATTGTTGCCTTTGCTTTTGCTTCAAAACAAAAAACAAATTTGAAAAACATACTCAAATTTGGTAGTTTTTCTTGCGCATTCATTTACTTATCGACATACATGAACAGGCCCTTAATTTTGTTGTTTACATGGAACGTTGAGGACCATTCCTTTGTTTCCTACTTCACAAAAGTTAAAAACAAGTAAGCCAAGGCTATAGTCGGACGGAGCCGACCATGTGATACCCTACACCTTTCCCTGGGAATTAGCTTTCCACATATAAAAATTTCTTTATGGAACAATTAAACTTATTGAATAATAACATAATAATTGTTTCACAACCATCCCAGATGGGACAGGGGAGACTTCTCTCATATCAATGAGTGAGTGTAACCCGATTCATATTCGCTCAATGATATGGGACCCACAGTTTATCTCCGAGTCCGAACGGCGTGTCCTAAGACACCACTTGTACAGAAGTTTTACATGACTGAAATACTCAGAAAATGTCGCAAACCTTACTGAATGATATTTTGCCACCGTTGAAAATTTGATTTTGCCTGTCTGGGGAATCGTTTTGAAAAAAGAAGGCAAAGCGACCCATGCTGCAATGTATATATAAAAATCCAATTGCACAATTAAAACGTTAGGGCACCATGTAATGCAAAAACTGGGAATGGGAAAATGTGGTTCTCTACACAAATCCCACTATATATTAAGCAGTAGGCCCGTTATCTAGGAGACACGTTATTGCAATTTGCATTAGGGGGAAAGGTCAGTAGTTCTTTTTCCGTATGTAGTCTACCGTGCCGGTATATGGCTTCCATGATCAGATACAAAATCGAAAAAAATTATGTTTTTGGTCCATTTCACCCGCTAAATATTTCACGTTCATCACCAATTAAAATAGCGATCTATTCTGATGTGAAACCGACCTCCATACCAAATTTCATGACGATCGGTCCATAATTGCGACCTGGAGTTTGATTACAATTTATAATGGACAGACCGTCACACGGACGGACGTACGGACACACATCTCAAAATCGTTTTTTCTCGCCGAGATATGAAGATTGGTATACAACATTGGGGGTCTCCGACAAATATTTCGCAGTGTTACATAAATTTTTACCAAAGAAAACTTATAATACCCTTTCAATTTTCCACTTCAATTTTATTGAGTAATTTATGGAAGGAAAATGGGATTAGTAGAGAATTGATTTATGCAGAAGGAACGTTCGGATATCATGGCGTTATCCACTTTTTCGATAACCTTATACAGAGTATTTCAAAAATTTCAGAGAAGTGCAGTTTAAGACCTCTCTGGATAAATAGTAAATATAACTGTGTAAGCTTAAGACCTCAGTAGTTATGGCTTCACTTCCTTTATGCTAATAATTTAGTTATAAGTAAAAATATGTAATAAATAAATTAATGAATAAAAAGACATCTCTGGAAACGCTTTGCTCCATACTTCCATAGAAAATGGACCGAAAGCTGTAAGGGACACCTACTGCCATCATGTGTAGTGGCTGGTGCTCACGACAACTTTCGAACCGGATACTGCGTTGGTCCAAACATTGTTAAGAGGACTATTTCGGTCTACTACTTCTGGTATAACCCCCCAAATTTCAAGAATTTTAGCTTCAGTGGTATGTGCGATTTTTCTTGAACGGATCAACAGATTTGTTCCAATGTTTGGTTTTAGTAATATTTTGTCCAAACTTAGTTTCAGTCCGAAAATGGACCATACTGGATACATCACAACAAACCTTCAAAATAGTTGTTATATGCAGTTTAAGGTCTGTTCAAGGATCCTTAGAAATTTTCACTGACGGTGTTCCTTGTGTTTAGAGCGGTATTATGTTTTTCGTGTGCAAGTCCATATTTCCTGAAAAAGAAAACTGAAAATTATACTGTGACGCACTGAAATGACTGGTGGGCGCAATATCTTTTAAAAGGAATGACACCCAAAATAAGATCTACTTCCAAAATGAACTATGTCGTTCGGACCATTTCTTCAGGTACCTCCTCAGTAACATTTGTGATCAATGATAAAATCCATATTTTGAGTTCATACGTCCGAAAATTGCTACACAATTCTGAAAATCTCCTAATAAATAGCTGAACTCAGTAACACTTACAGTCAGCCTAAAATTACGATTAAACGCTTAAACAACACATTTGAACTTAAAAACACCAAAAAGCCTAAAGTGTTCATTATTTTTATACTTTTAAATATGTTGGACAATAAGTATATCAATGTAAAGGGTGTTTTTTAAGCTAGATAGAACTTTAAATTGTAAAAAGTAACACAAAAAATTAAATTTTTATGAAACTTTTTTTTATTTGTTTCAGTATACTCTGACAAATCATCATGAATAGACTCACGCTTGAACAACGCTACGAAATTATCCAAATTTACTTTGAAAATCAGTCGTCGATTCGCGCAACGCAGTTGGCAAATGACCCGTTGTTTTATCGCAAAATTGTGTTCAGCGATGAGGCGCATTTTTGGCTTAACAGGTTTGTTAATAAGCAAAAATTGCCGCATATGGAGTGAGACCACAAAAGACCCTACAGACTCCATTACATCCAGAAAAATGCACCGTATGGTGCGGTTTTCACGCTGGTGGCATCATCGGACCTTATTTCTTCAAAAATGAGGCCGGAGCTCGCGTTAGGTCAATGGAGATCGTTACCGCACCATGATCAATGATTTTTTGTTTGAAAATATGGATGACATTGATCCGGAGGAGATGTGGTTTCAACAGGATGGCGCTACGTGCCATACGGCGAACGCAACCATCGACTTATTGAAATCAAAATTTGGCGATAAGTTGATTTCGAGAAGTGGACCTGTCAATTGGCCTCCAATGTCGTGCGATTTGACACCTCTCGATTATTTCCTGTGGGGCTACGTGAAGTCCCTGGTTTATGCTGATAAACCAGCAACAATTGATGCCTTGGAGGCCAGCATTGTTCGTGTTATTCGTGACATACGGCCAGCAGTGCTCGAAAAAGTGGCCAAAAATTGGACGTCCAGAATGCACTTCGTCAAGAACAGCCGCGGTGCCCATATGCCCGAAATCATTTTCAAATGTTAATGTCACGTATTGATCTTTCGAATAAAAAAAATTTTGATTACAATTTAATTTTTTGTGTTATTTTTTACAATTTCAAGTTCTATCGGGCTTAAAAAAACACCCTATAGTTAAATAATTCTCTGTAATACTTCCTCCAAATACTTTACATATAACTTGAAAAATTTAAAACAGTTTAAAATTTTACTCAATAATTAAAAAAATGTGTAGCATAAGCTAATATCCTATGGGAACGAACATCATTTCGGTGCCTCCATCTAAGAAAGACGTATGGAAAAAATAGAAATATTATGATTATATTATTCCTAATTATTTCTATAATAATCGATATATTTTTTACAGAAAATTTCAAATACCCACAGGAAATGCTTGGCTTTGTGAACAAACTCTCAAATGCAACCTTGAATGACAGCTTAAGCCATGAAATCAAAAAATATTTGGAAATTCCAGAACAAAAGCTGAGAGCTTATATTGGTGGAAAGAACACATTAAAGTAATAGCTATTTATTTGACTCTATTTTAGTTGTTTCCCAGGATAGGCGAGCTTGCTAAAATATACTTTGTAATTCCGGCTACATCTGCCTCCTCAGAAGTAGCAGTTTCCTATGCTGGCTCTTGTATAACCGAAAAGAGGTCTCGACTAAATCCAACAACAGTAAAAAAACAATTATTTATTCATGACAATTACAAATCTCTTTAATGTTATGGAAAAAATACTACTTTAATATTACATTAATAATTTGCTGACAAATTACTAAATCAGTTTTTAAATTAAACAAGTAGGCGCGCCGCCACCGTTTGGCTGGCAAAGAACTGAGCGAACGAGTTGAAAGAATTGGTCGGCTTCGTTGTCTGCTCATATCTCAAATAATTTGTATCCGATCGACTCTTATTTTTTGCAAGATATTATGTTTTACCTGTACTTTAAAATGAGACAGTAAAAAAAATTCCGGATTTGTAAAATTTGCTATTAGCTTAAAGGGTTAGTTGGAAAGTGGAAAAAATTTGTTCTTACAACCGTAACGATTTTATATGTATCTCCTTCTTCACCCAAACTATTTTTTTCTGAATAAAAACCTATTTAGATACAAAAGTTAACACTGATGTTTAAATTTATAGATTGAACTCAGATTTAATCTAAAAAAGATAAATATAAACAATTTAATATTTGCTATCGAAGTATAAGTACAAGCCATGTCTCAAGTGTTATCACATATTGATTGGGTAAATACATACAGACAACATGTAAATAAAGTTGATTCATGGCGTGTGTATATTTATATGGTTGGAAGTGAAGTACTTTTTAGCAATCAAATTTATTGTATACTATTGAAAATCTACACACTTTCATAGCGAACAGCAATAATTTACAATCTAGCCCCAAAAGGAAAGCAAATGCGACGAGGTGTGTGCATTCACAAGTATATAAACAAACGAACAAAAATTTTCTAGATATGTATAGATGAACACAAAAAGATATTTCTAAAAAAAATATAGAAAATTGAATGAAATATTCACAGTTTGTTTTAAAAACTTTTATTTTCCGAATTATATGTCCTCGAAACAAACTGAATTATATAAGTACAAATATGTTCGCTGTTCACTTTTACAAAATTATAATAATGAATCTCAAATATTAAATACTCTGCCACTGATTTATTGTTGCTCAATATTAACTTATAAATAATTGAATCATATGTTGCAATTTTCAATTAAAAATCATGCTGATCAAATCAAAAGCATTATCCATACATTATCGTTGTTGCACGTGATTTCAGGAACGTGGTTACTTCAATAAGAAGTTAATATAAATATGTTAGAGTGTAACGAATTGAATTATCTGAGGATTGGTAGAAAGTGTAACAGCTTTATTGTAACTACCAATATAAGGAATCTATAAAAAACAAGTAAGCAAAGGCTATAGTCGGACGGGGCCGACCATGTGATACCCTACACCACAACCTGTCGGAATTAGCTATCGTCCAAAATTGTGCACTTGTATTTCACATATGCTTCGAAAATAGTTCATTGTGGGCATATATTGTGATATCTAAAATATATTTTATACCGGTAGAAATAACTAACAATGAACAGAAATTCAAAAATTTTGCATGCAAACAAATTTATAAATCCCAAAATCATTCATATTCAATTAAACAGCAACAAAGGGAGTATAAGTCAGCGGCGCTAACGGTGATATACCTAAATAATAATTGTTCCACAAACATCCCAGGCGGTACAGGAGAGACTTCTCTCATATCAATGAGTGCACCCCGATTCATATTAGCTCAATGATATGGGACCTACTGTTTATCGCCGAGTCCGAACGACGTGTCTAAGACACCACTTGTAGAGAAGTTGTACAGGGCTGAAATACTAAGAAAATGTCCCCAACATTACTGAGGGGTATTTTGCCACCGTTGAAAAGTGTTTGATGTTGACTGGTCGGGGAATCGAACCCACTACCTTCAGCGTGCATACCATTGCACCACGGTGGCACCCAATGTGATATACCTTTAGCCTCTAAAAATATATTTATTTTATAACACGAGTTTGCTTCAAAATACGTGGAATCTGTAGTATCGTAATATGGGGATATACCAAATCAATTTTAGTAAGCTAAATTCTAAGTTTTGGAAATATTTGAGAATTATTTTTTTAATTTTGTAATTTTAGTTGGAGCCGGCAGGGATTTTTGGAACTTCTGAACTATTATCTCAGGAAGTATGACTTACCCCGGGAAAGGGACCAGAATACGGAACGTAAAAAGAACCTTCTTCAAAAAGAAAATAATAATCAAATAGATCCGATACGGGTCTTCAAACTGCACTGTTCCCAAATTTTTTGTGGGAGGTACTCGAAGGACGGACAGATATAGTCCATATTCCGACCTGACACATGACTGGATGAAATAATACGATGTGTAAAGTTTCGACCAATCAGAAAATCCCCTTGAGAGTTAACTTGCGGATTTGAGGCGCAAGTACAATCTGCTGAAAAAATTCATAACGATTCAAAGGGACTCTTAAATTTCCCTTTTCCGAATTTTTTGTAGGAGGTACGCTAAGGACCGATATAGTCTTATCCGGTTTATATCTGGAAGTAATAATATTATATGGAAAGTTTGGAACAAATCGATTGCTCACTTCGCCAGTTTTCGTTCACACAATTTTTCGAAAACAATTTTGAACTTTTTTGGGGGAGGTGTGGGCCGACTTAGCCTACATTCGAACTTAAACAAAGTTTGGGCAAAATATTACGAAGTATAAAATTTGTTTCTAATAGGTAGATCCGTTCGAGAGTTATCATGCGCACCAGCCAGCTAGACATTAAGAAAAACAGATGAACGGACAGGGCTAAATAGACTCCAAATTGTCTGAAACTAATTTCGTCCAAACATACTTGGGGTCTAAAACCAATATTTCGATGAGACACATCTTTGGTCGTATTTTGTTTGTATCCCCTTTACCCTAAATCCTGAGGTATAACATAGGTGGCGAAGCGACCCCATGTTGCAATATTTGTATAAAAATCCAATTTGACAACTGAACTGAAAATTTCTCTGTCATGATAGAGACAATTTGTAGCATGGGAGGAAATTGTGGTTCTCTACACAAAACAAATTATATATCAGGCAGAAGGTGCGTTACCTGGCAGACACATTATTGTAATTTGCATCAGGGAAAAGGTCAGTAGTTATTTTTCCATATGTAGGCTCCTTTGCCGGTATATGCCCTCCATGAATTCAAATATGGACCAAAAATAAAATGTTTTTATTTTTCATACAAAAGTAATGGTCCATTTCACACGCTAAATAATACCAGATCATCATGCAAAATTATAGGCATTTTCGTCAACCTATACTCTTACCTCGTGCAAAATTTCGTGGCTATTGAGCTATAATTGCGACCTCCAGCGGCTTTATGATTACACTACAAACAAGAAACTGGATATATTAGGCTGTAACTCTGTTATCTGATCACGTACATCAACATAATTGACATCAATTAAAAGGTCAAGAGGTCGCCTTCTAAATATAACTCACGAGTGGGGAATGTGTCTTTCAGGAACAAAGATATAAGCTGTTTATTAAAATTTTTCACAATTTTCACACAAAAGTTGTGGTCCATTTAACCCTCTAAATATTATCTGATCGCCATCTCAAATTGCAAGCTTCATGTTTGTCATATACACTTGCCTTATTTAAAATTTCGAGGCGATCGGACTATTATTGCGGCCAACGGAGCAGCTACAAAATCGGGTAAAAATTATGTTTTTGGTCCATTTCACCCGCTAAATATTTCACGATTATCACCAATTAAAATAGCGATCTATTCTGATGTGAAACCGACCTCCATACCAAATTTCGTGACGATCGGTCCATAATTGCGGCCTGGAGTTTGATTACAATTTATAATGGACAGACGGACACACGGACGGACGGACGGACGGACGGACACACATCTCAAAATCGCTTTATCTCGCCGAGATATGAAGATTGGTATACCACATTGGGGGTCTCCGACGAATATTTCGCGGTGTTACATGAATTTTTCCCAAAACAAACTTATAATACCCTTTCCACATAGTGGTGTAGGGTATAAAAACGTATACCATCTACCACGAGTTATATTGAAGTAAAATGGAAAACTCAATTTTCTGATCGTTTATGAAAGTACTAAGCTATTCAGTCACGTCAAGGCGCATTGCTTGGATGAAGTGGAATATGGTAATTTAATCAATAGGGTTTAATACCAATGGGACATCGTTGTTTTCTTCACATAGAGAATCCGAAATAACAAGTTACAACCATTTCTGTAGAAAACTTTTTAAAGACTTCACATCGGTCGATATCGTATACATTGCCAATCTGAGAAATCGCTATCAAAAAACAAACACAAAATTTCAGCCTTATCGATTAGATATCAGGCTAAAACCTTCAAAATTGCGAACATCAGGAGGCAAGTTCTATGGGAGTTATATCAAAACGTAGACCTATACGTAAAATTATCTGCAGGAATGTTTAATAATCCCAACGAAGACTATATACGGAATGTTACCTATTTCCGTCAGGCAGTACAATTATATCAAAACGTGGACTGGAACAATTTTGGGAGAAAGTTTTGTAGCCCCAAAGAAGACTAAATGCCTAAGGCTTATATTTTTAAAATACCGAAAGTCGGGAGGTACCGTTCTATAGGGGCTATATCAAAACGTGGACCTGTACTGACAAATTTCTTGGATAAAGTTTTGTAAGATCGAAACAGATGTAATAACAAACTTCTTCCAATTCGGTGTTATAATGAGGCAAAAACCTATCAAATACCGAAAATCGGAAGGTTACATTCCATGGGGCTATATCAAAACGTGGACTTGTTCTGAAAAATTTCTTGGGGTAATTTTTGTAGCCCCAATGAAGACTAAATGCCAAATTTCGGCCATTTCGGTGTGAAAATGAGACTAAAACTATTAAAACGCCAAAAATCAGAAGGCACCGTTCTATTGGGGCTATATTAAAACGTGTACTTGTACTGACGGCACCGTTATATGGTGCTATATCAAAACGTGCACCAATATACCAATCAGCTTAGGAGTAATAAAAACGTCTGTACCAAATTATGAAGCTTTATTGTAAACATTGCGAACTGTATCCTTATTTCACCAGACGGACTGACAAACGGAAATGGTTATACCGACTTTGGATTTTATACTGATTAAGAATATATGTACTTTATAGGGTCTCCGACAAGTATTTTAATGTGTTTTAAACGGAATGGCAAAGTTAATTATGTTATGGAGGAGGGAATAAAGATAATTGTTCAGCTTTGGAAATAAAAATAATTTTTTCATAGGTGACAAAAGAAATTTTATGCTTAAATGGTTATGCGTTTGCTAGGTAGGTATTATAAACAATGAGTCCAATTATTCCGCTGACAGATCTAATCAACCATAAACTTTCTTATATTGAATGAATACCAATTGGACGGAGTTTTTGGAACATTGAACCCCTAGCACAAAAAGTAATGTTTTTTACAACGACAACCTGATATTAAAATTTCAACACGACCAAAGAAATGGCCTTAAATTTGAGTGAAGCCCAAAAGTGTTGAAATTTTGTGGAGAAGGAGGTACATCTAATTTAAGGAGTCATTCCTTTCGATACTTCTCATGATAACCAGTCATTTTATTTGGTCGCCAGAGGCTGTTTTAGAGCTTATGTCAGGAAACGTGCGCTTGCCCACGAAAAAATATCTTTGTAATCAGAGTCATAAAGATTACCTTTGATGACATTTTCCAACCAACCGTCGGACAGCTCTTAAACTACGCCTAGGCAAAATTTTTTAACTTTTTGAAAGGAAGGCACCGTTGGAAGTTGTCCAATATAGTCCATCTTGGAACTTGATAGAAGTTTAAGGGAAACATTACGATGTGCAAAGGTTGCACTAATGTCTGTTAACCCTTTCCAATGTTATCGTGCCATCGTGCTAGAGCTTTAGACCATATGCGTTCACGCTTGGCAAGGCGTTGCCGATGTTTTTCGGCAATTTACACACATACGACACGATATCCAAAAAATGGCTTAGCAAAGAGAACAAATGTTTTGATTTGTTGTTGTTCAACAGCTTCTTTCCCAGCTAACAATTTTTTCCGAGGGCTCTGATTTCCGATTTTTTCCCCAAATTTTCTGAATATTTTTTAGATATTTTTCGATTTCCCTAATATTTTTCCAGAAATTGTACCGATTTTCTAAAACTTTTTTTAGAATCTCTGCACATTTTCTGAAGAACCTTAAGAATCTCGTTCCGAATTCGTTCCGATTTCTAATCGATTTTCTAAGGGATCTTTTTGTTCGATTGTTGTCGAAGAACAAAGTGATTTTTTATAAAATTCGCATATACAGTTTTTGAATTGTTTTAATATAAATGCAACATAAAATAATTCAAGCTAGTGTTGATAGCTTTAACATACTCGTGCACATTCTTCTACTATTAATCACAAAATGATAACAAAAGGGAAAATCATTAGGGCGTTTGAAATTAGAATCATCCATAAATAGGGAATTAAAAGAGAATTGTTTCTGAGTTGGGGATTTGTTCTGTGCTAAGTGTCAATCTCAAAGGCGTCAGTGGCCAAGAATTTCATCAGATTTTTTCCAGAAAATCTAATCTTTTCTTCGAATTTTTCCAGAATTTCTTTCCAAATTCGGACCGATTTTCTTCAAAAAATCTAAATTTTCCATTGAATTTTCCAGAATTTTTTTTCCGAATTCGAACCGAATTCGTTGCGAAACTCTAATATTTTGTTAGAATTTTCTTAGAAACAACTTTTGTACCGAATTCGGAAAGAATTCGGCAACTTGTGCAGAGATTCTGACCGAATTCGCAAAGAATTCAAACTTCTGAGTTATAGCGACATGAATTCTTTCTTGACAAACTATACAGACCTACATGAAAAAAAAACATAGCAACATTTTATCATGGCATAACTCAGAAGTTAGACCTATGGCAAAACTGTCCTTCCGGGTTCATCATATTACCTTATCGACATTCATCGCCAAACAGAATTTTTTACCCCCCAGCCTTTGATCTCCATATAAGCGCGTACTGATATTTTTCCTCAAAAACGGTTTAAGAAAACGGTTTTTTTGTTCTAGAACTGCAACTAGCAAAGTTTTCATAAGCGAATTAATTTAATTTTATTGACAACTCTATAAGCTTTTTAATGGTATACATATAAGTTTAATCGGTTACTTAAAACCGGTTCAAAAATCGGTTTTAGTGTCGGAATATCCGGTTCAAAAACTGAGATAACCGGATCTATCCTCCAAGAAATTTGTTATTAACATGTTCATCAATACAAGAGCTATTTGTGGTAAATATTTCAGAAGCACCCCAGATGTCTACATAAGCAATACCCATTGGTAATGTCTACATACCTATACATAACCAATAACGAATATACAGAAAAACAAAACATACTTTAATTCTGAACCAAGTCCGAATAAATGTCAAAAATGACAATGAAAACGGGTCAAAATCGATTAGTTGTCAAAGAGAACCGTACCTAAAATCTTCTGAGCAACATTTTTGTAGAATATTTGGATGATGAAAAATCTCATCTTGTGGTACTTTCACTACGGTTCAAGAAATAAAGGACGAATAGGACATGAAAGGCATCGAGTTAGAAGAATGAAATGTTCTACAAAAAGATTCGCCAAACGATTTGACTGAAGACATGTCACCTCAAAACGATGCTACAGCAACGCCAAACAGAGATATGGAGCTATTTTCCCAAGTATTATAGGGAAAAAAATCAAAAACTTCATCGCGCAATTTTCATTCGGGAAAATTGTTGAAAACAATCGCGAACATTCCTTAAAGTACCCTTAAACGACCCCAAAGGAATTTGTCCGATATAGATCTTCTTGGAAAAAAATGACGGTGTGCAATATTTCGGCCAAATCGAATAAGTAATGGTGCCCATTGGTGTTTGTAAGGTTTCTGGAGCATTCGGTCAATTTTTTCTTGGTTTTGAATTTTTGTGTTGGAGGTACCCGATGTAGTGGACCGGTGATGGCAAGACAGTGTCTCTACCACTACGAGCATCCCCTAAAAATTTCAAAAAAAAAAAAATCAAAATTTTGTCGCTCCTTCCCATACAAGCTAAACCACGGTGCAGTTGTACTGTGTATTCCCTGCCCCTCATACGACGGTACAATTTTCATCAGGGGGGAAGTATGGACTATTTCCTGAGAAAATTGCCCGAACGGTGCAAAAAAACCCCTATGACATTGTGTGTTCCAAGATAAGCCATATCGGTTCACTCCTTCAGGTACCTCCCCCACAAAAATGTCACTAAATTTGGTCCAAACTTTGGATCTCCTAATGTTTTGTCCGAATTTGGTTTAACTTCTAAAATAGCCGATATCGATCTTCTCCTTATGGTACTTCCTCCACAAAAGTTCAACATTTGTGTATTAGTGCAGATTAGGGTATGTTTGTAGATCCATCGGAAATATATACCGATGCCATTGGTTGTGGTCCTGTTTACAGCCAATTCACATGCTTAGGTTAGGTTGTGTTGAAAAGAGGGGTGACGCAAGATGACCACATGTCCGTGTTGACATACACTTAAGCCATGCGGAGGCCTGTTGTGCGCTATAATTTGGGGTCAGGATGAGGTTATATATTAGATTATAAGAATTTATTAGTTATTCACATAGTTATTCTCTGTCGGCAAAGCCCACTGATATTTTTACTTGCTATTAGTAGTTTGTTATTCATTTTTGATGGAATAAATTTTATTTTGCAGTTATTGTCATTACACACTATTATATCAATGCAATTGTCAATGCTTTTAGTTACTGGTGGCTATAATTATTGTTTATATTAATTATTGCTTCGCGTCGATAGCAAAGAGGAGACCGCATAATTGCATTGTTTAAAATCATGGTCAATACATTTTTAATTTATGGTTCCTTTTTTGCAGACTAGCGAAAAATGTGTACTTTGTGTTGGTGGCATAAAGGGGAGCGTGCTTTAAAGTTCATGTTCATAGTCCACAAATTATCATTTTTATTACATTTTTAAATTGAAATTACATAACAAAGGAAAAGGTTAAAAAGGACGGTCACGATGTATTATTGTGTTACTGTAAGGGTGTCACGTCTTTGACTTTTGGGAATAAAAATTCCAAATTACAGAAATTCAGAAAATTAGGTAAAAACAACTGAATTTCTGAAATCGGGGCCCTTAATTAAACATGGACCTATGTCACAATTTTTCGTGAAGAAATTTTGAATCATAAATGCTAAATTACAACCAATTTAGGCCGAAACTGTATATATTGGGGTTATTCTTAAACATGGACTTACTTCCACAATTTCAGTTGGAGAAGTTTGTTGATCGCTGGGGGCCCTTAGTCCCACTGTCGGGACTGTGAGATGAGATGAGATCCACTACATAAGAGTTTTGTCGGCATGGTTTACAGTGCTCTCAGCACACATACTGCCGATTTTCAGAGAGAAACAAGTGAGCAAAGACTATAGTCGGGACGGGGCCGACTATGTGATACCCTACACCATTACCCCTGTACATAAGCTTTTCACTGATAATTTTTAGGGAGATATTAATTGACGGATTTATGGCGAAAAAAACTATCGATTTTTTTATTCAAAATAGAAATTTTGATTCTGACTGTTAACCATTTTAGAAAGAATATTTTAATTCCATTTAGCTTAAGGACAATATTACTAGGTTCTTAATGATCGCACACAAACATATGCTGATTGGTTTATCAGTTTTCGAGCCACAGTGGGCACCGCAAACTGCTTTAGTAAAACATTGTTTCGTAGGCGGCCACTTGTTAGAACAATGTGCAATATTTTTCAACAAAAAAAATTTACGAAAGAACCTCAAGGTGTGACTTTTCAGATAAAAACAAAATCTTCTAAAAAAGTTGAAAATGTTTTTTTCGTGCTCAATAAGTGGCCATAACCTCTGAATGTTATAACCAATCTGACTTTTATACCAAATGACAAGACGAACAGAACCAAAATAATTAATTTTATATATGACTAGCAAATGCCCGCTACTTCGTATGCGGAAAGGAAACGAAATATATATAAACAATATTTAATACGGGAATGGTGAATACTGGAGATTCTGTTGTACTAAGACCTATTTTTATTACCAATATTTTTTCAATTGTAGTTAGAATTTAAAAAAATCTCCCGTATCGCATCCCTGCACAGCTACCATATTTTTTATTGCCAATTTCCAAAACTACGTATCATATTGCAAATTTCAGATTTGACTCCTGGTTTTACCCCTTCACTAACACAGCATTTCCTTTCAGTACGAATTTCCAAACGCTTAACTTTATCTCACCCCTTCAATACAACAATCAGGCACAATCACAATTCAAAGTTCTAGCTTTAGCGGTTTCGCCCAGAACCCGAATAAGTCCGTTAAATTTTCGGCATTCAAAATGGCCATAAAAATCCACGTTTTCGGATATCCCCATATAACGGCACCTCTCGACTAAGTGTATTTTAAAAGAAGAACAAATGTATATTGTCCAATTTTCTTTAAATTTGGACCTTGAATCTCCACTTCAATCCACGTTTATTAGAAGAGATAATTTGAAGATTTTGAGTATTTTGAAAATCTTCTGCACATTTTCCAACCGAAATTCGGAATTTGTGGCATGAAAGGTTAGAAAACTTCTTTACAAAAAATTGTACTTAATGTGCATGGGTATGTCAACCGTATATAACGGAAAATTTTTTGAAGGCATTTCAATTTAGGATTTTTTAATATCAGGGGGTAAATACCTTCTAGTTAACAAAATTGTCGCATTGGACCAAGTTTTCAAATTTACATACCAAAGCTGTCAGAACAAAAAACATTTTTTGAAAAGATACTTCACGTTTGACTACTTAATTTCAGTACATTATTTAGAAACTCCTTGGCGTTAACATCAAATCAATGGAACAATATTCAGTACAATTTTTCAAACTCAGAACTTTGTCTCAAATTTTAGAGCGATCTTCATAACAAATATTTTTCCATTTCGTATTTTTTGTACAAATAGCGTATTTCCAAATTATACAATCCCAGTTTTGTCCCTACACCCAACACCAAATTTAGTACCTTAACTATTTCAAATGGTTTTGGTACCAACATGTTACCCAACTTATCGTACACATAGGTAAACGTTTTAAAAATTACTTCCTCATATTCAACATATATCCTAACCCCAATTCACTTTTCCAGTTTTACCAGTTCCCCTGAAACCCATTTGGGGACTATTTAGTAGTTTTTGTATAAATAAGTACGAATTTTCAAAACCTCCTCGCTACCTCCACTCTAAACACCAATTGCTAATCTAATACCGAATTTCAAAATTCCAGTTCTACACTTTGCAAAATCACAAATTGTACAAAACTCTATACCATATAGCAAATACCAAAAGGTAACAAATTTTGTACCATTTAGCACTTTTCGTACACGATTTCCAATGTAGTTCCATTTAGCACTTTTCCATAAGTACGAATTTCCAAAACTACCTCAAACCTACACTCCAACAATAATCTGTTCACGCAAATACAAATTATAGCGAATTTCGTACCATTTAGTACTACTTCGTGCACATTAGTACGATTTTCCAAAGCTACCTCCATATCTCAATTCTATATTCCAACAGTAATCTTAATTCCAAATTTCAGGATTCCAGCTCTTCAAATCCAAATCATACTAAACTCACTACCATTTAGGACTTTTCGACCTTTGGTACATCTTTCTTACTCTTCATCAGTGACCCCCACTCCAAATTTTAGGATTCCGGCCCTATTCGTTAACCCATATCCAAATTGTACTATATTTAGTACCATTTAGTATTTTTCGTATACTTTTAATTCGAATTTCCAAAAACCTTTCTTTTTTACTCTCCATCAGTGACCTTCATTCCAAATTTCAGGATTCCAGCTCTATTCGTTCACCCAAATCCAAATTGTACTAAATTTAGTACCATTTAGAACTTTTCGTATTTACACAAACCTTTCATTGTTACTCTTCATCAGTGACCCTCATTCCAAATGTCTGTATTCCAGCTCAATCCGTTCACCCAAATCAAAATTGTACTAAATTTAGTACTTTTCGTACCCTTGTAATTCGAATTTCCAAAAACCTTTCTTTTTTACTCTCCATCAGTGACCTTCATTCCAAATTTAAGGATTCCAGCTCTATTCGTTCACCCAAACCCAAATTGTACTAAATTTAGTACCATTTATTACTTTTCGTATATTATAGTTCGAATTTCAAAAACCTTTCATTTTTACTCTTCATCAGTGATCCTCATTCCAAATTTCAGGATTCCAGCTCTATCCGTTCACCCAAATCCGAATTGTACTAAATTTAGTACCATTTAGTACTTTTCGTGCACTTATGGTTCGAATTTCTAAAAACCTTTCTTTGCTACTCTCCATGAGTGACCCTCATTACAAATTTCAGGATTCCAGCTCAATTCGTTCACCCAAATCCAAATTGTACTACATTTAGTACCATTTAGAACTTTCCGTGCACTCATAGTTCAAGTTTCCAAAAACCTTTCTTTGTTACTCTCCACCAGTGACAATAATTTAAAATTTCAGGATTCTAGTGCCATCCGTTCACCCAAATCCAAATTGTACTAAATTTAGTACCATTTAGTACTTTTCGTACCCTTATAGTTCGAATTTACAAAAACCTTTCATTGTTACTCTTCATCAGTGACCCTTATTCCAAATGTCTGCATTCCAGCTCAATCCGTTCACCCAAATCAAAATTGTACTAAATTTAGTACCATTTAATACTTTTCGTATCCTTACAGTTCGAATTTCCAAACACATTTCATTGTTACTCTTCATCAGTGACCCTCATTTCAAATGCCTGTATTCCAGCTATATCCGTTCACCCAAATCCAGATTGTATTAAATTTAGTACCATTTAGTACTTTTCGTACCCTTATAGTTCGAATTTACAAAAAACCTTTCATTGTTACTCTTCATCAGTGACCCTCATTCCAAATGTCTGTATTCCAGCTCAATCCGTTCACCCAAATCAAAATTGTACTAAATTTAGTACCATTTAGTACTTTTCGTACCCTTACAGTTCGAATTTCCAAAAACCTTTCATTGTTACTCTTCATCAGTGACCCTCATTCCAAATGCCTGTATTCCAGCTCTATCCGTTCACCCAAATCCGAATTGTACTAAATTTAGTACCATTTAGTTCTTTTCGTGCACTTATGGTTCGAATTTCTAAAAACCTTTCTTTGCTACTCTCCATCAGTGACCCTCATTACAAATTTCAGGATTCCAGCTCAATCCGTTCACCCAAATCCAAATTGTACTAAATTTAGTACCATTTAGTACTTTTCGTACCCTTGTAATTCGAATTTCCAAAAACCTTTCATTTTTACTCTCCATCAGTGACCTTTATTCCAAATTTCAGGTTTCCAGCTCTATTCGTTCACCCAAACCCAAATTGTACTAAATTTAGTACCATTTATTACTTTTCGTGCACTTATGGTTCGAATTTCTAAAAACCTTTCTCTGCTACTCTCCATCCGTTCACCCAAATCCAAATTGTACTAAATTTAGTACCATTTAGTACTTTTCGTACCCTTGTAATTCGAATTTCCAAAAACCTTTCATTTTTACTCTCCACCAGTGACCCTAATTTCAATTTTCAGGATTCTAGCTCCATCCGTTCAACCAAATCCGAGTTGTACTAAATTTAGTACCATTTAGTACTTTTCGTACCCTTATAGATCGAATTTACAAAAACCTTTCATTGTTACTCTTCATCAGTGACCCTCGTTCCAAATGTCATTATTCCAGCTCAATCCGTTCACCCAAATCAAAATTGTACTAAATTTAGTACCATTTAGTACTTTTCGTACCCTTGTAGTTCGAATTTCCAAAAACCTTTTGGTACATCTTTCTAGCTCTCCATCAGTTACCCTCATTCCAAATTTCTTTATGCGTTTTTCTCCACTGAATTAATTAATTAATTAATTTTTCCTCATATAGTTGAGCCTCAGGCCGATCTCCCTGAGTTCCTTCTCTGTCGTATACCTCGATTGCTAACTCAGACCGACGGGGTGAAACGACGGTCATTCCGGGATACTTTCCTGTAAACATCTCTTCTCCAATAGCGATAAAATGTTCTCGCTTTGTCTGAAACTACCTATTTTTCTATCATTTTACTTTTGTCAGAAACCTATTTGGATTGGTACAACATACACTTCCATTCATCTTTGGTTTGAAAATTACACCTTGTATCGAAAAATTCTATTAAAGAATTACGCCTAATCAATCAAGAATGTGCTCTACAATACATATTTTTCAAAATAAATTTTTTCCAATTATTCTCTTTCTATAGAACTTTGTCAACGAATTACATTTTGTGGTGGTTAGAGTTTTCTTTATTATTGTTGTTTTCGTTACCGATTTATGAATTTCGTGCACTTATGGTTCGAATTTCTAAAAACCTTTCTCTGCTACTCTCCATCCGTTCACCCAAATCCAAATTGTACTAAATTTAGTACCATTTAGTACTTTTCGTACCCTTGTAATTCGAATTTCCAAAAACCTTTCATTTTTACTCTCCACCAGTGATCCTAATTTCAATTTTCAGGATTCTAGCTCCATCCGTTCAACCAAATCCAAATTGTACTAAATTTAGTACCATTTAGTACTTTTCGTACCCTTGTAATTCGAATTTCCAAAAACCTTTCATTTTTACTCTCCACCAGTGATCCTAATTTCAATTTTCAGGATTCTAGCTCCATCCGTTCAACCAAATCCGAGTTGTACTAAATTTAGTACCATTTAGTACTTTTCGTACCCTTATAGATCGAATTTACAAAAACCTTTCATTGTTACTCTTCATCAGTGACCCTCGTTCCAAATGTCATTATTCCAGCTCAATCCGTTCACCCAAATCAAAATTGTACTAAATTTAGTACCATTTAGTACTTTTCGTACCCTTGTAGTTCGAATTTCCAAAAACCTTTTGGTACATCTTTCTAGCTCTCCATCAGTTACCCACATTCCAAATTTCAGAATTCTAGCTCTTACCGTTTGCCTAATACAAAGGGTACCATATTTAGTACCTTTTAGTACTTTTCGTACACTTCTAGGTCGAATTTCCAAAAACCCAGCCTTATCTCACCCCTACACACCAACAGCAACCTACACCCAAAATTTCAACTTTCTAGCTTCAGCGGTTTCGTCTGGGCGCTGATGAATCAGTCAGTCAATCAGTCAGTCAGTCAGTCACTCACCTCACTACTCTTTTATATATATAGATTATTGTCGACAATTCTTGCTACTGACCGAAAGCTTTGCTGGCATTTTTGATTGGCATTTTACAAGCCTTTAATACACCAAATACATAGAAGTAGAGTTATTTGTCATTAAAATAAAAAATCTAAATATTCGTCAGTACATTTAAATTAAACAAGTATGAAAGGCGTTGAGTTCGACCGGGCCGAACTTTTTTATACCAAGAGTTGTAATGTATTAAAATGGAACAATTAGTTTCCTTTCGTTTATGAAAGTACTAAGCCCTTCGGCCACGAAAACTGAAGGATATCACTTCCTTTAACCAAGGTTTATTAGCAATGAAATGTCGATATTTTCTACCTTTTCAGAATCCGAAATATCATGTTACAGTCATTCCATTTGGACGATGCCTGTATAACCTTTAAACTACGTAAAATCTGGAGGTATCTTCATATTGGGAATATACCTAAATATGAGATAATATTGTTACGGAATTAGATATCGTGCATTCCATTTCAGTGATTTTTTTTTTAAATTCTGGGGAAGTACCGGTAGTTTTGAACCGGTATTATATTGACCGGTAGTATGGACATGCCCCTGAAAAAACTTTTACCGTTGTAATTGAGGCAAGTTGCTTTAACAAAAATCAAAGCGATTTGAGAGCAGGATTTAAAGTGAACTTATCCGAAATTTTGTGTGGTAGGTTCTCGAAGGAGTGGACAAATATAGTTCATATTCGAACCTGATCTGCATCTGGTAGATATATTCGGATGTTTTAAGTATGAACCAAATCGGTCACTCCATCCAAGAGTTATCGTGCGCACAATTTTTCCGAACATTTTCGAACTTTAGTGGTGGAGGTGCCGGAAGGAGTGGACCGATATAACCCATCTTCGACATCTTAAACTAAGTTTGGACAAAATATTACGAAAGTCAAATTTTGGACCGAATTGGTTGTTCCGTTCGAGAGTTATCGTGCGCTCCAGCCAGACAGACCGACGGACATGGCTAAATCAAAACCAAATTGTCTGAAACGGACGAAATGTCCAAACATACTTGGGGTCTAAAACCATTATTTCGAGGCACATTTTGCCCGTATGAAAGTGTATATGGGGATTTCTGAGTGAAATCGGACACTTTGTCAATATGAGGTTTTTGATTTCCTTTATTTTTTGCTGTGGCGATGCTGCTGATTAACAAAACATTTTAGTATATTTTCAGATTTTTTTGACTAACGGTTCCAGAGATATTGCGCATTGAAAAAGTCAAATTCTGTAAAAACTACATGCAAAGAAATACTCATAACTTCTTTAATATTGGTCCATATGGGACCATCTTTTTTTTTTTTGATTTGTTTGTTTTTTTATCAGCTATCGAAAGAAATATTTAAAAGAAAAATGCACAGTGGGCTTCAATGCAAATTTCGGGATTTAATATTTAAAATCAATTTTTAAAAATGATTGCACCCTTCGATTTTTTCAAAAAAATTTTAAGTTAAACGACGTTCAATTACAAAAATTTTAAGCCCTATGTGGTAATGGGATTCGGACGATTACTATTTTTTCTAAATTTTTTAAAATTTGTCAATACAATTTTTCCTTAATACCCTTGTCCAAAATTTGTATTTCCTGTATTTTTGAAGCTAAGAGTACATATTTATCATTATCTATATATATAAATGAGCTTGGTGATAAGTGATTGACTGACTGACTGACTGACTGACTGACTCATCATCAACGCCCAGCCAAAACGGCTAAAGCTAGGAGCTTGAAATTTTACCAGTGGGTCACTCTTGATGCAAATGTGCGAGATAAGGCCGGGTTTTAGAAAATTCGTCCTGGAACCACAAAAAATAACAACAACAAAAATCCTTATTTTTCATTATTATTACGTACTTATGCACTTAGTTGGCCCTCTGCAAGACATGTGTCAAATTAACAATGCTATAACTTCATGATACCGTAAACGATCACACATAATTTAAAATTTTGTAGTTTACTTCTAGGCGCACTTATTTTACCGTAAACCACTAAATAATAGAAAGACAAGACATTTGTTATCTTCCATTGCAACAGATGTCGTGAATAACTAAATGTTTGCAAATCAATGAAAGTGCAATAAAATTGTGCATACTACCACTATTTATTTGCAGTTAAGAATTTTATCGTATATGGAGATGTACAGTCATAACTATTCAATTTCAAAATCTGTAATTTAAAGAAATCGATAACTAATTAATGAAATCAATAATAGGCCCCAGGAATATAGGAATTTGGTATGAAAATCAAGGTTGGGAAGTGGTGCTTCTAAAAGGAAATGGTTTGGAAAATTACCAATCATGTGTACGAAAAGTATTAAATGGTACTAAATTTAGTACAATTTAGATTTGGTGAACGTAAAAAGCTGGAAACCTGAAATTTGGAATTAAGGTTACTGTTGTAGTGTAGGATTGAGATATGAGGATAGTTTTGGAAATTCGTGCTTATGTGTATGAAAAGTACTAAATGGTACTAAATTTGATACAATGGGGATTTGGGTGAACGGATAATATCTGGAATCTCGATATTTGGAATTGAGATTACAGGTGGGGTGTAGGATTGAGGTAGTTTTGAAAATTCGTACTTATGGGTACGAAAAGTACTAAATGGTACTAAATTTAGTACAATTTGGATTTGAATGAACGGATAGAGCTGGAAACCTGAAATTTGGAATTAATATTACTGTTGAAGTGTAGGATTGAGATATGAGGGTAGTTTTGGAAATTAGTACTTATGTGTACGAAAAGTAATAAATAGTACTAAATTTGGTACAATAGGGATTTGGGTGAACGGATAGAGCTGGAATCCTGATATTTGGAATTGAGATTACTGTTGGAGTGTAGGATTGAAGAACTTTTGGAAATTCGTACTTATGTGTATGAAAAGTACTAAATGGTACTAAATTTGATACAATATGGATTTGGGTGAACGGATAAAAGCTGGAATCTCGAAATTTGGAATTGAGATTACTGGTGGGGTGTAGGATTGAGGTAGTTTTGAAAATTCGTACTTATGGGTACGAAAAGTACTAAATGGTACTAAATTTAGTGCAATTTGGATTTGGGTGAACGTATGTATGTAGCTGGAAACCTGAAATTTGGAATTAAGATTACTGTGAAGTGTAGGACTGAGATATGAGGGTGGTTTTGGAAATTCGCACTTATGTGTTCGAAAAGTACTAAATTTGGTACAATAGGGATTCGAGTGAACGGACAGAGCTCGAATCCTGAAATTTGAAATTGAGATTATTGTTGGAGCATAGGATTGGGGAAATTTTGGAAATTCGTATTTATGTGTACGAATAGTACTAAAAGGTACTAAATTTAGTACAATTTAGATTTGGGTGAAAGGAAAGAGCTGGAAACCTGAAATTTGGAATTAATATTACTGTTGAAGTGTAGGATTGAGATATGAGGGTGGTTTTGGAAATTAGTACTTATGTGTACTGAAAGTACTAAATGGAACTAAATTTTGTATAATGGGTATTTGGGTGAACGGATAGCTCTGGAATCTCGAAATTTAGAACTGAGATTACTGGTGGAGTTTAGTATTGTGGAAGTTTTGGAAATTCGTACATAGGGTACGAAAAATACTAAATAGCACTAAATTTGGTAAAGTTTCGATTTGGGTGAACGGATAGAGTTTGATTCCTCAAATTTGGACTGAGGATCACTGATGAAGAGTAAGAAATATGCACCAAAGGGTTTTTGGAAACTTGAGTGTACGAAAAGTACTAAATGGTACTAAATTTAGTACAATTTGGATTTGGGTGAACGGATAGAGCTGGATTCCTGAAATTTGGAATTGATATTACTGTTGGAGTGTAGGACTGGGGAAGTTTTGGAAATTCTTACTTATGTTAATGAGAAGTACTAAATTTGGGACAATGGGGATTTGGGTGAACGGATATAGTTGGAATCTCGAAATTTGGAATTGAGATTACTGGTGGGTGTAGAATTGAGGAAGTTTTGAAAATTCGTACTTATGGGTACGAAAAGTGCTAAAGTGTACTAAATATGGAATCCATTGTATTAGGCAAACGCGAAGAGCTAGAATTCTGAAATTTTGAACGAGTGGTCATTGGTGGAGAGTTAGGCAGATGTACCAAAGGGTATTTAGAAACTCGACCTATAAGTGTACGAAAAGTACTAAAAGTTTCTAAATTTGGTACCAATTGCATATTTTTAATGGATAAAGCTAGAAGCTTCAAATTTGGTATGGGAATCAAGGTTGGGAAATGGCGTTGAAATAAGGATATGGTTTTGGAAGTTCGTTTTTATGATTACGAGCAGTAATAAATTTGGATTTGGGTGAACGGATAGAGATGGAATCCTAAAGTTTTGAATTAAGATTACTGTAGGGGTGTAGGATTGAGATAGTTTTGGAAATTCGTACCTTTGGGTACGAAAAGTACTAAATGGTACTAAATTTGGTACAATTTGGATTTGGATGAACGGAACTAAGATTACTGCCGGACAGTAGAATTGAGGTAGTTTGGAAATTCGTACTTATGGGTACGAAAACCACTAAATTTGGTACAATTTGAATTTTAGTAAACGGATAGTGTTGGAATTAAGATTACTGTAGGAGTGTAGTATTGAGGAAATTTTGAAAAGTCGTACGTATGGGTATGAGAAGTACTAAATATGGGACAATATAGATTTGGGTGAACGTGTAGACCTGGAATCCTGAAAATTTTGTTTGGGAATGAAATGGTACTAAATTTGATACACTTTGGATTCTGGTGAATTAATAGAGCTGGAATCCTGAAATTTGGAATTACGATTACAGTCGAAGAGTAGGATTCAGGTTGTTTTGAAAAAGCAAACTTATGGTACTAAATTTAATACAATTTGTATGTAGGTGAACGGATAGCGGTGGAATCCTGCAATTTGAAAGTATGATTATTGTAGCCCTGTTGCGTTGAGGAAGTTTTGAAAATTGGTACAACAATTCTAAATTGTTCTAAATTTTGTACAATTTTAATTTGGTTTAACGGATAGAGTTTGAATCCTGAAATTTGGAAGTAAGATTACTACTAAAGTGAAGGATTGAGGTAGTTTTGGAAAATCTTACTTATGGATACGAAGAGTTTGACTTGATACTAAGTTTGGTACAATTTGGAATTGGACGAACGGATACAGCTGGAATCTTGAGATTTGGAAATACTGTAATTATTATGGAATTTACTGTAATTATTTTGTATTAATGTCTGTGTATGGATGAGATATATCGTCGAAATACGTACCATAAGTATACGAAAATTATTTAATGGTACTCAATTTGTTTTTGGGTGTAGGGACAGTGCTGGAATTTTTATTTTTTGGAGTTAGGGTGTGTATTGGTGTGCAACGTTGATCTCGCTGTTAATGTGTAAGGGTGAGATACGGCTGATCTTTTTGAAAATCGAACTTAAAGGGTACGTACAGTACTAAGATAAAAATAAATATTGATTAAAATTGGTATTAGTGCGACCAAATTTTCAGTGTTTGTCATTTCCATATTATATATTGTTTATTTGTTTTTTTATATGCTTTCCGCATACGAAGTAGCGGGCATTTTGCTAGTATATTATATATTTATCATAAAAAATAGAAAAAAAATCCACAGTGGACTTTAATGGAATTTTCGCTGATGCATTTTCAAAATCGAAAAATGACGCAAATTTTAAGATGTTTGAGATAAATTCATAAATATAAAATCAAAACAAATATTTATAAATGAAATTTTTAATTTTTTTAATAAAATAATAAATTTTGGACAAAGGTATAAAGGAAAAACTGTATCGACAAATTTAAAAAAATTCAGAAAAAATAGTAATCGTCCGAATCCCATTACCACATAGGGCTTAAAATTTTTGTAATTGAACGTAGTTTAACATAAATTTTTTTTGAAAAAATCGAAGGGTGCAATCATTTTTAAAAATTGATTTTAAATATTAAATCCCTAAATTTGCATTGAAGCCCACTGTGCATTTTTCTTTTAAATATTTCTTTCGATAGCTGATAAAAAAACAAACAAATCAAAAAAAGATGGTCCCATTTGGACCAATATTAAAGAAGTTATGAGTATTTATTTGAACATAGTTCTTTAAAAATGCGATAATTTCAATAGGCGATATCTATGTACCGTTGGTCAAAAAATAATTTTAAAATATACTAAAATGTTCTGTTGGCTAGGAGCATAAATTGAATCAAAAACAATTGAAATCAAAAATTACTTTTCTCCGAACTGTCAGATTTCACTTGGAATTCCCCATATATACCTTCGTTAGCATAAATGCTGAGGGTAGAGGGTATAAAAAAGGAAAATTGGAATGTACGCCAACCTAGTTTACATCCTTATAAAAGTGACCTTTTCTTCTTTCATTGACGGGATTTCTTTTTGGAATAACCCTATTAGAAGCGGAGATCTTCGCATAAAAATAAAACTTTGAAGTTTTTTCCTCATTTCCTGAGCATTTCACAATCATCATCAAATTCAATGTTTTCCTCTTCGTGACGATCCGATTAAAATTTCGACCTGAAGCGTGATTACAAAAATATGGAAAATGGGATATCTCCATTCTTTGACCACCTACACCTATCGAAGCTACTTTTCATCATTGTAAAGGAGATATTTTCCTCTTCCATTGACGTGGTTTTCTTTTGTAATACCCTACTACAAGTGGAAATATTCGCATAAAAATAAATCGTTGAATTTCCTCTACATAAGCTTTTTGCCCATTCCGATCGAGCATCAGCAAAATCAATAGAATTTTTCCTCTGTGGGACCCCTATGAACCCCAAAAATTTCGTGATTATCCGATAAAAATTCCGACCTGTAGCATGATAACAAAAATAGAAAAATGGCATGGATTACCGGGTTTTGCGATGTCTCCGTTGTTTGACCACCTAGGCCAAGCTACTTTACATCAGTGTAAAGGAGTTCTTTTCCTCTTCCATTGACTGACCTTTCGGAATACTCTTACTAGAAGCGTAGATATTCGAATAAGAATAAAACGTTGAATTTTCCTCACATACGTTTTTTGCCCATTCCGACCCATGCATATTTCCGACCATCATCAAACACAATTGGTTTCTACTTCTCTGGGATCCGATCAAAATTGTGACCTGTAGCGCGATTACACAAAAAATGGAAAAATGTGATATATGAGTGATTTGAACAGCTACGCCAGCCTATTTTACATCATTGTGTTTGCTGTTTCTACTTTCATAGTCAGCCTTTGCTTTAGTAACCTCCAACCAAAGCTGTGGTATTCATCATTACAATTAAAATCGCAAAAAAATTAAAGTTGGGTTGGATTAGCTAATATTGCGATATCTGCGTTGTTTGACCACCTATTACAATCTACCTTGCATCGTTGAAAAGGTGATGGTTTCTACATTCTCTAATCTCGTCGAGACATTAATTTTGGCATATATAAGTATAGCTCTACAACCACTGTTTCGATGCGTTACAAACGTTTAGTCCAAAACCAACTTATAATACCGTCCCCACATAGTGTGTAGGGTATAAAATTAACAAGAATCTCCAAACGGATAACTGTAGCCTAATAAGTTGCAGGCCGAAAGTGTTAGTATACACTAAGGGCCAGGATTTTTTATGGACAAGTGAGGGAAAAGTCTGCGGGTCGTATTCTTACAACATCCCAGCAAACCAAATTGTCCGAAAACGGACCGAATTCGGCCCGAAACTCTGACGCTGCTTCCGGTTGCGGATCCAAATTCTGACCGGATTCGGTCGGAATGTTATATGGAGTGGTTGACATGTTTTTGGACCGAAACTTTGGAAGATAATTTAATGTTTCTTCCGGCATTTCGTTCCGAATTCAGCCCAAAATCTAAAGAAAAGCCTTGGAAAATTTGGTAGGAAAATTTTTTCTTTCTTGTCATACGAACAAAAACAACAACTATAGAACAAACCCCCAACTCAGAGAAAATTTTTTATAACGCTATTTATGAAAGATTCTTAGTTTCAAACGTTCTAATGGTTTTCACTGTTGTTATCATTTTGTTGTTAATAGTACAACAATGTAAACGATGTGTACGACGTATGTTGAATCAATTTTAGCTTTAGTTATTATATGTTGCATTTATATTTAAAAAAAATGAAAAATTGTATATGCGAATTTTATAGCCAATCGTTTTGTTTTTCGACAACAACGAAACAAAAAATCCCTTAGAAAATCGATTAGAAATCGGAACAAAGATTCCTCCGAAATTGTTCAGAGGATTCCGACATCCGAAATTTGGTTTGGTGGGATTTCATAATATGTTATAAATATATATATCTTGAACTAAATCAACCAATTTTCATTCTAGTGCTTGCAAAATCTTTTTGAACTGATTGATGTCTGTTGTTCATAATATGAAATTCATATCTGAGTTGCTAGTGACATTAGTGCTAAAATTTCTAGTTGCACACTAGGGTTATGACTTTTTGACATTTTTCCTCAAAAATGATTTCCTGTAGCAGGGATGAATGAACTTTTGCCTATTAATCACTATGCTATCGTTTATTCCATTGAAATATAAAAAAAGTTCACGCACAAATCGATTTTAAAAAAATAATTTTTTGAAAAAATATATGAAATGAAAAAAAATTTTTTTTTCAAAAAATTATTTTTTGTTGCACGAATGAATAAATATAAGCCTATTAATAACTATAATAGCGTTTATTTCATTCAAATATTAAAAAAGTCGCAAAAAAGTCACTTTGAAAAAATTTTAATTTTTTTTGTTTTTTGTTAAAAAATTATATTTTTGAATAAAAGCGTTTACGACATTTTTACGATTCTCAGAATTGAAGAAAAATAGTGAGAAATAAATTTTATGTCATTTTAATTATCTCATGTGGCTCTAAAGTTTATTTTCAATTGTTGTTGGCTTTGTATTGTTGGACTGCAAAATAATACTTGTTGTGTATTTATTTCAGCTATAGTCCATATTTTGTTGCTTCAAATTTCAACAGTGGATAATGAAATTGATTACTACGAGCGGAGGCAGAGAATACTATAGTTTCGGAAGCAGCCAAACTTCCTCATCAGTTCTCTTAACCGCTGACTCGGTGTCGATAAACAGGTCAATAAGAGTGACCAGAAAATTAAACAGAACGAGAAATTTTCTGTATCCTCCTAAATCTGTTGACCGCACAATTGAGTCAGAATAATCAAAATCATATACCCACTACTGTTTTTTTATGCTGTCTTTGCATCGCAAAGAAGACAAGCATAAGTAGTGTTGTTTGCAGTAAGCAGAGATCACAACAAAATGTTGTTTGTGCTTTATGCGTAGTCAACAAGTAAGGCCGTGCTGATTGCCTGTTATTGTTGTTGGCTTTGTATTGTTGGACTGCAAAATAATACTTGTTGTGTATTTATTTCAGCTATAGTCCATATTTTGTTGCTTCAAAATTTGAAGAAACAAAATGTTTAACAGTGGATAATGAAATTGATTACTACGATATTATCCACTGTTAAACATTTTGTTTCTTCAAATTTTGAAGCAACAAAATATGGACTATAGCTGAAATAAATACACAACAAGTTTATTTTCAATTATAATTCTGTTTTCAGTGACTTCAAAAAATTGTCCATAATTTTGATAAATTCAAATTTTAAAATCATTTTGTGCGTGAGGTTTTTTCACCGAATCACCTTATAATTAAGATTTTATGTAATCTTATGGCAAAACTCATCACGCTATGATACAGGGATATGAGGTTGTAAAAAAGTCATAACCCTATTGCACACCTTCCTTCTTTGGAAGCTTGTTAATCTCCATTTCTAATAGATAAAGTAGCTATGACACGACATTAGAATATTTCTTCATATACGTTTAGCGATGGTATACAAAAATTTGTATATGGGTTATGTGCGACTTATGGCAGTTAATTATCCAATTGCCTCGCACATTTCTCTCTCTTTTTCTTACAAATTTCTTTTGTTCTTCATTTCCAGTTTTTTTTCGTTCTATTCAACTTGAAAAACATGCACCAAAAAATTCATACCATATACTTTCAATTTTCCAAAATTCATTACAACAATTAACTTCGTGCAATCAAAAATGCCTCTGGAAAATATCTTTAATAAATTAAATTAAATTGTGCTTGACTTCAGAGGAAACGAAAATTCATTTTCGTAGAAATATATTTCTTTGTGCAAAATTTCTTTGCATATACAAACATTTCATCCTTGGTTCATCATATCTTTTGTTCTTTAGACTTATTGACATTTTCTGGCTCAAATGAATGTCGTCAATGAAAAACGGTGTGAAATTATTTCTCGGAAATAAAGCTGAAGAAGTCTTTCATTGAAAACCATCAAATAATGGAGAAATTATGGGACACTGGCAGCAACAATGGAAGGAAGATGATGAAAATATGAAATTCGCAGTTATGAGTCATAAAGATGTTTTGTTTGAATGAACAAAATAAAGGAAGAAAACTCTAAGATGTCAAGTTCCCATTGAGATTACACATTGTTAAAAACCAGTGGTTTTAATTACACAGTTTTTATTGACTTGCAATAAAAGATACGACTGATTAAGATTCATACAAAAATTAACATTAATTTTACTTTATTTTTAACAAATAACGAATTAACTTCTCAAATCATGATTTATTATACAGGTTTCAATGTTCTGAAAAAATAGGTCAATTACAACAACTGTATTAGAATTACTACTCAGCAAAAATTCATTACAAACCGACCTACTAACCCATTATTTGGTGCTATATAAAAACGTATACGTATATCTAAAATTTTTAGTAAATTTTTTTGGAATTTGCGGCTAATTGGATAAAAAAATTTAGCTTACAAATTTAAAGTACCTAAAATCGTGCTTTACTCGTATATGGGGCTATACCAAAACGTAAACCTGTGTCCCAAGTTTTTGGTGGAGAATTTTTTGACTACTACGAATTCTAAATGTAAAAAATAGCTGATTCGGTATGAACCTACAATGGTCCTTTTCTGCAAGGAAGATTCTATTTATTGACAATCCGAAATACTAAGTAAGAGACACTTTAGCAAGAAATTTCTATTTTGTTTAGAATATCAGTCGGTACCGTCCTTTGGAAATATCAATAAGTGGATTTAAATACCAAGTTTCAGCCATATATGGTAGCTATACATATGGCCAAATAATAAGTTGAGGCTTCGATGTCAAAATACATCATATTGTCAGGATCATATCTTCCAAACCGTTAAGAAATTTGATTTACTCTCAGAGGCAAAGTTGTAGTCCTTCTCTAAAAGAACAAAAATTGTGAACCCCTTAAATCCATCAAACATCATCTGCGAGGAAAAAATAGACAAGTTCAAAATTCTTTTAAATTTTTTTCTCGGTTGCTGGTCTACAGATATCAAGCCGACCAAATTTGAATCAAACAGCCAACTACTAAAATGTACCTTAGAACTCAATAAACAACTTTCTAGAGAATAGGAACTCTGTAGAAATTGTTCTTAAAAGTCAAAATAGCAAAACACATGTGACTTTTATCTAGTTTTCTCTGGTTCTAGTCCACAGATACTAAACCTTGCAATGCACACTGGTCTGAAATCCAATTTTTCTGACCAAAACTATTTGTACGCTCCTTTTTATAAATATTTAGTTTTATTTGTAATTACCGTCACAAAATATTAATTCAGAATTATTTTAACCCTGAATTTTAAAAAAAACCGTTAAAATATATTAAACAGGGTGATCCCACTGTATGGGGTCTAACTACAACTTCGACCTATGTTTATAATTTTTGGTGCGAAGGGTTCATATCTTTTAAGAAATCAAATTGCGAAATTACAGCTAAATCGGCTTAAAAATATGGCTAAAATTGTCAAATTACCTTAAATTGGGGGTAACCTTATATGGGGGCTACACCCCAACGTGGACCTACGAGTATGTCGACAATTTTTGGTTGAAATATTCTCTGGACTCTCAAAACAAAAATACCAAGTTTTCGGGAAAATCGGTTAAAAATTGTGTTTTTTACAGTGTTTTATTTAACTTGCTTTGGTGTGTGTTTAGTTCAAATCTGTTAACTCATTTTTAGCACTGTTGCAGTTGATCAATCGAACTAAAACTTTGCACGCTTTTCAGATTTGGATGACAATACACGAATATGAAATCAAAACCAATATTGGTCCATTTTTACACAGTTCTACAGTGTTTTATCTAATTTGCTTTTCAAATCCGGGAACTAACTTTTCACACAGTTGCAGTTGACCAATCGAACTTAAAATGTGTGCAAATTTCAGATTTGGATGACAATACATGAATATGAAATCAAAATCAATATTGGTCCATTCTTACAGTGTTTTTACGGTGTCTAACTTAACCCCCTTTTCAAATCTGGTAACTGATTTTTAAAACGGTTGCAGTTGACCAATCGAAGTAAAACTTTGCACACTTTTCAGATTTAGATGACAATACGTGAATATGAAACCAAAATCAATATGGGACCATTTTTTCATATAGCCCCCATATAACTGTACCACCCGATTTCCGGAATTTTGCTTTTCAAATCTGGTAACTCATTTTTCACACAGTTGCAGCTGACCAATCGAACTAAAACTTTGCAAACTTTTCAAATTTGGATGACAATACGTGAATATGAAATCAAAACCAATATTGGTCCATTTTTACAGTGTTGTACAGTGTTCAATTTTACATGCTTTTCAAACCCCATAACTCATTTTTCACATAGTTGTAGTTGACCAATCGAACTAAAACTTTGTACACTTTTCAGATTTAGATGACAATACATGAATATGAAACCAAAACCAATATGGGTCCATTTTTTCCTTTAGCTCAATCTCAAGTATATACAAATAAAATTGAAAATCTTAAAAATGAATTTACAAAAAATTAAAAATAATTATAAAATTAATAAGTTTCAGTGTTCTATTTTTAAATGCACTAAAAACTAGAAAATAAGTATATAATTAAAAAAATTAAGTAACAGTGTTTTATTTATAAATGCACTTAAAAGTAGAAAATAATTTTTCATGTTAGAATCTCTCAAATAAAACGCTTGCATTTGAATTAAAATCGCACCTTGAAATGATTTTTTTATTAAAGTATACACATCAAAGTATTTTTGATTTTTTTCTAACATCGACCACTAGCGATCAAAATTATTTCGGTCCATAACAATTTTACCATTGAAACAAAATGTAAGAATTTAAGAGTGTTCCGGAAATATGTTGATAGCTTTGTTCTTAGACCGAATTTTTCTTCTGTTCTTTTTGGAAAATGATTCTATTTACATTCTTCTTTCTTCTCCATATTTGAATTTTACTTATTGCGATTTTATAACCCACAAATTATCACAAAATACTGCGCACTAAACTCGATTAATAACACAGTAAACAAATCTCTTCTTTGACTCCTTCTCGTCTAAGGGTAAATGCAAATTTGGAATAAAAAATCATGTTTTTGTTGTTTTGGAGTGGTTACTTCAATATTGCGAAGAAAAAAAAACTCAAAAGAAGAATGTCAAAAAATTGAATTTTGGCCAAAGAATTCACATTTGCGACCAATGTGCAATGTTCAAGAAAAAATCAACTACAGTAATGTTGCAAAGTATTTAGTAAAACACTATCTGGGACATACGAATAGTTAGTGAAAGGTTCTTAAAGATCAAAATAGCGAAAGACTTTAGAAAATATTTGATTTTTATAGATTTTACTGCGATTCTGGTCCATAGATACCAAACCGTCCAAAATTTAAGAATACAGTCAACTACAAACATCTACTTAAGATCTCAATAAACTACTTTCTAGGAAAAGTTCTTCCAGCTCAAAGTTCAATTATATTTGCCCATTCTTTCTTGTTCAGGTCCGTAAATACATAACATTTAAAATTTTCATGAATGTTGAAGAGATAATAGGTTTTGTGTAGAATACAACATTTTCTTCCCATTCTACAATTTGTCTCTACCATGATAGATAAATTTCCAGCATTATTACAAATTACGTGGAACCCTAGCCATAAATTTGTTTGCATGGAAATTATTTTAATTTCTACTCATTATTAGTTGTGTTTACCGCCTATTTTTTTTATCGGTTAAAATATATTTTTGATATCACAATATATATCCGCAATGAACTATTTTCGAAATAACCTTAAAAAACACAAAATCGCGTGCATTTCCAAACAATATGTATGGTGCAAGTGCACTTTTTTGGACGATAGACCTTCAATAAACTCACAATGTTCCCTTTGAAAATTTGTATATAGCATTTGCAGTGTTCAATAAAATTCGAGCAATGTCCGTCTGTCGAAAATTTCACAGCCAGATATGACAAATTGCATTGTAATTAGGTATATTTGCAGGGGCTTATATATTTATTTATATTAGGTGTATTCCAAAAAGGAACCTGATATTCAAAGAAAATTTATAGATGTATCAGAAGAGCTACCAATGTCAATTTTCCAATTTTGGAACTTTTATTAGAAATGTATAATGATATACATAATTGTTTCACAAACATCTCAGTAGGGACAAGGGAGGCTTCTCTAATATGAATGAGTTCACCCCAATTCATACTAGCTACTGTTTATCGCCGAGTCCAAACTACGTGTCCTAAGACACCTCATGTAGAGAAGTTTTTCATGGCAGAAATACTCAGAAAATATAACCATCATTACTGAGAGGTATTTTGTCACCATTGAAAATTTCATGTGGCCTGGCCTAGAAACTGAAAGCGGGCATTAAGCGTGAAAGCGGGTGTGCATACCATTGCACCACGGTGGCACCCTATTAGATATGGTAAATTTCAAATTTCCTTTACAATTACATAGAAAAAAAATTAAAAACTTTTTTGGCGAGCACATCCGCCATTTTTGGTACATGGGTTACGAAAAAAATCGTGGTTTCAAATCTGTTCGCGTCCACATAATTGGATGCTGCACTCAAAAGTTATATGCGGTTTTACTCTCTTGTAAAGAAAAAATATTTCAAAATTCCTATTGTGTTGTAATATGAACATGTATATATGAATCGTTAGCAGCATTTGATATCTATCCGTACCCAGCAAAATGTTTGTAGCCAAAGAAGTAGTTAAATCATGAGTGCAAGTGATTCCGGACTACATCTTTTTACGTGAAAGAAGTCATGATTTTTACAAGGGCATGGTGCAGTGAGGATACTGTCTAATTTACTTCTTAAACACACATTTTGCATTAGTTCTTTGTAGTGAATAAATCACAACAACATATGATTCAACTACTTCTTTGGCTACAAACAAAGATGTAGTTCGAAATCACTTTTATTATTTTTTGTATACAAATTACATTTTATGGATGCAAACATATTGCTGTTATTATAATTAACAAGAAACAAATTAAGTTCTTTGTCTTTTTAAGTTTTTTTTTTTTGCAAAATTTTGAAATTTCTAAAATGTGAAAAATTTATGAAATGGATTCAAATCGGACATTGTCAAAATGTGAAGAACGGACTGCATTTTTCATGACTCTACGTGGACTGCTTCAAAAAAAGCTATTCAATCACTACTTCACAAGGAACAACTTCAAATAAATTTTGCTGGGTAGATGCTAAAATAGTTGCTAAATTTATTTTTTTTTCGCGGAAAATCAAAAAATATTGAAGAAATCTTGGAATAAATTTTATTTATTCTAAATTAGAGTCCAAAAAATCTCTAAAAAAATAATTTAAAATACGTACAGAATCTAGACAACTCGTAGAAAAATGTGAGACCAAAATTATAAAGATCGCGTTTATAACTTGCATATTACAGCAACAACAAAGAACGGAAACTTATTGTTGGAAATTATTTCAAAAATATATTTTTGGTTAAATACGAAAAATTTGAAAAATAAATGTTGGGAGTTATTCTATTATTTCGCTAAATTTCGTTCCAAATCCTGAAGTATTTTGCTTAAACTTCTACGAGAAAAGTAATTAGTCATCGTGAAAGTATATTTGCTTTCTGTGATAAGCAATATAAATAAGAAGTAGAGAGTAATATTGAAATTACAATTAAAGAAAAAACATAGAAGTTAAAAACCGAATAATTCGCGAATTGGTTTAAATCGGTTGAGGTGCATGTGCTTTTCGGATACAGGTAGTCCATGTCTATCAATATGCATAGATTTTCCCATGTTTCATTCAGCGGGCAAGGTGTGCCATCAGTTGCATCTTAATATTCAAAAAACCTTCAAGTGGGCAAAAATTACGCGATATGCACATGATGATAAGGTGCATCCGATTTCAATGGCCCCCTATTAAAAATACGCCAATATAAATTATTTTAGACAGATTCGTCAAGAACTGCGGATGTGCCACCGCATTCTATTTTGGAATAAATAGGGATATTACTCCTGAATCTTTGTAATTTGTGACACACCTTTTTGGCATATATTATAATCGCGTATAAAGGATTACATTTATGCAAAAATAATCAAAGAAAATCGCTGTTCAATTCGCGGAATTGTCAAAATATATTTTTGCAGATTTTCGTACTTTCAAGGTCTATATCCGGCGTTTTAGTGGATGGATTCGACCGCGGAAGAGCTCATTAGATCCGGCACGTAAAAAAACTAAAATCACGCGGGGTTCAGGGGTACCTGTACGACAGTTGTAAATTTTAAAGCCAAAAAATAGGTTTTTCAGAAATTTACGCACCAAATTTTCGCCTTTGGACTCCTATTACTAGGAAGCTGTACGGAGCACACTCATGAGATATACATCGAACGACGTGGAATCGCGAGCTCTACAATCCTATAAACTAGTTTGGATTATTATCTAGTTGCACCCATTATTTATAAGAAAAACTCGAAAAACCCAGTTTTCAAAACTTCAAAATGTCAGCATCGATTTTAGGGGGATGCAGTGTATATATCGAAAAGCCATACATTAGAACCATGTTGCCCAAGGGGTATTCTTCAATTCTTTTTTGAGCTTATGTCTGAATTTTCCGTGGTTTGACCAGAAATCAAGAAAGAACACAAAAAAACTTGTAAACTTCAACACATTTTCACCCATTTTTTAATATTACCACCAACGCAGCTTCCACGAAAATTATTTGTTATGGTCCATATTATGAGATCGTGGCTAAAACACTTCAATTAATATAAATATATTCATATTTTTAAAAATATATTAACAGTTCGCGACTTATTAAATGGTGAACCTCAACTTCAACGATTGAAAAACTTTTTTGAATATTACCATATGTCAAAATATTTTTTGATTTTTCAAGAATAGACTTCGGAGACATTTAATATGCCAAGCAAAAAAATCATTCTTCGTTTCCAATATTATTCCATAGAGTGGAGCTATATTTCAACTTCACATATGCCTTGAACGCAGATTGTCTTCCGTTCGATTCCTAGGCGAGGTAACATCAAACTTTCAACAGTGGCAAAATACACCTCAGTAATGTTGGCGACATTTTCTGAGTATTTCAGTCATATAAAACTTCTCTAAAAGTGGTGTCTTAGGACACGCCCTTCGTACTCGGCGATAAACTGTAGGTCCCAAGCTTAATGTGATAAGGTGGCAGAATCCAAAAAAAGTATTTCTTAACATAAGCTTATTTGTTCCATAAAGGAATTTTGATTTGCTGAAAGCTAATTCCCAGGGATAGTGGTGTAGGGTATCACATGGTCGTCCCGTCCGGCTATAACCTTTGCTTACTTGTTGTAGTTGACTGTATTCTTAAGTGTTGGAGGGTTTGGTATTTATGGACCAGAATCGGAGAAAAAAGTATAAAAATAATATTTTCTAAAGTGTTTTGCTATTTAGGCCTTTAAGAACCTTTCGCAGGCAGTTCGTATGTTCCAGAAAATTGTTTACTGATATCTTTGCTGCATTATTGTAGTTGATTATTGTCTTGAATATTGAAAAAAAATCCATTTGCTCTGCTATTTTGATGTAGTTGTACATTTTTGTAGTTGGTTGTTTGCTTCAAATTTTATCGGTTTGATATCTGTAGACCAATACCCGAGAAAAAATGTAAAAAGAAATTACATCTTGAAAATGAAGTCTTGAATGAAGTCTTAGAAGATGAAGTTTGATGGAATTTATATGTTCACAATGTTTGTTCTTGAGATGTGCTGCAACTTGGGCTCTGAGATGAATTCAAATTTCCTAATGATTTGGAAGATATAGTCCTGACAAAATGACCCCATTTGACATTAAAGTCAAAGTTGATGAGATACGAAAAAAAAAACGCGAGACACTTGTCTTCTCTTTTTATCTTCTATCACGCTGCGGTATCACAATATGGTTAATAATTCTCGTGTTGCATAATGCTATCCAACAATATTGGCATTTTTCTTGACTTAAACTCTTACCTGGTGTAAAATTTTGTCAGTATTTAACTACGACCCATAGCGTGATTATAGTGATACTACACACAATTAAAACTGTGGAATCCCTGTATATTCTATCTGATCACATACATATATCACGTACATCAACATGATTGACATCAATGGAAAAGTCAAAGGTTTCTTTTCTAAATGTAACTCACGTGGGCGGAATGTGTCTTCCAGAAATAAAAATATAAGATACATATTGAAAATATTACCAATTTTCACACAAAAGTTTCGATTCAATTAAACGACCGATCATCTCATTAAATTGCAAACTTGTTTTTTTGTTATAAACTCAAACACTACTCAAAATTTCAATCGAACTATAATTGCGACCTACAGAGCCGCTACAAAATCGGTTAAATTGTTTGTTTTTGGTTCACACCCTAAATATTTCACGATCGTCACCAAAAATTAATCGTTCCTATTCTAGTTCTAACCCGACCTTCATACGAAATTTCAATGATTCACCAGGATAGAATCACCCAACGAATTTACTCAAGTCATTCAAGACAAGGTTTTACAAAAAAAAAAAAAAAACTACGCATAAT
This sequence comes from Musca autumnalis, assembly GCF_047663935.1. Classification (NCBI taxonomy): domain Eukaryota; kingdom Metazoa; phylum Arthropoda; class Insecta; order Diptera; family Muscidae; genus Musca; species Musca autumnalis. The sequence goes on along the minus strand of NW_027411755.1, from coordinate 161,314,332 downwards.
TAAAAAATAAAGGCCGAGAGTGTCCGTAGCTCCTTGAAATTTAATGAAAATCGATGCTTAGAGCTGCAAAAATATTCCTACGTGGAAAGCGCGATTTTTTCAAAAATATTTTCGACTGCGGCATATTTTTTTTCAGAAAGTATTTGAATATTTGTATAAAAACTTTTTAACTTTTCACATTATGAAAATATGTTTTTTTAAATTGCGCGATTTTTTCAAAAATATTTTCGCCTGCGAAAGTACATATTTCAATATTTTTACAAAAGTTTTTTCTCCTCTTAAATAGTGAAAATATTTTTGTAAAAAATTACGCGATGTTTCAAAAATATTTTCAAAAAGTGTTTGCAAATTTTAACAAAAACCTTTTATTTTCTTACATAATGAAAATATTTTGGTAAACAATCGCACGATTTTTTAATATTTCTTTTTTTAGAAAGTATTTGTAAATTTAAACTTTATATTTTCTTACTTTTTATATTCCGTGTTATCGGACGATTTAAAAAAATATTCATTTTTTTCCCTATTAACACAAATTAAATATCAAACAATGGCAGAAATAATTTACTTTGGGAGGATACGAAATATTTTCTTTTTTTCATTTTTTTTTAAATAAACAAGCACTATAAACTTAAAATTTGGTCGGAATCACTTCATTATTATAAATTGTGATATGTTATAAATCATCCCAAACAGTTTTATACAATGCATTAACCTAAATAAAAGAATTGGCGTATGAAATAAAAACGTCCGTTTAAACGGACGGTATGCACTAATGGATTAATGTTTTAACCACATTGTTCAACCAAAACTCCGTTGGAGTTACAAAACTTTTCTCCAGAAATTTATAGATACAGGCAAACCTTTTATAGACCCTCCGTAGAACGGTGATCCCGACTTTCGTTATTTTGGAAGTTTAAGCCACATTATTAAACCGCAATAAAAACCACATATAAGGGTAGCCTCCATTGAAGCTTTTTTTGAAAATTTATAGTTTATTTTCTGCCGAATTGGTTGTTAATTGGAATTTTGTGTTCCCAGAAGATAGAAAACTTTCTCAAAAAAAATTTGTATTGCCCAGATTTGTTCCATTTACTTATATAACTCGAACTTAATGCGGCTCTTCCTTGTTTTTAATTATACGTAGTTTTTGGTTTTTGGTCCCATATAAATTACAATGGAAACAAAGATCGCCCGGGTGGCACGGGTTAACCTTAACTGATCTTCATAAAATGTCATATAAAGGCTTTGGGTCAAATGGAAAAAATTTTGAAGGGTAGGAGTTCAAATATTTTTTTTTTTTTTTGTTTTTTGTGTGGTCTAATATATTTTTAATATATTATTTTAATTTTTGTTATCTGCTTTCCTTATTTTGACTTTGTTCATGTTGAGACCGCAAAATCTTTAGCAATAACCACATATTAAATCTTAAGCAAACATATTGACAGCTCAATTACATGTGGCCAAAAGTTTTTGCAATGTTGCTTCGAATAGTGTATAATTTTATACTTTTTTCTTTAGCTGGTTTTTGTGGTTTGAAAAGTAAATTTACTGCACATCTATCGTTTAAGAAACTAGCACATATGTACATACATATAAAACATGTTAATGTGTGAACACTTTACAAAATATTAAAAATTAATGCCAGCAGGATGCTGTGGTGGTTCAGATCTACTCAACTGGTTTTTAAATAGGTAAGAAATATCGATTACTACTGGTAAGTTAAAGTGAAAAATATTGTAAAACAAGTAAGAAAAGTCTATAGTCGGACGGAGCCGACCATGGGATACCCTATACCACTATCCCTGGGCAATCGCTATCCACGGAACTTCTTTTCAATGATTGTGAAAAATTAATTATCAAATATCGGAGATGTAATGTATAATACTTATGACCAAAACCAAAAAGTTATCTAGCATGACAAAGACATTTTTGTAGCAGGAAAGGAAAATTTAGTTCACACAAACTAAAATGTAATGAAACCCACTTATGTAGTACTACTACTTCCGTTGTTTAACAGCTACGTTATTGAAGTTTTTACCAATTTCACACAAAAGTTTCAGTCCATTTAACCCGCTAAGTTTTATCTGATCTTCACGTTGGTTTGTACGCTTCTTCTTCATCATAAACTCAAACTTTGTTTAAAATTTTGCGGGTTATTATTTTGACCTACAGAGCCGCTACAAAATTGGATAAATTTTTGTTTTTTGTCCATTTCCTCTCCTCAACATTTCACGATCATCACCAAAAACTAATCATTTCTATTCTGGCCCGAACCCAACCTCCTTATAAAATTCGTTACAATCGGTCCATAATTGCGGCCTAAAGCTTGTTTACATTTTTTAATGGACGGACACACCTCGCTAAATCGCTTTATCTCGTCGAGATATGAATTTTAGCGTACCAAATAAGGGGTCTAGGACGAATATTTCGAGGTGTTACATAAACTTTTGGAGAGACAATATGTAGCATGGGATAAAAATGTGGTTCTCTATACAGAACTCATTATATATTAGGCAGTAGGCCCATTTCATTACTCCTTGGTGGATGAATCTTGAGGAAAATATTTCCATTACTGAAATATTTTCGAGGCTTACAGCAGAAACCCAACCGCCCTTCATTCTAGTGAGAACACCCACAATTGGCGTTTTCATTTTGGTCCTTCGAGCCGGACGCCAATTGTGGGTGTTCTCACTAGAATGAAGGGCGGTTGGGTTTCTGCTGTAAGCCTCGAAAATATTTCAGTAATGGAAATATTTTCCTCAAGATTCATCCACCAAGGAGTAATGAAATGGAAAAAAGGAAAAGAATATGCAATGTTTAGAATTTTGAAATAAGAACAATAATGGTTCTTCTTTATTGAATGTGTTAAACAGGAACGACCGCTTACCAAGGACAACAGTACTGGTTGATGCTCAGTTAACAAGTGTTTATTGAAAAGAAATTACAATGTAAGTTTAGCAAGAAGGTTCAGAGAAAGAGCAAATGAGAGCATACAGGTACAATTCTGAGCAGAACTAGGGATGCCGAATGCGAATATTTCGGAACTAAGAAAAATATAAATAGGGTTGCCAATTGGGAAAATCCGGCGTAAACATCCCGGGCCCCTTGCAGTATCACTGCAATAAAACATGCCTCGACTGTACCGTGCACATTCTCATTGCGTAATATAAATGAAAACAAATTTAATATATAACAGTAAATTATGAAATGAATTAAAAGTTTGAACTTAAAACTAATGAAATTATAGTTGAAATATACTGCTACGTTGTTTCCATGGTGGGAGGACCCATTGCGGAGTAGATTAGCGCTCTCGTTCGGAATATTGAATGCGTAGATATCTGGAAAGGCAGTTTGTGCTTTGTAGGGAGGAAAATACAATAGTGCTTACAAATAATTGGATGAACAGAACTGAATTTGGAACAAGATCCTGAATTTGTACTTCGGAAAGAGTACCACAGCATAGGAAATCCTCGTTGGAAACTTAAATTTGTACTTTTTAAACAGTACAACAATACGGAAAATGCTTCTTTGAAATATAATGCAGAATTTGTACCACTGAATGAGTACAAAAGTATAGAAAATGGAAACTGGGAATATAATTTTGGAATTGTACTCCGGAAATAGTTCAAAAATATGGAAAATACCTCTTGGAAAGGTAATGTTTTAGTTGTACTTCGGATATAATACACCAAAGAGGAAGAATGGAAATTGCATTCGGTTGGAATTAATGCATGGATCATTTTCTGAACGGACAGTGTTTCCACTGGAGCAACACTTTCTTTGGAATAACCCAGGAGAGTGGCTACGGACGTACGCTTAGCTTTTCGCATATAGAACATAAAAAAGATCGTCGTGTTCGGAACTTGACTAAAGCCGGGAAGATGTACATCCATGAATGGAGAATAACTGCTATGGTTATGAATCCCGATCCAATCTGGAGTCAGATGATGTACCCGTAAAGCTGATGGTAAAACAGGACTGGTACATGACTCGAATTGAGTTGCAGCTTTATCCGAATATGTACTACAAAGTACTTCACGCAGAATCTTGCTTGCACCAGGATATTGGAATGGAATATTACCAGATAATTTAAAGATCATGCGAAAAGCCAAGTACGGGTTACAAACGACAAACAATGTGGTGGTTTGTAACTGGAATTGGATTGCGTCACCTGGGTGGTTGCCATATTGAATTATCTGGGATGGAGTATGATTGGAGTGACGAAATTTGGGTATGAGGATAATGGATTTTTTCCGGATGAATCTCAATTTTGGAGGAGAGTTTGGAAATATTGAATCCCACAATGGACTCAAATTTGGAGTCTGATTGCCGAAATGGAACAAATACAAATTGGGAACCAGTCGGAATGTATTTGGTAGAATATTCGCATTAGTGGCGACTGTCAGCACGGAGTGACCTTTATTGAAGCACGGAGACTTAGTTAGAAATGTCGCTGTCAACTGAATAAGTTCTGGAATAAGTTTATCATATTCCGTATAATGCGGAATATGAACCTTATCTTCGGAATAGGATTTTGAATACCCATGGAATGGAATTTCGTCTTGTGAACCAATGTATTTTGAAATGGATTTATCATACTCCATTAAGCCCGAAGAATTCATGATCTGGAATGGAATAATGGATGCATTAGGAAACCCCTCGGGAATGGAGGACTTCTCGATATTGTCAGCATGGAGTAAAGGAACTAGGTGAGTAACATCGGAAGGAGACTCATCCTGGAATGGAACAATGGATGTACAAAAAGACCTCTCGGAAGTGGAGGGCTCCTCTGAATCGGAATAACATAGTACAGGAACTGGATGAGTAACACTGGAAGGAAACTCATTGTGTAATGGAAGATTGGATGTAGCAGAAGACCTCTCGGAAGTGAAGGGCACCTTTGGATAGGAAGAAGTAGATGTAGGAACAGGAAAAGTAACACCGCAAGGAAAATTATTCACCAAATCAGAACCTAACAGACCACATTTGGAATTTGGAGACCAAGGTTGAATGCCTGCAGTGGAACAAGTGGACTGTATAGAATAGTCATAATTTGGATTGGATTCAACATTCAAACCAGGATTGGAACTGTCGCTAGGGGACTGATTTGATGAATAGGTGCTATCATCGGAATCAAAATGGAGCATAGAATTGTGTCGTTTTTGACAATGGACACACGTATTTTTCGATGGACAATTTTTCACTCGATGCGTTTTGGAGAAACAATTGCGGCAAAGACTGAATTGTTTGATCTTTGCTGAACGCTGCTGTGGATCCATAGAAATGAAGGAAGGACACTTTCGGATTGAGTGCACCGATGATAAACATAGTCGGCATGTTTGAGTAGAACTTTTGCTCTTAGTAGGAATTGAAACCTTCGAAGTGCAAGGAGTAGCTTCTTCTGGAATATATAAGGCAGATGATATGTCTGGATTCTCGAATTGGATCATTACTCGTTTCAATTTCGCCAAACATGTGGAGTAAATGATTGCGGCATTCCGGTATTTCTCTTGAAGTCTAGACACATTCAGAGAAAGATCGGAGTTCGTACTGGTATACTCTTGAATACAACGATTATAAGCGGATTTTACTTCAGACCATGTGATATCTATCTCGCTTATATGAATTTTAACCAGCTGTATTGTATGGATTGGAATAGTGCCACTAGTCATGCCAGAACTGAATTGTTCAAGGCGACTGAGTAAACTCGTAAACGTATATGCCATTTTGTGAATGTTAAGGAATCGATCACCAGAAGAAATAAACGTATCACGAACGCTTAGGATGGATTAGGAATAATGGAAATCGTATCGGAGGAAATATTTGAATTGGAAACTGAAATGAGAAGAAGCAGTGTTCTCGTTTTCCAATGGAAAATGAAATAGAAATAGTAATTGTCTCCTCAGAAATCAGAAACTTTCCGTTTGAATGGAGAACTAAGCACTTCGGAAACTCTGGGCAAATCTTTTCCCGTTAATTTCTCAGAAAATAGGAAAAAATTCGGGTATATGTCGGAAAATATTAAGGAATGGACGTCTTCAAAAGTATTTTCGTGAATAAAAAATCGCCCTCTAGAGGTTTCGGAATACACTATAAGGCAGGATACGAGCAGCAAACCACAATTGTTGGATAAAGTATGCAGGATCCGGCAGAAATTTGTTCAATAATGGAACAATAGACTTTATATAGACCAGTTTCTTATTATAAGCGACCCCTTGCGAACGTTTGGCACACTATAAACTCGCAACAGGCCACAGAAATTGCGAAGACAAAAGTTGCTTCAAAAAAATGGAAAAAATCACGAAAACTTTGAAAAAATGAAAGTGTTTCAGTTATTTCTGTATTTATATAGCGCCCCCTATCGGAAGAATGGAGCACGAGATCAGGAACAAAAAGAATAAGAAATAAATGTTAAAGACTGTTCGGATAGAATAACGAAAATCCCAAAAAGTTTGGAAAATACTGAAAAATCAAGGATATTTCTCTGATTTTAATTAATGTGTAGCGACACCTAGCGGCGGGATGCGACAATACTATCGGAACAGCAAATCAAGTCGTCGATTATGAAGAATTCTCGGAAGAATAACCGAAATTCCCGAAAAAGTTGGAAAAAGTAATGAAAAATGTGTTCTTTGGAGAAATTAAGTTATGTGTGGAGCGACACCTACCGGTGGAAATATGAACTAAATGTGATGGCGAGTGGTGAAACTTGATAATAACTCCAAAGAACTCGGTAATTTCGGAAACAACGAAAAAAAATTAAAAAACAAGAAAAACAAGGATATTTTCCAGGTATCTTCGTATATAAACAACACCCTCTAGCGGCAATATGGATAACTCATATGTCGGCGTAGCTAAAGCCTCACCTCATTATACACGATATATACAAAATATATGTGTCACACACAAGTTGCAGACCGACCATATAAACGGGCTTGGTGTAGGGTGTACTGGGAACAGTTTTATCTCTGTTGAGTGAAACAAGGAATAGTTGGATAGATCACTGCTTGTTGACTGAGTGAACTTACTCAACAGTAATGAAGGAGAAAGAATAGAAGTAATGTGCGTGTGGGTGTTTATATGAAAAGCAGTGCTGCTGGTAAGGAGACTGCAATGCTGGTTGGGTCTTTAACAACAACACTACTGTTGTAATGACTGACCGCTTGTTGAATAAACACACCAACAAATCAATAGAAATTGAATTGAAATGCTCTGGCGACAAAGTGGAAAGAAGAAATGTAATGCAGACAGCACACTGTCACGAGTCAAAAAAACGAATTCAATATTTAAATTGTATTTGGATGCGAGGAAATATAAAAATGAAATGCAAGAAAATTATTATTTCAATGGAAAATAATAATTTTCGAACCAAATAAAATGCACAAATTAATTGGGAATTGAATGGATAATTAAATATTGGAACTTTATAACACGAAACTGAATTCAATTATATGGAGAAAATTGGAAATAAGAATTCGGACACTGTGCGCAAAATAAAAATTGAAAAATCAAATTGCGACGGCAAAACGCACTTGAACTTTGGACTTTAAAATCACTTCTTGTATGCACTATTGTTTCACTTTAGGGAATCGAATATAAAAGCACAAACTTACCTTTATTCGATGAAATAAGAAGATGAAAATGAATGGAGATGGAAGTAAGGATGAACTTGATGAAATCTCAGCAACAAAAACTCGCAATCCGGCTCGAAGGACCAAAATGAAAAAGCCAATTGTGGGTGTTCTCACTAGAATGAAGGGCGGTTGGGTTTCTGCTGTAAGCTCGAAAATATTTCAGTAATGGAAATATTTTCCTGAAGATTCATCCACCAAGGAGTAATGAAATGGAAAAAAGGAAAAGAATATGCAATGTTTAGAATTTTGAAATAAGAACAATAATGGTTCTCTTTATAGAATGTGTTAAACAGGACGACCGCTTACCAAGGACAACAGTACTGGTTGATGCTCAGTTAACAAGTGTTTATTGAAAAAGAAATTACAATGTAAGTTTAGCAAGAAGTTCAGAGAAAGAGCAAATGAGAGCATACAGGTACAATTCTGAGCAGAACTAGGGATGCCGAATACGAATATTTCGGAACTAAGAAAAATATAAATAGGGTGCCAAATGGGAAAATCCGGCGTAAACACTAGCAAACACTTTATTGCAATTTACATCAGAGGAAAGGTCAGTATTTTTTTCCATATGTAGGCTACTTTGCGAAATACATATGTCTCAAGGAATTAAAATATCGGCCAAAAATAAATTTTTATATTTTTCATACAAAAGTAATGGTCCATTTCACCCCCTAAAGAATATCAGATCATCATTCAAAATTGTAGGCATCTTTTTCAACCTATACTCTTACCCGGTGCAAAATTTCGTGACTATTGATGTATAATTGCGACTTCTAGCGAGTTTATTATTACACTACAAACAAATAACGGAATATATTAGGCTGTAACTCTGTTATCTGATCATGCACACCAACATAATTGGCATCAATTGAAAGGTCAAGCGTTCCACTTTCAAGTATATCTCACTTGTCCGGAATGTCACTTACAGGAATTAAGATATAAGCTGTTTATTAAAACTTTTCACAATTTTCACACAAAAGTTTTGGTCCATTTAACCCTCTAAATATTCCCCGATCGCCATCTCAAATTGCAAGCTTCTCCTTTGTGATATACTCTTACCTTATTTAAAATTACGCGTTGATCGGACTATTTATTGAGACCTACAGAGCCGCTAGAAAATTGGATAAATATTATGTTTTTGGTCCATTTCACCCGCTAAATAATTCACGATCATCACCAATGAGAATAGGGATTTATTCTGATCTGAACCCGACCTCCATACAAAATTTCGTGACGATCGGTCCATAAATTGCGGTCTGGAGCGTGTTTACAATTTATAATGGACAGACGGACGGGACGGACGGACACACATCTCAAAATCGCTTTATCTCGTCGAGATATGAAGATTGGTATACCACATTGGGGGTCTCCGACGAATACTTCGCGGTGTTACATGAATTTTTACCAAAACAAACTTATAATACCCTTTTCCACATTGTGGTATAGGGTATAATGATATAGAAGGATATCACAACATACTATATATAAAAATGGTGTAAAAAATGTATAGTAATTCATAAAATGAGAACGGCTAGACCGATTTCTGTAAAATGTTTTGTCAGTTATTCGTATTTTCGAGGAGAAGGTCTTTACGGAAGAAAATTTGGAATATCTCTCTGGAAAAGTCGGAAAATTAGAAAAATCGAAAATTGAGTTTTTGTATGAAATTTTATTCCTTAATAGCGAGACGAAGTTCGCCGGGTCCGCTAGTTTATAATATAATTGATGGTTATAAATCGGAGATTAAGGAAGGAATTTATCTGTGTATTTATTTCGAAATCCTAGTTTAACAAGGATGTAAAATACGATGTCTGGTGTTGGTATTTCGATTACACCATAAAAGGTCATTCTAACACAAACGCGAAATTTTACATAATAAATAAATACCTACCGCCTACAATAAGTGGTTTCTATGCATGTTTCCAAATACATACATTTAATTAATGACAAGGATGAAACGTTGTGTGTTGACACATTAGTTACGTCATTAACGCCTTGTTGTCA